>NW_005054352.1:1329835-1332586 GCF_000277835.1 Geospiza fortis | reverse complement strand
TTTCCCTACTGAAGGTGTTGAAGACATGATGAGATCTCTGCTCAGTCTTCTGTTCTCCAGGTTGAACAGACCAAGTGCCTTCATCTGCTCTTCATACAGTTTCACCCCTCAAGGCAATTCACCATCCTCATGTCTCTCCTTTGAAAAGTCTCTAATAGCTTAATTTCTTTGTTATCTTGCAGTGCCCAAAACTGGACGCAATGTTCAAGGCGAGGCTGCCCCAGTGCAGAGCAGGACTATCCCCTTCCTTGCCCAGCGGGCAATGCCGGGCCTGATGCATCCTCAGGATCTGCTTGGCCCTTCTGGCTGCCAGGGCTGGCTCATGTTCAACTTGCCTCTGACCAGGACCCTCATATCCCTTTCCATGGCGCTGCTTTCCAGCCTCTCATTCTCCAGTCTACACACACAACCACGGCTGTCCTTGTCCCAGTTAAGTACCATTGGCAAACTTAGTATTCCCTTAAGTCCTCTGTCCAAATTGTTAATGAAGAGCTGAAGTGCACAGGGGTGAGGATGGAGCCCTTCTGGCGCCCCATAAGTGACCAGTTGCCAGTCTGATGACGCCCCATTCACTACAATCATTTGCACCCAATCTCTGACCCACTTGCTCACCCATCAATTAACATGGTTATTGAGGTGATATTTTGCCCAGAAGGAGACTGTGAGAGCAGTTATGAACCCTGAGATTAGCACAGTTGGTTAAAGTGTGGTATTAAGAATGCCAGGGTTGTGGGTTTGATCCATATTCACTGTAGGACTCAATGATCTTTGTGAGTCCCTTCCAACTCAGAAGATTCTGTGGTGGCAAATTCTGTGATAGATAATTTTCTGCTCTTGTTTCAGCAAGTCAAATGCCTGTACATAGGGTACAAAAATGTCATCATGTAAGTACTGGGTCTCCAAAGGCCATAGTAAAAAAAAACAAGCCTTTTTATGAAAGATGTATCTTTAAAAATACACGTCATAGAAAATACATATATATATTGTGCAAAGAAATCTAATGCATATTCGGCAAACATGAATTTTGCTTGATACATAATAATACCAATCCAAATAATTCTAAATGCTTATTCTTGTGTATCAAAGTGAAAAGTCGTATTACCAGACTCATTTTAATCAGCTAAATATATCTTTATGTTTTGACATGGTACCTCATTCTCTCAGATACTTTTATAAATAGGTCCATTTGATTGCATTATATGCAGAACACAAGGAAGATCCACAAATATTCAAACAGTTGTTTCATATAAAATACTACACAGAGTTGGAAAGGAATTTGTGTTCTTTTCAGGATGCCATGTTTTCTTTCCAATTACTGCTCATATGAATTTATGTGTCTCATTATAGATAATATCCCCAAATACCATCAGAATGACTCATTATTGAGTCATTCTGATGGTATTTGGGGATATTGAACTATAGTCATTAGGGATTTCTTCAGATGAGACTAACTGTGACCCAAAACTTCAGGCTGTAAGTAATAACTTTATTTTTGATGTATATTCAATGTTTTATTTACAAGAAATTCTTCTACTTTTCTATTAAATTGGTCTTTTTGAATCTGATCATTTTCAAAATATTGACCTAATACTGGTTGTCTAAGTTTGAATAAATCATTACAAGATCTGGCAAACTTGGCAAATACACCAATGATTTCATATCTGGCATCCTACACCAACTACATATTGATGGAATGAAAAAATTTTCAATCTCTTTACCTTGTCTCATTAGTCATTATGTGGTGATGCATGCATAACCAAGTACATGCAGTCTGCAGCTCCCTTGCCAGCTAGAAATCCAACATTCTCATAAAATTAATTGTTTGCTGCATTGATGATTATCTTGCGCAACATTTAATAAGATTATTATCTCTGTTGGAAAGTCTATTTATAAATTACTGTCAGCGAGAATATTAACTTGTACTCTGTCAGCAGAACCTTTTGAAGCAACAGTTAATGTAGGGGTAAACTTCAATCGTTATAAGCACTCTGCCAACCCTAAAATCAAGGCACAGAAGGCAGCAACAGTTATTTTGCCTGATCTATGTCCACAGGTGTTTTTCAATTAGCTGTCAGAAAATGCTGCATACTAAAAAGTCATCTGGTAAATTGAGTTAGATGGATTTGATGTTTCCTTATAAAGTCATAGAACAAACCTTTTTAGTATAATTAATGATCTAGGGTCTTAAATTACTGCAAAGTTTAAGGTTATTTTCCAGTTGTAAGTCAAAAGGGTTATCATGGATTATTATTTTCAAACTGTAAATTTGAAAATAATTTTTACACACACTGTGTTAGTCAGATAATTTGTAAGCACAGAGTTCACTGAAATCAATATCTTTGCATGCCTTCCCACAAGTTGAATCATAGAATGTTAAGTGGTTGGAATGGACATTAAAGATCATCTAGTTTCAATCCCCGCTGCCATGGGCAGGGACACCTCTGCCTAAACCAGATTTTCCAGAGCTCAAACCAATCTGGCTTTGAACACCACCACAGAAGGGTGTTGTCACGCAGGTGGCATGCATCCTGTGTGTTTATGGGTTCCAATTTTAAGTTGAGTGTTGAATGTTTTTCACAGTTCAAGTTTATTTCGTATTAAGTTTAATGTATTTATGATGGCGCCTGTCCCGGGCTCCCTCCCCCATTCCTTCACCAAATTGCCACAGTCAGTCTCCCTGTTGCTTAGTAACTCCCGCCTTTTTGTTGCAATTTTCATGTCTGTCCCTAAACCCCTCCTTGGTTACCGTAG
>NW_005054352.1:1311764-1329262 GCF_000277835.1 Geospiza fortis | reverse complement strand
ATACAACCTTCTCTTTTCCAGGCTGAACAGCCCTAACCTTCTCAACCTGTTGTCTTAGGAGAGATGCTCCAGTCCTCTTATCAACTTCTTGGCCCTCCTCTGGACTTGCTCCAACAGTTCCACATCCTCCTTCTGTTGGGATGCCAGAACTGTACACAGCACTCCAGGTGGGGTCCCACAAGAGCAGAGCAGAGGGGCAGAATCACCTCCTTCCTCCTGCTGGCCACAGTCCTTTGGATGCAGCCCAGAACATGTTTGGCTCGCTGGGCTGTGAGCGCACACTGCTGGCTCATGTTGAATTTTTCATCAGCCATCACCACCAAGTCTTTCTCCTCAGGGCTGCTCTCGCTCACTTCTCTCCCAACCTGTAGGTGTGTTTGGGATTGCCATGACCCAAGAGTAGGACCTTGCACTTTGCTTTGTTGCACTCTGTGAGGTTTGCATGGACCCAGTCTCAAGCATGTCACGGTCCCTCTGGATGGCATCGCTTCCTTCCAGCATTTCAGCTGCAACACACGGCTTGGTGTTGCCAGCAAACTTGCTCAGGGTCCACATGGCAGTCTGCTAATATCCATCTGCTAGAGTCACAGTCTAATGTGTTTCAGCTCATAATTTGTTAATAAAATGCATGAAAGTGCTGTCAACTGGCAGTGGGTGGGGATGGAGGGAATGCTTTCCTGGACTCCTGGGAAATTCAGCTCATGCTGAAATTCTGCAATATCAAAGTATAAGATTACTTATTTTTTCTCTTGTTTAACTCATATGGTTTCTTCTAACTCACCTCTGTCAGTGATTGCTTACCACTGAAGCTAATTAAATACTGCAGAAGTCTCACATTTTAAACGTCAACAAAATAAACTGTAATGAAAAGATCATTGCTTAAAAGTAACCTGTCAAACACAACATTAGGTGTTTAAATAGAGTCACTTTAGAAAGCAGGTTCAAAATTCATATATCTCTCATGAATATAATCAGGATACCTTAATTCAACCAATGCAAAATTTTAATTTTTTTTTTTTAACAAAATGAGTGCTGGAAAGAAATTTTAAAAATGTAAGAATGATGAGGAGAAAGAAAATAACTTTTTTTAGAATTGTTTCTGCTCAAAGACCAACCTTGTATATGGGAGTTGGTAAAATAATCTGTGTGGAAATTTCATGTATTTGTGTATGCTTTGCATTGTTTTCTGTCTGTTGAAAGAAATGGAATTCTGTCAAAGACAACAGGATGTTGCTAAAGACTTAAAAGCATTTTCCCATAGGGAAAAACTGACCTCCTTCTATGGGTGAAAGAAAGATAAAAAGCTTGGACATTGTAAAACACAGCCTTACGAAGGATTGTGCCTGCCCCAGGCCTTTCTGATATGTGAGGCCAGGAACTGCCTGAGCGCTCTTTGCCCATGCTAAGATAGAGTAAGCTTTGTAGTGTATGTGTCCTCCTTCTGCCAGCATGGTGATGGAATAAATCTATTCTTCATATTCAGCCGTGGATTTTGGCCATTACACATATACATTTCTATTCACACAATAACATATTTGAATCTCTACAGTATGGTGGAATTGCTCTTTTTTCTCCTTTAAATGAAATAACTTAATATTTTTTATCATTAACACTTATTTGATTCCAACCTAACATTAAAAGGAAGAGACAAAAAATAAGCTTTCTTCACAATTCTTGTAACAATTTAATAAAGTATCCTCTCCCTCAATTTTGAGAGAGAATATTTTTACATGAAAATTAAGGAATAGGTTACTTAATTCCTTTTTACTTCCATCTGATAGTAGTATGGGTGGCTTACAGGGCTTTCATAAGATAACTGATTTTTATTAATGCAATGTCAGAACAAAATCTGTGTATTTAGTGGCAATTTCAGGTTAAAGGAAGAAATAGTATGATAAATGGCAATAACTACTATCAATAATGAGGGAAAAGACAGATTTTTAAACCCTACATTTAATGTTCTTGTGGCACTTAATTCTGTCATCAGTATTCAAATCCATTGATGTCTGTGGGAGCTCATAGTGCTCAGCAACTTGTATAAGTACACAATAAATTGCTAGATTAAGCCTTAATCCTACAGACAATGTTATGGGTGAGAGGAAAATCTAATTGCAGTGAGATTTTTTTTCATGTTTATTTACCATATGAGTTCAAAGCAACGTCGCACCATTGATCTCAAACTATAATACAATCAAATTCAAGAAGGAACTACAAGTTGCTTTGCAGGTCTGATCTTCATAAAAGCCTTTTATGAGTCAAGAAGATATAATAAGCATTTACACATCTCTGAGGATTTAAGAAAAACATTTTTGAAAATAAACTTGCATAATTGTGATTAGTGAGACCATTGTCACACCCACTAGCTGAATGCAGGAACGGAGTTGACTAAATTTCCATGATTCACAGGTATAACCGCATGTCCATGTCTGTCACACAGATTGAACCCAGCAGCTTCATACTGCTTGAGCAGCCAGTTTTCCATGCAGTTTCACAAGCCAGGTCCTACTAAACAGAGTCAGCAGTTGTGCAAAACTCATCTGTGCTAGATGTTTCCTTTTGCAACAGTAAAAATAAGAGGACCTTATTGCTGAGTAAAACACACATATAATGATGCTCCTAGTTGTGTGTGCTGAAATGAAGCCTGCTCTTAAGACTTTTAGCCACTTCACCGAAAGGAAGCTTCCAGTGGAATGTGAAGCAATTGTCATGGTGCAATTGGATTTTTAAATAATACAAACCTCTGGTAGTTTGCCTAATGGAATGAATGAATTAGACACAAACACAGAGGTTAAAGTACTACTAGAAGGAGCAGAACTTATATATGACTTTTTTTTTGTTTGGCATGCAAACAGTAACAAATAAACTGAGGGCCTGATTCAGTTACTTTCCTAACCATATGAATACTCCTCTATTATCAAAACTTGAAAAAAAACTCCATTGAGATGAATATGAAGATAGTGTTTCTTTTTACTTACTTAGCAGCAGTGCAAAATTGTCTTATTGAAAATACTAACAGAAGCTTCACTTTGAAACTTGAAAGAATAACACTTTTTGAGGAAAAAGCAGTCCAAATGGATAATTGCTTTTAAAAATAGATTTTATTTTTTTAAGTTCTTGCTAGCAAGTCCAAATCCTTACATGAGGTTGAGAGTTGTTTGTTGGTCATTTCTTCTAAACAAGTACTACAGGATTTAACACAGTAATCTAGTTGGTTTTTAAGTTTCTTTTTTTCAATGGACTTTTGACACTGACTAGGTTGAAGTATGTCATATGTGATAATCAAAATGAGACCTTCAAAAGGTATCAGTGCTCAGTGACATCCTTCTGACATGTGGCTATTAAAAAGGACCTGAAAAATGTGGAAACCCAAGATATTCCCAGGTCACTGAAAGCAGCTTACATTTTTTGCAAGCAGGTCTTGTCTACAGCATTTTTGAGGGTTTCAGGAATCAGAATATGAATTAAACATGACAATAGGTACTCTCAACCAGCAAGGATGGCCACCAGAGATTTTGCAACCTGTTTCTCAATCCATTTCTCCTGCTTCTAAAAAGCATGAGAGTTATTGCAACGAAAGAGGCAATAATGTTTCAAAACAAATCCCTTTAGAGACTTTAATCTGAGGAGAAGAGATTCAAGGTCTGTTGTCAGCGGTAGGAGATAATCTGGTAGGGTTGCAGGAAAAAATGCCTGAGGTGCAGATAAAAGACTAACTCCTTCTGCAGAACATAATACAAACGCTGAAGATGCTGAAAAGATGCCCGAGCTCCCTGTTGATGGAGACTGGAGACATGAGGTACACACCACTATCCTGCCAAGCAGCAAAGGAAAACAATTGCAGGATTTGATCAAGCAGTTTATCAAGAGTGAGGATAACTTAGAAGGGGAAGAAATACAGGGAAGAGAAGTAACAAGACGCTATCTGTTTTTTTATAAATTATCTGCCTAAAGAGTGAACTTAGCCCATCAAAAATAATTCTGTAGCCAAAGCTCAGAAGACTATGTCACCATCAGCTTTGTTCAGAAACATTTACCATAACTGATAGAAAAATGAAAAGGTGTAAAACATCACATATTTAGAGAGCAATGCTGAATGAAGAAGCCGTTTACAATTGTCTAACACAGGTAAAACGCAATTATGTATAATAAATTTGCACACAAGCAAACACATAGGTAATATGAATTGATCAGAAAATGGAAGCAAGTGACACAGAAATTGTTTTAGTAACAGTTTGCTAGCTTTTTAGATGTTCTGCCTTTTCAACCTGGTGCTAGTCAATATGCCAGAACAAAAATGGAAGAAAAACATGGAAGAGGTACTAACCTCGACAAATCTCAACAGATTCATAGCATTAAGACTTTGCGCTCCAAATGAATCAAAATAACTGTGAGTTTATTTAAAATAAAAAAAAGGTACTGTTAAAATAAGGTAAGGCTTGGATTTGGGGATGGGATAAGACTGGCAGTAAACAGTTATACTGGTGAATATAGGAAGATGTTAATTAGATTTATCTTCACAGAAAACAAATGTGTGCTGATATGTTTCATATATGGATGAAATAAACTCTTAAAAAAAATCCCCAAATCCAGCCAAAACCAGAAATTACAATGCCTGCCAACACACAGTCTCATTCAACATCATAGTGCTTAGCAAGGCCAAGCACTAAAATCAATATGTATCTTCATCTTCTTTATTACTATGCCAGTAGTAATCAACAGTGCTCCAGCAAGTGTTTCAGCTTTGTCAGAAATTGCATAGAGAAGCAAAAGATATGATACTGAAATATGCATGAAATATGCATGAACATGATATGGAAAAGCTTTTATATGAATTTTAAAATCACATTCATGTACAATACTGTGAAATCCATTTAGGCTCAAACACCTCATTGTTTCAAGCCCTAGTGGTGTTGCTGTTGAAACATATTAACTCCACTTGAGCACAAGCAGACGTTCTCTGGGCAGTTCATTAAAACCTACTCTTTCTTAAGCTCAAGAGGGACTTCTGACTATTTAGTTCCCATGGGAAAAATTTACAAAACCCACAAATAAACAAACAAACAAAAAACAAACAAAAAACTACAGAGAAAAATCATAGCATGTCACAATACTTAATAATAGCTACAAATGCGATAATTTTAAATAGTTTGCATTAGCTTGGTGGGATAAATATTCTCAGGTACTCAACACCCTCAGGGAGAAGTGTCACAGTGATAAGTAATAGTATGAAATTGCTATTTGAGTACAGAATACCAATTATTTTTGGTTTACTGTAATTTACTATTAAACCCAGGAGTTTACCCAAAGCAATCAGTGTATGTTTTAAATGATGCATCAAGGACTTGAGATGTGAAATGTCCAGGAGCAGCAAGAGAAACACCCTCAGACAATGTTCTAGTTAATTCCATCTACCACATGTAAAAAAAAATAAGGGGGAAGTATGAAGAAAGAGGCACTGAGCATGATACATTCCCAGATAATTCTGCATCCAGGAAATTGCATTTCTGCAAACTAATAAAACTGTATGAGTTATTTTTGAGTGAGTTCACACTTGCAAAGAGCTGAAGTGCAGGTGGAATGAGACCCCACTCAGTCATGCTCACTACATGATTGTTGCATATAGTCAAGAAGATAAATTTCGTCTTGCTAAACGGAGCTGAAAACAGAGAATCTGGTTTTGGGAACAGTCTTATATGCTTGGACCTCTTCGTGTCATTGCATCATGGCCTTTAACAGCATTGTCATGCATGTGGGCCAACCACTCCCCCTCCTCCAATAAACTTCCTGAGCAAGGAACTTCAGCATAGCTGTCTTGCCCAGTCTTTTGGAGAGCAGACATTATCTTGGAGTGGGACATAGTGCACCCAGCTTCAGTCACCTGAACATTAAATTATGCAGCCATAGGCACCCAACACCATCAGTGATGAGAGAGGGCTATCAGCAAGAAGTGATGCACTGCAGCTCCTTGCGGTCGCTCACTGAAAGTGGCCCGGCACGCTCCACAGAGCGGAGACTCTAGGAGAGAGAGTTCGCGAGCGGCCACACTGCCCCGGGGGCGGTGTAGCCGCAGGTGGCGTCCCAGAGAGGAGAGACGAGGAGGAGCACAGGCAGCAGCAATAGCGAAGCGGTGGAGCAGGTGAAGGATAACGCGAGTCAGTCAGCTTGCCGTGGTAGGAAAAGGGTTTATTGAGGAGCAGGGAGAGTACGAGAGGGAGAAGGATCACGACAAACTGACCAAGAACCTCCCCCCGGTCAGGCCTTATAAAGCCGACCCCAGGGGGAGGGAGAAACAATACAGAACCAATCATACGACAATACGTCAAATGAGGTGACATTGGGCCACGAATCAACAGAACTTAAAGGAGTGGCTCTCCCCCCCAGCCCAATCACCACCCGAACCCCGAGGAACTTTCCAGACCCTGGGAGTGGGGTGGGGGTGATGGACAGGGGGGTCACCAGGGAAACAAAGGAGGGGGAACACGGATTGACAGAAGAATTAACATAAAACAAGGAGGGCCCGGCTGATAGACAATTAACGGACATCGTGGGTGGGGGAGGGATCCCTGGAAATCCCCTTGCTCAGTCGCCATCTTAGCCTAATACAACTTAATGGGAATAAAATATAAAACTTGTAAAACTCAACATCAGAACCGTAAAACAGCAAAAACAACATGCACCCCAACAGCTTCTGATTATAAGCTAGAAGAAAATAAGCCTTTCTCCATAAATTATGAAGGTGCATCAAGAGTTTTGGCTGGTAATCACTTGATATATAGTTTTTCACTGATTTGAAGTTAATCTAAAGCACATCAATCTAAAGCACAATCCCATGCTTCCATGGTGGAGGCAAACCAACTCAAAAACCAGGGTATTACTTATTCAGAATACACATACCCATTATGTAACAGGCTGTATTTGCAAAATTTCTCCATGAAGATATGAGTAGTTTAAGGCTAAATCCACACTGCACTCCAAATAGAAATTTCTACCTATGACAAGTCCAAATCTGTTCTGCTCCCATGCTACAAGACAACAAGTTTGAGTCAATCCTTATGTGTCCTTCCAACTTGGCATAATATGAGATTCTGTAAGTCTTACACCTGGTCCTTTGTACGATATAGTAATGCCCTTTGCAGGTGCAGATCAAGAGCTACAATGTTATTTGTTCCCATCCTACATGCTCTTGTTCTGGTTGTGGCTCCAAATTCTTTCTCAAGTAAAATTCTCTTGTGCCCAACTCTGTACACTTTCTGCAACCACGGAGCTAATCAGTATTATTTCAGGACTGCTTGTCTGCATTGAAAAAGTAAATGCTTGCAGAAGTTATCCAACACAGACTTTGTGTTATGAGAAAACCATCTTTTACCTGATCTGTATTGCCAATAATACAAACAATCAGCAAAGCTAGCTATAATACCTACAATACTTTTACAGAAGATCCTGAAAGTCTCACAAAGCTTGCTTTCATACCTCACTATTACACGTTGGTATCTTCTTTCATTTACAATGCCACTTGACAAGTCCTGTAAAAATAAATGTCCTCTGAGTGATTTTAAATACCCAGTGCTGGAAACTAGAGTTATTGTAATGGAAGAACTTCACTTTAACAAGTTCAAGGAGCTCACATTACATTTTTAAAGTAATAGAAATTTTGAACTGCTAGCCATGAAGCAAAATTATTTAAAAAGAACTTGATGAGTGAGTGAACAAGATGAACCAAGCCATCAATCTGTTGCTGCAAATAAGACCACACATAATAGGGGTTGTGAATCACTGGAGCAGGCTGGCCAGGGTAGTGGCAGAGTCACCATCTCTGGAGGGATTTAGAAGGCATGCCAATGTATCACTTGGGAACATGATTTAGTGGTGGGCTTTGCAGTGTTAGCTGGACTCAATGACTTTGCAGGTATTTTCCAACCTAAAAACTCTAATGATTCTATGTATTACAGAGGTGGAGGGAGGCAGGGAGGGAGGCAGGGAGGGAGGTGCAGCTGCGCGTGACGCTGAAGCCCGGCACGCTCCACAAATACACGCCACAGCCGGGCTGGGCCACTCAGCCCTTGCTCCGAGCGGGAGCGACTGGGGCGATCGGCTGGCTAGGAGAGCTCTGTCACAGCAAAGGGCGAGAGACTGCGTCTCCCCAAGAGGCAGGTGAGCGGCAGCTAACCAAGAGATGCAGCAAGGACGAGGCGGAGAGGCAGCAGTTTGTTGCAGTGGGAAAAGGGTTTATTGAGGGAAAAAGGTACAGGTTGGAAGGGAGGCTGCAGCAAACTGCCAAGGATCCGCCCCCAACGGTGAGCAGTTATAGACTCCCTGAGGGGAGGAGCATGCCACAGCAAACAAATCATAACACAGAACATAATGATAAGCCTGAGACAATAACAAATGAGGGAACAACAGAGGAGTGGCTGCCCTTCCTGCACCAATCATCCTCCGCCCAGGGTAGAAGCTTCTGGGGCTAGGGAGTGGGCAGAAGATGATGGGCAGGAGGGTTGCCACAGTAGCAGGGGAGGGGAAACCGAGATAATGAGGAAAACAAGGCGGGGACTAAGGCGGGGATTACAGATGGACATAAAAGCAGCTACAAAATGCGGGAGTAAGCAAGGAAACCTGTGACGGACAGCTGACTGCAAGGGGGAGCAGGGGGGAGGTAGCCCAAGACAGAACCCTTTTGCGCAATAAGGAAGCCATTTTGAATAACATCAGAACAACTTCTAAAACAGACCAAAGTACAACTTGAAACAGTCTAAAACAATCTCAACGCACCCAAACAAACAGAGAGGGATGGATGGATGGATGGATGGATGGATGGATGGATGGATGGATGAGAGAGGGATGGATGGATGGATGGATGGATGGATGGATGGATGGATGGATGGATGGATGGATGGATGGATGGATCTGAGACATGGTGTCTTCTTTTGCACTTCCCAAGTACAAGATAGAAACTGACATTTTGAGAAGGTGAGCCACTAAGACAGCACTAAGGGTGGTGGAGTAGAGAGACCATGAGTAAAGGCTAAAGGATCTGAAAGAGTTTACCTAAATGTCCTGGTTACGAGAGTAGGGTGCTAGTTTAGCCAGCATTCCACCCCATCCCACCCCCACCCCTGTCATTTCTGGTGACCTGCCTAGTGCACACCTGACACCTCAGGCTACAAGCTGGGTGTTAGATGAGGTAAATAAAAAGAGGCAACCCTTTGAGGCAGTGTAGACTTTCTTTTTTCTTCACATCAATGACTCAGCTTTGATAACTCTCCTCTGGGGAAGTATAGGCATATTTATACCCAGCCTGAGGACTCATCTCTGCCAATGGGCCATAATAGAGTCAATGGCACTAGCATGATAGGTAGCTACAATGACTTACACCATCAAAGATTTCCAAAAACATCCCATGACTCACAGAATTATCACACTATCAATTGTGAAACATCCCACCTAGGGAAAGTACTGAGCAGTCCCAGAACCTGAACATATATAATCTTTGGCTTGGGGATTTCAGACTTCACTACTTGACAGATCCAGAGGAGGACCAGAACTTCAACAAGACTGTGACCACAACTTTCACAAGACGATGAGCACTGCTTTTGCAAGACTGCTACCATCACATAAACAGGACTGCAATCATCACTCTGACCAACGGGGTGCCAGGTTGTACTCAGTCTTTGTAGGTTAGAACCAGTTTACTCTGTGTCATTGTGTTTATTGTAATCTTTCATGTAAATCGTAATTCTGACCTGTAATCTCTCTTGAGATAGTTGAGTGCAGTTCGTTTCTCATGACATTTTACTTTTAAAACAGAACATGAGAAGAGAAGGTTTGAGGAGCACCTTTCTGCTATATTCCATTACCAAAAGTGGAGTGACAGAGAAGATAAACCCCTGCCAGAGGTCCACCAAAAACAGGCAAGAGTCAATAGTCACATGTTACAAAAGAAGTAATTCAAGTTGTACACAAGAAAAAAACACTTCCCCTTGTGCGTGTTTAAGCATTGCAACAGGTTGCCTAAGGTGGCTGGAGATTCTTTGTCCCTGGATAAAATATAATGTGAAAAAACCCTGGTACCTTGGATCTACTGTTGAAATAGAAAAGGAGATTGGATGCAACAGCTGACAGTGATTTCTTTCAAGTTGAACTTTTAAAGTTATTATTTATTTATATTGTCTTTATGTCACAAAATTAGCATGTCTGTATCTCCCCTCAGTTCTTACATGTATTTTTCAATTTCTAATTAATTTTGTCTAAAACAAAAGGCACATTCCTGTCATCACAAACTTCACTTGCCCTCTGTTTCAACACACCATTAGTATTTCCTCACATTTTGGAATAGAGGACACAAAATTCAGGTTGTGAGAAGAATAATCTCCCTGAACACACTATCCTGCTACTGAAAGAGGAGACTTCACCTGAGGAATCATCATAAGCCTTTTCTGGAGGAGCTTCTTTAGCTGCACATGGCAGAATACCTTTCAAAATGTTATCTTTAGGTTATATAACATTAAAGAGATACAAACAGGATTTTACAATAATTTTCAAGTAGCAATTGACTTTGACTAATTGTAATAGGAATGGTGGAGTAGGAGTTATTTGGTAGGGCATTTCTAGCTCCTACTGCAACAGTATATGAGATGAAAGTTAATACTTTTCCCCACCAGATTAAGTATGAAATGCCAAAATTAATATTAAAGTTTTATAAATTTCACTAATTCTTTTTGCCTCTTATAGAGGAAACTTGAGCAGATTTTTGATCTACTTCTTTTGATTCAACCAACAGGCCAGAAGTTCTCCCATTCCACATTTTTCTTTAAAATTTTTCTATCCTATGTGTGAGCAAATACATTTTCCCATACAAAAATCAGAGAATCGCAGAATATACTGAGTTGGAAGCGACTCACAAGGATCATTGAGCCCAGCTCCAGACCCTGCACAGCACCATCTCCAAGAATCACATGTACTCATGAGAATTGTCCAAACACTTCTTGAACTCTTTCAGGCTTGCTACTGTGACGATTTCCTGGGAAACCTGCTCCAGTGCCCAACTACCCTCTGGATGAAAAACCTTTTCCTAATGTCTAACCTAAACCTTCTCTGACAAAACTTCAGCCCACTCCCCCAGATCCTGTCTCAGATCACCACAGAGAAGAGATCAGTGTCTGCCCTCCTTTTCCATACACGAGGAAGTTCCAGACTGCAATGAGATCTCCCTTCAGTCTACTCTTCTCCAAGCTGAACAGACCAAGTGACCTCAGCTTCCACTCAGGGGCTTTCACTGCCCTCATGGCTCTTCTTTGGACACTCTGTAACAGCTTAATTTCTTTGTTACATTGTGGTGCCCAAAACTGCCCCCAGAACTGGAGGTGAGGCTGCCCCAGAGCAGGACAATCCCCTCCCTTGCCTGGTTGGCAATGCTGGGCCTGATGCCCCCCAGGACACGCTTGGCCCTCCTGGCTGCCAGGGCACTGCTGGCTCATGTCCAACTTGCCACTGACCAGGACCCCCAGGTCCCTTTTCATGGCACTGCTTTCCAGCATCTCATTTCCCAGACCGTCCATCCATCCATAGCTGCCCCCTCCAAGAAGCAAAATCTTTTCCTTGTTGAATGCATTTAATATGGCCAGTGATTGCCAAGTCCTCTAATTTTTCAGGATTGCTCTGCAGGGCCTCCCTGCCTTCATGGGAGACAACAGCTCGTCCCAATTTGTATCATCTCTGTGAACTTGCATAGCATCCCCTTCCAACCTGTGTCCCATATCCAAGCCATTTATGAAGATGTTGGAGAGCACAGGGCCAAGAATGGAGCCCTGTGGAACCCCACAGGTGACACGTCACCAGTCTGATATCACCCCATTCACCCTTTGTGCCAAATCCCTGAGCCAGTTGCCCACCCATGATGTGTTTATCCAGCTGTGTGCTGCACATTTTATCCATAAGGATGCTATGAGAGAGAGCATTGAAAGATTTCTGAAATCCAAAAGGATTATCTCCACTGGCTTGCCTTGATCAGCTAGGTAGGTTACCTTGTCATGAAAAGAAATCAGGTTTGATAAGCAGGACTTTCCTCTCATGAAGCTGTGCTGGCCATGACTGATGACTGTGTTGTCTTTGAGGTGTTTTTCAATACCTCCTTAAATTATCTTCTCTGTAAGTTTACCAGGTTCTAATGTGAGACTGACAGGCCTGTAGTTTCCAGGGTCCTCCTGCTTGCCCTTCTTGAAAATTGGGGCAGTGTTCACCAGCTTCCAATCAGCTGGACATCTCCAGATTCCCAAGATCTATCAAAAAGCATCTAGAGAAGTTTTGCTATGTCAGATAGCTAGATCTGAGGATACTTGGATAAATCCTATCAGGCCTCATAGATTTGTAGAGATGCAGCTGATCCCACATCATTTCAGAGTTGACTGAGCATTTATCATTCTCACAGCCATGGTTCTCCAGCTGAGGGTACAGAAACACCCTTGCTTCATCGTCTGGGCTGAAGACAGAGGTAAAGACTGCATTGAATACCTTTGCCTTGTCCCTGCCCCTGTTTGTGAGGCGACCGTCCTCATCCTGTAACGGGCTGATGTTATTTTTACACTGCCTTTTGCCATTATTATATTTGAAAAATCTTTTTATTTTCCCCTATGGTTCTGGCCAGCTTTAATTCCAGCTGAACTTTGGGTATATGAATTTTCTCCCTACAGTGGCAACAGCATCTCTCTATTCCTCCCATTTCACCTGGCCTTGCTTCCACTGGACATACACCTTCCTTGTTTGCCTTATTTCCAAGAGAATATTTCTCTTCGGCCAAGCTGGCCTTTGCCTCACCTCTAGCTTCTTCACCTCGTGACGCAGCTCCTCAACCACAGCACACTTCCTGCAAAAGAGCAGCTTGCCAGCTGCAGCCTCCTGAAAAGGCATCAGGCACTCCTGGCAGCCATTGAGAGTGCCACTCCTGGCACTCTGATCAGCCGGTCTGTCTCTCTCTCTGTCTGGAGGCCTCTGACAAGACTGGTTCAGTGACCTAGGAAGCTACAGGGGATTGGGTTTTACAGAGTGTCAGCAGCGCCATAACTGATGAAGCTTACTGTAGTACTCTAATAAGACAGCAGCTAACAGGAGCTCTCTTTCTCTTCCTTAGCAGCTACTGAGTGTCTCTGCTGCCTCTATTGGATGGTCAGAGACGAGACCTTCCTGCTTGATCCACATGCAAAAACTCATGACCTCACTGCTGTACCATGCCCCTGTTTGCCGTGCTCCAAGTGGCTCCCTGGAGCTGTTCCATCACCCTCGGTTGCTCCCAGCACCTCCACCTCCTCACCTGGTTGGCTGTCCAGGGCTTCTGGTACCTATAATACACAAATTGATCTTCAGCCTGTGAAAATTTCTCTCAGTTTTCTTCGAAAAAAATTCTAAAATATTTTTAAATGTATTTTTCAAAATTTCAGCACTTTTTCTCATCTTTCCACCTTATTTAAAAAGGCATTTTTATTTCAAAAATGAAATTCAGCTGTAATATCTTCACTTAACCAAGAAAGAAAGAAAGAAAGAAAGAAAGAAAGAAAGAAAGAAAGAAAGAAAGAAAGAAAGAAAAGAGTACTTATTTAAAGAAAAAGTTTGTCTTACAGGACAGAAATATATTTTTTTTAGGATTTGTCCCTGAATAAAAGTTCAATGCTGTATCAATTAGTTATTCTAGCACCTTCATTACTTGTATCTCTAGAACTCAACAGGTCCAGCCAGTACTCAATTCCTCTTACTCTTTTGTAGATGGTCATATTATATTTTATTATTCCCTTGGAGGAAAAACCAGCAACTCCATGAGACATCCTAATTTTGTCTGCCTTGTACAGTCTTCTAGAGTTCACAGTTGCAACATCTCTAGGTCTTAACCTGTGATTACAATTTTTAATGGCAAATTACTAATATTTTTTTTAAAATTGCTCAAGTAGTCACATTCAAAGATTTACAATTACCACAAATGGAGTTGATGACGTGTCTTTTAAATGTTGCTGTGCCACATTGATTAATAGGAAACACAAATTTAGCTGTGTTCAACCTTTGCAAATAACTGTATCACCATTTTCCACTGCCTAAGTAACATACTTGCTATAAAAACCTTCTTCTAAGATATTTAAAATCACAGTAAACTAAAAAGCTTTAGTTTATCTGTTTCTTGTTTATTATCTGTTATTATTGTAGTTGCTATGTAAGACGGTTATGTAAGCTGTTATGTTATATAATACCAGTGAGACGCATATGAAAACAATATTTTAATTCTCTACTGATGCACTTTAAAATTTCATTAATTTTATTCCAGAACCAATATTCAGTGGTCTGTCATCATTTAGGAATGGTATTTCTCAATTTAGTGTTCCCAATGAAACATTCCAGTTCATGAGCCTCTTTCTCCTCTCCATACCTCCTTCCCTCCATCTCTCCTTCCCTCCTTTCCTCCTTCCCTCCCTCTTCCCCTGTGGCAGGATGGAGAAGAGAATTGGAATTGCAAACAGTAAAGATCATGGGCTGAGATAAGTTTATTGGAGACAGCAATGGAATAGGGCAACAACCTAACAGCAACAATACTAATGACAGAATGTACAAAGATGTGTACAGAGTGTATAGCTTGTACTGAAGCTCCAGCATGTTCACCACAGCACCACTCAGGGATGGTGTGACTTCATCCAGATGATGATAGCTCACTGTCAGTCTCCACTCTCCACTGCACTTACACACTGGCCGTATGGGATTACTAAAGGGTGAGTGAGCCTTGCTGGCCCCTCCCTGGTTCTCCAGAACCCATCTCATGGCTGGGGTTCACAGAGTCCTGGCTGACGTGGTGCTATCAGTGGTGCACTCCTTTGGTGGTGATTGGTACCTGCTGTTCTTCAACCCTCAGCAGTCCCACAGCAGAAGGGTCCTTTGAGAGACCAGGCAAGGTATTCAGCTGTTTAATTTCCTTTGTCTCCACAGCAGCTCTCCCAAAAGCCCAACAATGTCCTTTTTGGATACTTGAAATACCTGAGGCAATCTCTGCCAAGGAAGCACAGGGCCTCTGGGCCAGTCACAGTGGGGGGGTTTGCCATTCATTCCCAGACAGGGTCACTTCAGCTTCCAGTACAGTCAGCTGTCCAGTTCTTCCTATCACCCCAGGAACAGAAATGGATCCCATCCCTACATATCTTGGTGGCATCAGGTAAATTGTGCTCTGGGGTCAACTAAAGCTTTACACTCCTGTGGGTCTGATGTACCAAGCCACTGGATCCACACAGTCCAACAGATCTGATTGTTCCTTTCCCCCACCTGGCTGGAGGCAGGGCCTCTCTAGTTCTGGTCATGCTGCTATTGATATTTCTTGTAAATATGAACTAGAGATCCTTTCAATTGGACCAGAAGCAACATCAGCCCTTCTGTTCTGTATGAGGACTCACCCACTGGAAACTGGAGCTGCATTTATCCTTGCAGAGTTTCCTCTGATGTTTGTTCTTCCTCTCAACTCACATCCCTGTGCTGCCAGCACAGAGGTGGGTTTTTCATCCCATTTCCTTACATCCTCTCTGGAGTTACACAGCAAAAGCCACAGGTCACCTTGTGATTTGTACCCCCTCACTTGAGCAGAGGGGTACTTACTCCCAATAGTTTAGACTCTGGTCCACACTGGAGGGGCATGAGACATTTCCTCTCTAATCTGCTGAAGTCTTTTGAGTCTGTCCACAGTCTTGGACAGTCTTTCCATGGACAAGGTGTGGGTCAGTAGGGAGGAAAAAAGATGATCATCACATGGCTCTAGCTAATCACTTAAAGCACTTTGTTCTCCTCCTGTCATGAACATGGATACCAGTGAGTTGGTGTGTGATGATCATGTGCTCCATACAAATTTCTGCCATGTGGATTGTGCACTCTGGACCTCATCCAGATCTACAGGGATTGCACCTTATTTGAATCCCTAGAGACTACCTCCAGAACACTCATTCTCCCAGGTACTGGATACCTTTCTCCATGGTGCCATGCTGCCTGGGTGCACTACTAGATCATCCCTGAGAGAGAACCTTTCTATGATGTGGCAGCATTGGAGCAGCCAGGTCAGACTGGCAGCTCAAATCTTCTTGCACACCCTGCAGCTCACCTGGAGACAGGGATCAGTGATTATCTCTGGACCTGCCTTTTCCTCCTGTTCTGTTGGCATGGGCTGCTCCTGCAGTTCAGCTGCAGTTTGAGTTTCCACAGTGGCTGTTGGTCTGATTTCTTCTTTCTCCCCCTGAAGGTGCTATCTAGTGATGAGCAGTGTCTGATAAACAGAAGCCAGGGCCCAGCTATAGGCCACAGATCATCTACCTAGAACTTGTGAAATATTGAAATACTTTTTGTTGCACCAGTTGGTTTCATAAAGGAACAATTTCCTTTTTCAGAGTTAACTAAATGATCTGCAAAATATTTATGGAATTTTGATTTCTTTAGAGTTCTTACTTTCTCCATAATTTTTAGCTACCATCTTCTGGTTCTATTTTCCTTTCTAGTATCATGAACTAACAGTTAATGAGGTTACAATTGAAATCCTTTTTGTGAGGATCAAGAGGACTGTTAGACACTAATGCTGACTAGAGGGAAAAGTTGGTGAAAGCCCAGATCTAAGTTTCTCTGCATGGTTAGCTAAATAATTGACAACTGATATTTAAAACTGATTGATTTAGACTCTCCAGGGAATACCGCATTGTAAGCAAGTCACTTAGGGGTATTACCATACCCTTAGAAATTGTGGCCATGAAAAAATACTGCATTGAATATACATTTTGTAAGACCCTATGTGTACTTCTGATTCCTCTCAAAGAGGCTGCACTCTAAGTTAACATATTAAGAAAAGAAAACTCTACATGCCTTGACACTTTAAAGACTTAGTGGTAGACATTAGATAATCAGGAACTGGTTTGGTTTTCAATTACAGCTAGAAACACAGCAGTGTAACTCTGAAGTCAATAGACAGCAGTTTCTGATTTTAAAATTATAAATATTTCAAAGTAATTTATAGCACAGTACTGTAAGATTTAAAAACATAATTCTTAGGAAAATATAGTGCTGTTCTGAAATTCCACTTACATCATACCCTAGTCTTTAAATGCCACATATCTAAAATTTTACTTTCAGCACAATAAAAAAAAAACAGATAGATGATGCATGTTGTCACGAGTCCCACATTTTTCTAAAGCTTAATAGAAATTAATTGTCTTTGCAGCAGACCTCTTCAACAGCAACTGTGTTGGCATGTTTGTCAACCGTCACCTTCAGCATAAGGGATGGGAGTTAACTCTGAGGGTCTGAATAGGACCTGTCTTGGACATATGGGAGGCATGACTGTCATACAGCTGGCTAGCGTATTCCTACATCCTGTCAAATTTTTAAGGTGAGAAGAAAGAATTGCCAACTTTGTAAATAATTTAAATCTTTGGCTCTTTTTTTCTGATCCTGTGGAGGGGGAAAGTACATACATGTGTCTGGTATCAATCTGACATGCCCTATTCTAC
>NW_005054352.1:1292102-1311754 GCF_000277835.1 Geospiza fortis | reverse complement strand
TGCTGAACCTTCACACAGATGGTTCCTGATTATCAGTGTTCACTGCACACTTTATTTTTAGTGAAGAATGACAAACCTGACTTGGTAATGGACGAAAGGTCTGTGAACACCTGACAGTGCTTACTTCTTGCCGTGGGAAAAAAAGGGAAAAAAATTGCAGAGCTCTGTTACACAAGCTTGATGCATCATGTTTGGATCAGATTCCAGCACAGAGGTGGCTCTGTGAGTACCACAGTCTGTGTAAAATGTCTACAGTTAGGATTATATTTTGAAATTTCTGAAATTCTGACACGCGGAGTGGTGACTGGGGGAAGGGAAAAAGGTACGTAAATGCAATCTGCAACATGGTCTCCCCTGCCTGTTCATGTCAGAAACCACTCTCCTTCCCAATCTAAGCTAAGGATTCTTTTATTCATATACTGCTACCTCAGAAATGGGTATCAGACCTACTTCCCTACATTATTGTTTGTAAAAACTCCTCTGGCCCCAAAAATCTTGAATATCATGCTCAGGTGAAAAAAAAAAACCTGGAACAGAAGACAACTCCTTCTCACAACAATGGGTAAATGGAGCCTTTTTTTTTTTCCAACAGGAGAGATGCAAGTTTTGCCATTCTTGGGTGTGGAGAGTACTGTGGTGAAGGCAAGTGTGCTTTAAAAGGGCAATTAAATAGGTGGAAAAACTACTCATTATGAATAAATGTAAAAGCTGAAGTCTGCCATGTTTCCAAAACTTATACACAAATTTCAGAACATATATACAAAATGTATTTTAATACGCTTGCTGTGTCTCAAATCCTATCCCTTTCTATGTCAGTCATTCTTTACGAACTTGCTATAGGCAACTCAGAATTTTAGACGTTACAAATCTTTCACAGAAGCTTGCTCTACACTCCTGGATTTTACGAAGGCTTGGTCTTGCTCTCCTGTAGAGGCATGAAGAAGTTAAACATTGCAGCTCTTGCTGCTGGGGTATCACAATAAGTCTTTTGGATTTAGTCCAGATACAACATATGTGGAGATGAGGAGTAGCAGTGGATGGGCAGAGAGACAAACTATATTGTTGAGACAGGAGGAAATGGAAAAGATGAAGACAAAAGTAATGCTAAGAAAAATACAGAAATACAGTGGCAGCGCAGGAAAAAAAAACACAAAGGAAATCCCACTTCAGTAATAAATAAAAGAGAAAAGTGAATGGAAAAAAACAGAAAACTATACAATAACAGTAAAAATACATAGACACTGAAATGTGTCCCAAGGGACAGTGTAGGCAGAAAACACTACATCCCTAAAAAAGGGAAAACAGGGTAAAAAAAACATGTCAGCATTCATGGGAAAATCATGCTGACAGGTGGAAGAATTGTTGAACATTGTTAGCTGTAAAATTAAAATAACACATACACCAAGAAGTATCCTTTCTTCCATTTCCACTACTAGACCAGGACTGGCAGAGTGAAGGTATATACATACAAGATGAATCACAGCCTCTTTCTCTGATGAGCATTTTGTTTAATTAACTTGAAAGAAGCGTAATATGACAGAGACAACTGTGGCTAGAAATAAAAAAGTACCTGTTTTCCTGCCTTCTTCTGTAGTGTACATATACACTTCCATCTCTGCATATTTAAGGCTACTGCTATGGGCTGTACTGAAGTTTCAATCCCTCAATGAGGTATTTCTGGCACCTCTTCTCCCTGTCTTCTGAACACTTTTAAATTCAGGAGCCAGCTGCAGTTCTTGTGCAAGAACCTGCTCAGCAAGGTTTTGCTATTGGAGAAGAATTTTAGATCTTTCCAGGTAAAAACTACTGTACCACACTTGCAGCTTGCGAGTTTCAATAATTGAAATGGAACCTTTTTTAATTTTCTGAGATGCAAAATTATCCTGCATATAGAGGTGACATCTACAGCTTAGATTAGGCAAAGTAGCAACCTGATGCTGTAATTCCTTTTCTGCTTTCTCTTCTATGACACCATCTAACTCAGCACAATCTCTATGGTACCTCTCATATGCCTTTAAAAATCTTTTTTGTTGGCTTCTCCTCATGAAATTAAGGATATCAGTTTAGGACAAGGAGTAATGGATAAAAGACCTTAATGGCTAAAAGACCCTAATCAAAGACCTTTTTGAAATATGTTTCTTACCTTTTATCTGGCTTGTATGTGGCAATTTCTGTTACAAACACTGTCTTTTATTGAACCTAGACAGCAAAAAAAAAAAAGAATGCGCTCAATATATCTCAATATTTTAGCTGATACCTAGTAAATAAATTGTGGAGACATGAAGAGAACTTCAAAAAAACACAGTTATCATTGAAACTCAGGTGTACCATAAACAGCTGTAGCAAATCAGACTTGTTCATAAAGCATTTGCTTGGAAAAGAAATCTGTTCCTCTACCTCACAGGAATCACCAGGGATTTCCTTCAGATAAGGCTCCATAACAATGTGGCCTGAGAACACATGTAAACTGAAGTGATAACAGTAGGAAGAGTGTCTGAAACCAAAATAAAATAAATGCATACAATAATGAAATAGAAAAAGTAAATGAGTATACAATAACATATCTGAAGTAGCAAAACAAACAAGAACAGCATGTATAGGAAAGAATCTGAAAAAGTTCTAAATAAATTATTCATACTCCAAGCTTACTATTACTGATATGCAAATAGCAGCACTGCTATTACACATTTTCTGAAGGATTCACCCAGAGGTTTGTGGTACTGGGTACCTAACTGCTGCTGCTGACAAATGCCAAACATGGGGCAAGAAGGCTTTGCATATATTAAAATATATATGCCTAAAAATTTGCTTTTTCCTTCACACTTGTACAAGTTAAGCTGCTACTCAGGAATTAGCTTTCTTGAGGCATAGCATTTAAAAATCAGCAATCGATGTCATCAGCTTCAGAGTAGAATATTACTAGGGTATACTAGTTTTAAATAAGTAGGGTATTCTTAATTACAGTAAAAATACAGACATGATTTTTACTAAAGAGCCACTCCAATATATAATTACATAATAAATTAAAATTTATTTGGGTGTATTTTATCACAAAATAATCCTTATCATGAGCTGAGGGACAACCTTAACCATTTAAGGCAGACTCCAGTTTGCTTCTATGTGATATTTTTCATGTTTTTATAAGCTCATTTTGGAAAAATTAGACAATTATCCCAGACCATCACAATAGAGATGAGCACAAAATCAAAAGAATGCAAGAAATGTTTACTGAGTCATTTGGCTGAAGATTCAGCAGACGAAGAAAGAACCGGCCAGACAAGTTGATAAGGAATGGTCGAGAAGATACCATTTACACAGTGTGAGAAAAATCAGTTCCTGACATGGTTACAGAAAGATCATGCATGAAACTAAGTCCTAAAACAGGACAGAAAATGTTTCTGTCCATTGGAGTTACTCACTCTTTAGAGTGCAGAGCAAGTCAATAACTGTTTGGACAGAGCCCTGCAAGCATTGGACTAGAAGGGCAACTAAAAATTGCTTTGTGCTTTGGGCTTTGATGCATTGCTCAAAAACTGGAGCAGTTTTATTTGCATTTTGCTTTATATCGTGTCTTCCATTCAAAGGACACAATGGACCTTACAAACCCTTGTTTCACTTCAAGTATAAGTCCCACCACAAGTTACTTGCTTTTGCATTTTTATTGTGGCTTCCATGCATGTGACATGTGCTTTGCAAACATGTTTCGCTACAGCCACAGATTTCTTGTCAGTCATTATCTAGAGTTCATAAAAGCTCAAGTAACACCAAGTAAGCTTGATGTTTTGCCCAGGGCTTTTACTGTCCCTATCATGACAAAAGTAATGTTGACCAGAAGTATCATGACCTATAAGAATTTGCTAACTTTTTTGCCAAGCTAATTTCTTGCTCATTTTACATAGCTAGAAGACTAGAAAAACTGATTAAATTTTGCTTTTTAATATCACAGGGCTCCATTTTAATACTGATGTATTTTTCCCACAGAGTCTGTACTGTGAAATCTACTTTAAGTGCTTTGAGGTTGCACAAAGGCAACCACCTATTTTCATTGCCAACAGGATTTGGAAGTTTAACTTCATTCTATGAAATGCCTCTAGAGAACTGAGTATCAGTGTAATAAAGCTACAGGACAATCCAATGTAACAAACAGAATAAATCAAAGTAGCACAGTAAGATCAAGACAGATTTTTGCCCCATATGGGTTTCTGCAGGGAAATTAGTCAAAATGTGCTTTGGGAGAAAAACCCGTGTGTGCATGTGTGTAATTTTCATGGACTCTGATGGCAACAAAAAAATGTACTTAGTTTATGAGATCATTAGGGAGGATCTGCAATTAAGGAAGGGACCTTAATGATCATCCAGGCCTAATCTCCCCTGCCAGGACACCTCTCACTAGGCCAGGTTGCTCAATCCTTATCCCACCTAGCCTTGAATGCTTCCAGATTTGGGGCATTGACAACCTCCCTGGGCAACGTTTTTCAATGTCTCAACACCACAGCAAAAATTCCTAATACCTAACATAAATCTCCCCTATTTCAATTTTTGCCCATTACTCCTTGTCCTATCACTACAGCTCCTATTGAAGAGTCCCTGTCTGGCTTCCCAGCAGGCCCCCTTCAGACACTGGAAGGTACTATGAGGTCTTCATGCTCCTCAGTAAATCTGAAGACTTCCATTACACCACAGCATTCTGGATATTTGCCTATTTTGGAAAGTCAAGACATAGAGGCTTCTTTGTTCCCTGTAGAACTTCAGTCTCTCTAAGTATTTTAAGAAATTGTATCTTAAAACAAGGACTCAAATACCATTAGTTGAATTATTATAGGCCATTTTAATTCTGCTATGGTTTCTTTACTGATACCTTGCAGCAGATAGTTTTGTCACCTACAGTAAAGACATTTTCTCAATGAAACTCTTTCTTTAACAGGATTGGCACTAGAATATTCTTTCATGACACCTTCTGTTATCTAAGGATTTTCTTTTCCTTCAGTCTCATGTTGTAAGTACTATAAAAGAAGGGGTTTACATAAACTCATATTCAAACTTCCTCATTCCACTTAACTTTGCACTACCACCCATTTCCAAGAACGGCAATGCTTCCTCGGGCCTACAATTCTTCTTTGAGTTTTTGGTACACATCCATGTTTTTTAATCCCTGAATAAATGGTGGAATCAGGAAGCTTCTTCTGGTCCTCAGAGAGGCATCTGGATCTTTCCATGCCCCACATTGCAACCTCTTTAGTACCCACAACTTCTGTCATCATTGTTTAGGTAACACTCTAGTGTTATCCTAATTATCCTAAATGGTTTTATTCTATCTTTCTTTCATCCATCTATCTATCTATCTATCTATCTATCTATCTATCTATCTATCTATCTATCTATCTATCTATCTACCTACCTATCTATCTATCTACCTACCTATCTATCTATCTATCTATCTATCTATCTATCTATCTATCTATCTATCTATCTATCTATCTATCCATCATCTCTCCTATATATCCCAGTGTATCTCTAGTCTTCAGGAATTAAAAACCCCCCAAACCTGAACATCATGAATTAATGCTCAGGTTAATTAATATACCCGTCTTTGTTCCCCTGGCTAAAACTCCTAAGAAGGTTGCTTTCAAAAGGCAAGCAAAGTCTTACTATATTTTGTTCAAAATGTGTCTGCTAGCATTAATGCTCCTACAGATACTCCACCAGCTGGCTGACGGTGACTGAGCCAGCTCCTCTGCTGAGGAGCAGCATGACCTTTAGGTATTAAAGGCTACAGCAGCATGAAAGTCTTGCTCTTCACTATGATGAAAGAGGGTACTGGTTTAGCCCCCATTGGGCTGGTAAATGGGACTACCGTAGGTCTACAGAGTCAAGCTGGGAGATACACAACTACCCACTTATTAAGGTCCAACACATTAATTAATACTTTAACATTTAATTATTAATTATACTGCCAATACCCAGTGATGGACTAATTAACTTAATGTGTCACTTTCGGCATCAGTTCAAATATTTACGTAATGTGTCACAATTGTACTTTGGGCTATCTACTCTGACAGTTTTTTATCTCATATAATTTCTGAGATAAATTATATTTTATTCTCCCCCCCACAAGTTATTAGAGTGACTCATTCCTCTCATGGGCAGAACCTGGACATAGAAATAGAGCCTCACATAACAGGTACTGAGTCCTGCTCCTGGTTTTGGTTAGGGAACATTCCAGGTAAAAGCTGAAATGCAAGGGCATTTTGCACATTTCTTTGTTTTTACAGAAAAAGGGACCATCCCTAGTATAAACACAAAAGGACCATAATTACCAATAACCCTGCTGCTTTCTCCAAAAGTAAAAGCAATAGGAGCCCAGAGGCATTTCATCAAGCAATAAAAAGAGATCTTTTTTAAGGATGAACAACATACACAATAAGCTATACCAATAAATTCTGAGGTGCCAGTCAATCTCTGCCTTTGTGAGGGAGGCAGAGTTGAGTGGAACCCAGCTGGGAGAGGCAATCCTAGCAATGGTCCCACAACTAGCTGCCACCAAGTTCCCCACTCAGCTGAGATTGTGCTGAAGGTGCTGCTCTTGGAAGTTACAAGAGATTGACCCTTCTGTAAAATACGCAGGACTGAAAGGCTGGGCTTTAAAACAGCCTTTTTTTTCTACATTTAAAGAAATGCAGACACTGTCTTTAACCCTATCTTTATGACTAGAATGAGAAGCATAAAGGGAAATTCATAGCAGAAGAATATAGCAATTTTGCTGGCAGGGCTGCATGATAGGAAAGTGTATGCTTTAAAAAAATTAGCAGGAAAAGGCCTGTTACAAAATATTTCAAATGTTTCATTGGTCTGGTAATAAATTATTAGGAAACACCAAGATATATGGTTTTAAAGGTTTTGATTTAATAACAGCATCAGATATACATCAGCTTGGAAAAAAAACAGAGACCATTGCTTCTTCTAGCAGGTTCCATCTTTATTACTTTATTAAAAACAAAACAGCCACACCACCAGGCACCAGCAGAGCAGATCTGCCCTTATCGGTCATTCACTCAAACAGCCCAGTGTTCCGGGTAAAGGAAAACATTCACACATGGGTTTATGACTGGAGTCAATCCTTTGGTATGCACCTTTCCCAAGAGAACAGAGAGCTGTTATCAAAGTAGAGATAAACATGACAGGCTGCTGCTTCTACATAGAGCTCTCATCAAGGTTGGGATGGCAGCAGCAGGCTGCTGCTTCTGTAGCATTCCTTTTATTCCAGTATAGACTAAAGATGGATGACAGTCAAGAAGACAAAACCAAGAGAATACAGCTACTGATGCTCAGAGTACCAAACAGTTCAGACAGCAGCAGAAAAAAAGATGGAAGTTTGCACGAAGGAAAACCTGGCAGACAATAACCTCAGCACCAGAGCTGGGAGATAAAAACCCAACAAAAATATATCACAAGCCAAAGCAAGAGCACAGCAAGAATGATAGACATGGCATCAGCCCGATAACTGAAGAGGAAATTACCTTCCATTTATTTCCTACTGTCCAAACACAGATGCATGTCATGGGGCAGGCACAGGGAATTAAAATAACATATAAATTTGTAAACATACTTTTAGATTTGTCACTTTGAGAAGGGTCTTCCCCTTTTGTTATCTTCCTACTGTCAGGATGTTTACTTTTTTTGTTGAGTCAAGGATCATGTTAAAATTTCATCCAAAACTTTCTGTCAATAGAAATGGGTACAATTGTTTTCTGGGTTTTTACTGAGACTCCTTTTCCTTCCCCTCTCTAAAATACACTTGCATAAAACCTTATCATGATGATGATTTAAACATTTTCCTGAAGGATTTTCTCTTGCAAACACATAGAGTAAATAAGGTGGACTACAAAGAAGCTGTCAATGATTGCATTTAACAAGACACAAAAATAAAATCACAAACATTACGTATGAGTTACTTATTTCTGCCTATGAAGAATGAAACTGAAATCTCAAGGTGATATCTTTAGTTATGCTGAAACTTACACTTTTGATGGAAGTACCACCATGTATAAAAGTAATAGGCATAGTAAAAGAAACAAATGTATCAACGAGATTTAAAAAATAGCATCTCTTATTAGCACTTAAGTGCAGGTGACAGGATACCAAACAAATATGTTGAATTAGAAACACCAGTTGAGTTTTAGGAATAATATACCGTATATAATCATAGATTCATTAAGGTTCCACAAGCCCTCTAAGACCATCAAGTACAACCATTAACCAGGTCCAGTATCCTCATATAAAAAAGAACTAATTCAAAGAGTACCTCAAGATTTCAATTGCCTTCTTTCACTTTATGATCACTGCAAATTACTTTTGGCTCTTATGCTACAATTCTAGAGAACAGTAAATATCTGAAGCTGCACTTTGTATTTTGATGACTATAGACAGGATTTTTAGGCTGCCTTTGTTTATGTGTGTCCTTATCTCGTAGCACCTAAATCCTACGTGTTAATAGAGGATATTTTTTATAGACCATATTATATAGGCAATATCAGAATATTTTTAAATGTACTGAATACTTTTTGTACAGCTGCTGATTTTATGCCATCTTTTTGAAATCATATGAATACTGCTACACAAAATGAGAATATATCTGCACTGTCTGAAATACACAAAATAGCCACCAGATGGCAATGAATCCCAACTAATGCTTGAAACTGTGGCTTCACTCAATACTCAAAATTACTTCATTGTTGCCTTCCTTTCTTACAGCCAAAGGACACGTTAAAAAAAGTTTAAAAATCACTCACTTAACTCAAGGCCTATTCAAAATTTATAAGTATCTGAAATGAAAACTGACAGTTTCGGCAATATTACCAGATTGCCTCAATATGAATGAGCTCAGTGAAACAGTAGTTTAATACAGCACACCATTGGATGAATGTGGCCTGGAAATTATAAGTATTAGCACAGCTCAAATGAATTGCTATAAAAGCTTTTCACAGTGTCCCATTTTCACCATATCCTCTTTTATTTTCTTCTTCTGTCATTCTCCTCTAAGTATTTGCTGAAATGTAATTAAATTAAAAACACAAATCACTGTGAGCTAAAACCAATTTATATGCTTCTTTTTCCTCTATTTTGTAATTTCAGATGCTACCACTATAAGTGTTTGAATTGGGACTTACAAAAATACTATCTATCATCTGTTTTAACTGCTCTCCCTTAATAGCAAGAATGTCATTATTTTAATATATAGTCAAAAAATATAGGAACTTTTTTTCTCTTTAAAGACAGTTGCTCTTTGTCCCTATTACCTGTAATAACATCAAACATGTTTCATTTTGGTTATTTAGTGGTCTTACTCTGGTACATATGCTAGAATTTATTCTTGGTGGATGTATTGTCATGTATATAAGAAATTTCTTTCAGATTAAAAAGAAAGAAAAATCCATCCATCAAAAAAAAAAGAAAAAAGGCTTGAACAAGAAAAACTTTAGAATTTTCTCAGACTCACTCAATTAAGCTACAATTGCTAACTGAAAGAAACTAAGCTTAAAGCCACTGCCCAGTGCTCACAGTCCCGTAAATGTTGTCACTTAGCTAATCAATGTCACTCCAAGTATGAGTCTGAAGGTCACCCAATCCAGGGAAACTGGAACCGAACACAGGACGGTGTGGCATGCAGACACAAATGCCTCAGCCACTTCCACAGACCCTCAATGGAGGGTCTCCTCAAGTCTTCACCCAGCAACCACAGCCAGCACCGGACTGGACCAGACAATTTCTGCCACAGTCACATTGCTTGATTCTTCTGTTCATTTACTCCTTACAGGAATTTTTGGACCACCAAGGCCCCAGAAAATTGTTTTACTGTTGGGGAGATCTTCAAATACCCTTTCAGGACTTTTTGCTCTCCCCAGGGTCACAGATTCAGACTCTAATGATGAAATTAAGATTATGGCTTGTCCCTCAAAGGACCCCTATTCTGCAATTGATTCCTTTTCCACATCCCTGTAGAAAAATGCAAAAGAAGGCTGGGAGGATTTGGCTCTACAGGAACCCCACAAATATTACCAGTACAAACAATTTCTGATAAATGCCCTACCTATAAATGTACCCTGACATTATGGGGATAACAGACAACACTCACCACCATTTTAGATACTGGAGCTGATGTGACTGTTATCTCTCAAGCTAAATGGCCTAGCACATGGGCCCTCATAGTGGTCCTCACTGGAACTGGGGGAAGCAATCACAGTTATCAAGGTCACCATCTAATTCAGGTGATGCGACCAGAAGGCCACATAACTTCTGTAAAGCTGCTTGTTTTACCTCCACCCATGTTATGGGGATGAGATATACTTTCTCAATGGTGTTTCAAATTCAGTCAGATTTTTGAAAGGAGCCATTGCGGTGCATGACACCCTGAAATTGACCTGGAAAACTGATACACCTGTCTGGGTGGATCAATGGACCTTGCCACTACCTAAGGTGTGCACTCACTGAACTTGTCCAAGAACAGCTTCAAAAGGGGCATTTAGTCCCCTCCACCAGTCCTTGGAATTTGCCCATGTTTGTTATTAAAAAACAAACTGCCAAGTGACACTTGCTCCAAGACCTCCACAAAATTAATTCTGTAATGGAGGATATGGGAGCCCTGCAGCCTGATCTCCTGTCCCCTACTATGATTCCTCGAGATTGGTATTTGATAGTCATTGACCTAAAGGACTGCTATTTCGACATTCCTTTGCATCCTGATGATGCTCCTAAATTTGCTTTTTCTGTCCCAACCACCAATATGCAAGCACCCTTGCAAAGATGTCACTGAGTTGTCCTCCCACAAGGAATGAAAAATTGCCCTATTATTTTTCAGTGGTTTCTTGCAAGCATCTTCTGTTCCATTGCCAGAAAATGACTGATGACTTCCTATATCATTACATGGATAAGAACCTTGTAGCAGCAGAAAGACAAGAGGTTATAGAGGAAGCCTTAGCCCTTGTCATTGCTGCCGTAACCCAAGCAGGACTTTCTGTACACCAATTTGGCAGTCCGCTTCCTGGAAAAGCAGAGAGAACTCTAACCACATGTTTCTCTTAAATGCCTAGTTCCATAACTGAATCTAGACATCTCTGCTGGGTCCAAACACAGCATGTATGGGGAAGTAAACAGCTGTGAATGAGACTCCTAAGCAATGTTGCTCTGCATCCCCAGCTATCTGTGGTAGCCCACAAACCATCCTGAAGAGAGAGGAAAGTCTTTTCTTGCTGATGCATAACTGCTGAGTTGATGCAGCAGGGAAATGAATCTGCTTGCATTGTATCCAAAGCCTGCAAAGGGAACCATTTTAGATAGGTTGAAAAAAAAAAAAAACAAAAGGCATTTCTGGCATATCAGGTTTCATGAAAAGATGAGTTGCACACAAGTTTTATCACACAAATGGAATTGTACAAATATTGCTGCACAAATGATATTTGTTGCAATTTTACTTGTCTGCCTAGACCCTCTCCTGTTGTTATATGATCCTTTTATGAAAAGAATCACACACATATGCAAAAAATACCCCAAAAACCAAAACAAAGAAACAACTCTATGACACCCTCCAAAGTACTATAAAGGCTGATCTCTTGCTTTTTAAAAACAGAACACTTGAGATAAACCCAAAACTAATTTTGTCAACTACAACAGCCTACAGACATATGCATGCATACAGCATGCATAGAGCATGCAAAAGTCCCTTCTGTGGACCATACTGTGCATCACTACACAGTGATGCCTGAGCCCCATGAGCACCCAGCACCCTCCAGGGGCTGCCTCCTGTGTGGAAAGCACTGATGAAGTGCTGTCATCTGCCAGACATTTGCTATGAATGCAGCAGAGGAGTAGCCTTGCCTTTCAAACTGTCCCCAACAGATCCGACATGTGCCCATGGACATTCAAATCATATAAACAGAATGTCATCAAGGCATAATTGTGATATGTTTTCAGCTTCAAGCCCATGGGTTGGTTGGTAGCCAACAAATGATCAGTGCCTGAATTCTAATTAGCTAGTATAAGGATAAAGCGTCTTTAGACAAAGGCATGTATTGATAGGCTTCAAATTGACATAGGGTAGGTTTAGATTGGATATTAAGAAGAAATTCTTCCATGTGAATAGATAAGGATCTGACACTAAACATGCTTAAAACAGTCAGCAGACCATTTTGCACTGTCCTGTTGTGTTTGAGCATCTTCACACCTGCTGTCACTCCTCCTGAAATTTTGGTTTTGGTCTGGGCATGAAAGCTGATTTGAAGTAGTGACTACCCTGCATATCACTGCATGCCATGTAAACCACCCCACACACAGTTGCTGAGTGAAGAAAGTGCCCATGTCCTCATCTTCTAACAGCACACACCAGCAAAAAGGAGAGAGGCATTGCTTCCACTTTGTTTAAGGGAACAGGAATAAAGCGAGAAGTATGGCTATGCCATCTGTATTTCAATCTCTTTTCTTGTTGAAATGCTTATCTCACTAATAAGGCAGGTTAGATGTGCTTATTAGTTTAGCTCAGAAAGATGAAGTAAAAGAGACGGCCTGAAACAGAACTCATCTTGCTTCACAGTCACTTCGTTTCTAAAATACTGCTCTAATACAGGTGGGAAACCAAACTAAGGAAGAGTTAGTGTACTGAATGCTGGCCTGTTCTTTTTCCAGACTACAAGTTAGTCTAATAAAAATCTCAGCTCTCCTTGCTTAGTAAAAAGAATAGCAGCTTATTTCTGGATATAAAAATCACAGTATATATCTTACCATTTTGAAATATAGCACTAAAGCGTAAACCTTTGATAACCCAGAAGAAAGTACAATGAAAAAAAAAATCTTTGTTTTCTTAGAAACCTCAATTTCAAATACTTTAAACCTCCTTCTAGTATTTTTGCTGGGTCACAGAATGACAGAATAGTATGAGTTGGAGGGAACACAGAAGGATAATTGACTCCAACCTGTGGATGTGACAGCCTGGTCAGAGAGCAAGAAAACTTGATAAGTTTTCCCAGAATCAGCCTAGGAGATTTTAGGGAGTCGGAGATAAACAATTATATCCAATTATTAAAAAAAAGCTGCAGGGGTTGTCTGACTAATATCTGTTTTCTTGTTATTCTCATAAGATTGTTTATAAATAGGCATCATGTTAATTAGCCAATCAGGTGAAATGTATTGATTAAATGACCAATCAGGTCCACCTGTATCGATCAGAATATAAAAGAAGCAGTTCTGAGTAAAGATATGCGCTTATGTCACTCAGCCTTCTGACTGACTCTGTCATTTCTTACAAATCAGTGACACCAATTCTTTAGTTAATGGCCCATACAAGGTTTGAACCCACTATCTTGGCATTATTAGCACCATGCTCTGACTAACAGAGCTTAATGTCATGGCATGTTGGAAAGTTCCTGTAACAAAAATAGACACTTTGCACAGAAAAGGGACTTTATATAGCCACAAATATCACAGGATTTCTCTGCAAACTGCTGGTAAGAAGGAGAGATAAACAGGAAAAGAGGGGATGCAGAAGCATAATGAGGGCATATTCCTCAGTACCACTGTGACCCAAGCACAATGCCAAGTCCTTCTTCTGGCAGGATATGGTCAAACCTCATCAGAAAAATTGTGTAACATATTTTGCTCCTAGGCTCACAGTACAATTCATGGCCTACTTTATTTTGTAGCTTAATGACTCCTAGGTAATTTGGATTTCCTAACCCTGCATTTTCTCGTAACCTTTACAACGGCAGTGACTATCCCACATTTTTAAACATGACAATGTGCCTGAGCCAAGTATGGAGGGTCTGCAGCTATGCAATGGACCTAAATGCCACCTGGCTCCAAAGCAGGCCTGCCACTGGCCAAGGCCAAGCCTATCAGTGATAATCGTGCTGCCTCTGAGATACTGTATTCAAGAAGGGGCAAAACCTGCAATAGCAACTGCAGACAGGGAGCGGAATGAAAAGCTGTGCGAGAAACCACTCCGCAGAAGCCAAGGTCAGTGGAGAAATAAAAGGCTCTGCCTGCTCCTCACACTGGTGCAGAGATTTCCCTCTATCCTGTGATGAAGAGCATGATGAGGCAGACTGCCTCCCCACAGTCCATGGAGGTACACAGCAGAGCAGGGGGATGACCAAAGGAGGCTCTGACCCTGTGGAAAACCTGCACTGGAGAAGGCTCCTAGCAGGGCCAATGGCCCTGTAGAAAAAGGAGCCAAAGCTGGAGCCGCTTTGGTGGAAGGACTTGTGTTTTGGTTTGAAATACAGGTGTCTGCTAAGGAAGGCAGGAGCCTCTCTAGAAATGGAAAATTTAAACCTCCTCCCTCCAAATTATTATAATTTTGAAATTAAGGGGCTCTCAGATATGGGAGTAGGAATAACAATTCCTTATTAGGAAAATAAAAATAAAAATGCAGTAATACAAAACAACAGGAATAGAATATGATCTGACACCCTGTGTGTCAGGGTGTTGGTAGCAGTCTGATTCAATGGTGGCTGCAGTCCTCCTGGAGGAGGTTCTGTTGAACCTGACAGATGCGGTTCTGTTGAAGCAGTGATCCTGTAGAAGGGTGTTGTTTTCCTCTGAAGGTCCAGTGGTGGTGTAGATGGGCCTGGTCTTCCTCTGGGAATGCAGTGGAGAAGAAAGCTGCTCCACAGGGAATCCAGTGGGGAAAAAAAAAGCTGCTTGTGGTGTTCCAAATCTCAGATTATATCCAGGTAGAAATGCTTGTCTTCCCCCTGGGCAGAGCATCTCACAATGAGATGATGTAATTTTATCAGTTATGCAGTGACACTCAATGGCCCATGAACAGAAGATATCTCCCTGGAGGGAGGATGGGTTGTGGAAGAGATAAAGAAAACTGCCCCACCTGGTGGGGCAGTTAATTGCCCCACAAGTGGCCCAATTAACAGAAGATAACTGCCCCACCTCTAACAGATGGCAATGGAATACACAGCCCCAGCCACATCTTGCGTTTGCAACCTAAGACAACTTGTGACCCCACAGGGGACCTGCACTGGAGCAGCCTTTTCCTAAAAGACTGAGCCAGTGGAAAAGACACACACTGGAGCAGTTCATGAAGAACTGTAGCTCATGAGAAGGACTTACATTGGAGAAGCTTATGGAGGACTGTCTCCCATGAGAAAGACCCTTCCAGTGAAGGGAAGAGCATAAGGAGTCCTCACTAAGGAAGCAGGAGCAGCAGAGATGTTTCCTCAAGTCAAGCCTGTTTTGCCTGTGACAGCAATTAGTGTGTGATCCCTCCTTGTTCTTATGTTCACATGTGAGCCTTTTGTTATATTTTGTCTCCCTTGTTCAGCTGAGGAGTCATAGAGTGTCTTTGGTGGGCATCTGCTATCTGCCCAGGGTTCAACACTGCTGAATACTGAATGGCTTTGAATCAACTCAAAACTGGCTTAGGCACACTCCTCAGCTTAATCACAGCGCCAGCCCTTTTGGCACGAGGTGAAGGACTTGGTAGGAGCCTACAGATAAAGTAGCTGCAAGGCAAGAAGGGGGAGAACCTTAAGGGGAGCAGAGAGTAACAACAGGGACAATCAAACCCAGTGCAGATCATGGCCACATACCTTCTAAATGTTTTTACCTCTGTTCTTTGTTTGACTGTCCATCCTCATTTCTGAAGCACATGCTTAGATATTACTGATTGCAACCATAAACTTGTCCTTTGGTCATGCTGTCCAGGAGAGATTTCTTCAAGTACGTGTTTAACTGTTTTCTCAGTTTGACAGCACTAGCAGTTATTTTTCAAACCAAATGTGCAGTTTAACGTAATTAATAGTTATATGATGTTCCGGTTTTAATAGCAAATACATCTCAGAACTCAACTTCGTCTACAATATTTTAAAGAAGAAAAACCCAAACTAACAAATATTTCACACAACATTTGAGTTTTGAGACTGAATACTTTTTTAACAGTATGCATCTTCTGAAAGCAGAATCATCAGAATTACAGCACATTCTTTCTCAATAATAAATGCATACAGATAATACCAGAAAAAAGCTGGTCCCAAATCCTGGATTTTTCCAATCAAGGAAACAGTTTCACAAACTCCAAGTTTCTTTCCATCACTGACAATGTCTCCATTAAACAAAACAAGCCCAAAGGAAGCCTATTTAGCAAAATTTTCTCTTCTTTCTATAGCTCTGACAGCTGAACAACTGTTCCAGTGCAGATAGCAGATAGTCCAAAAGAAAGGTCTGTAGACATCTTTCTGAATCCAGGAGTTTTGGAAACAGTTCCTCAGTACATAGATCTACTATGTACTCAACATTTTTATCTCACCACTCTACATTTTAATGTGACAATATTTCACAAATGTAGCCTCACAACAGGTATGATGAGGGCAAATCTTATTTCTCTTATTTTTATGAATGGATTTGGGATCCGACACAACAAGGATGAATAGAAACAAGTCCACTAGAAGAACATTTCATATTTTTCATTCATTCATTCACTGCACAAAGTACAGAAACCATCCTGGAGCATGTGTTCACATTTCAGGATTATCCCTTCGATAAGGACGCATTAACCTTTAGAAAACACATAGCTTCTCTTCTGATGCTCACTCTAGCCCATTCTCTGCTGTACAAGGAAACAGCTTCACAGGGAAGGCAAACACTGTCTCCACACCAAACCACGCCCAGTCTCAAACCAGGATGGTCTGTAAGATGGGATCAAAGCCTGGATCTTCCTACTAACAGTAGTTTATTAATGAGTCAGGAGAACATGCCAAGCTTTTCTGGCTTTGCTTTTGGAAAAATGTAATGACTATTGTCAAGATCATCATGAATTACACCCACGCTTGCAGATTTATCAAGTGCACAGTGAGAAGGCTGATTAGCTAAGAAGATGCTAAATGGACCTAACCTCTGAATTTTGAATGGTCTTCAGTATGAGTGTACCATTAGGTCACATGGAGGTCGGGAGAGTTCTAGGCATGTACAGAGGTGCAAAACTAGGCACACAACAAACTTAAAAAATATTTATTTTTTGAAAAAAATAAGAAAATAATTTTAAAAGGAGAAATAACTTTTAAAGTTCCAACAAAGAAAAAGAAAAGAAAGAAAAGACAAACAAGGGAGAGCTTGTCAGTTTCAAGAAAGGGTTTGTAAAGTGAGGTATAATCTTTCTGCCTTTATGGAGGCTGTAATATTGCCATCTTCCTAGGAGCTACTGACTCCAATGGCACACAGCATCATCTTCATGGGTTTTGCCAGTTAAAAAAAAAAGAAAAAAAATCGAATTAATTAATTTAATTAATAAATATTTTTTCTAAACTTTATGTGAATTTTTGTGGACTGCATCCTGTATAAGGCTTGTAAAAGGTTAGTGAAGGCTCCTGATTACTTCCCATGTGTACAAAGTCTTCACTATCTATTGTTGATCTAAGGTGGTAAGAACTAATCATCTTTGCAACCAATTTTTAAAATCTCATGTCAGAGTCGATAAAACTTTTAACATTTAACTAGAAGATAGCTCATTGGACAAATGCAAAAACTTAAATCCTGAAAGATAACTAGTATTTGGTTAACTAAACATCTGAAAAAACCCTACTAAATATTTTTGGCTAAACCTCATAGTATGTTCTCCATTTAAATAAAACCAAAATTAAAGTTTTAAATTTTTTTTTCATTTTAAATTTTTTTTATTCTGACAATAAAGCTTCACAGAAAAATGTCAGTTTTGCAGAAATGCAGAGGCCAGAGACTGGTGGAAGGCAGTGTTGGCACTTCACCCCCTTTGCCACAGGGTGGCATGAAGTGTATACTTTAGGAACACAAAAGTAAAATGAATACACTATGAGAAGTATTAAAAAGAGCAACAGAGGCTGAAAGAGTATGTGTTTTGGTAGGATGTGGGAAATACATACATACACATAAACAGATTCTTCTGCAGAACTGTCCATCTGAAGTTTAGTATGCATAACATATGATTAACTAAACCATGTTAGCCTGTTCAGTCATCCAGATTTAAATCACATATGACCACACACAAAGCATGGTGATCTAGGAGATGGCTGGTGAAAGGGAAGGTAAGACAGGGCTATGAGGTCTGCAGGGTATATACAGAGGATGATTTGCAGCAGCTTAGCAAAGTATTTTATTCTTCCTCAACCAGTCTGGAATAGGTAAATGCAAGCAGGATGATTCTCTTCTTTATTCATCTAGATCTTTAAAAAAATTAAAATACAGGTGAATATCCATCAGAATAACAGATTTGTATCTTCAGCTTCCTGGAAAATGCAATTGCTTTCTCATGTCTGCAGATTTGTCCTTGGGCAGGTGAACGTTAAGAACCAGCCCAGAACTGGCAGGACAGGAGATATGACCCAAGCCCTGTGGATGAAAGCTGCATCCCACCTGGCTGCCAGCCTTTCTTAAGTCCTCTAGCAACTGGAGACCATGGAACTGTGGCTTCCATGACTCATGGAAGACACAATTATCTTTTAAATTACAGAACAGAAGAAAAATGTGCAAATAAACACATGCAAGAGACCACCTGAGTCTGAAAGCATGAGAGGAAAAGAAAAAGCATTGTCAGAAGAGGAATTCAATCACCTCTGCTTCTCTTGCAAGTATTCTTTTTATGGCTGGATTTCAGGATTTTGAAAGTCTTTTCCAGCCCAGGGATTCATTCTATGATGTTGTGAGCTAATGAAGTATGAATGCTTACCACGAGATGGTGCAAAAGCACAGAAGGTCCCAATTTACCCACAAGAGACTTGAATCCCTTTGGCCACAAAAAATGTATGAGAATATCCACCAGGCCAAGGAAAATGTGACTTTTTTTACTTGAGAAAAAAACAGCAAGAATAGGCAAACACTTTCAAAACTTAATGGTTGGCATGAAATGTTAGCAGTGTATCTCAGTTTAGTCTCCCCAAAGCATGGTGTTTTGGGGGACATCATCCACCACCATCATACTTCTCACTGAAAATTTTGCATCAGCAGGGAAATGTGCAAGAATTAGCCAATGTAGCATTAAATAACCAAACCCAAAGTGTTTATCAGAGAAACAGAACTACCAAAGTAATAATAATGAAAAAAAAAACAAAAAAACCAACAGTTGGAAACATTTCCAGCGAGGATTTGCAGCAATGTAATTTGTATTACCGGGACAGTCACTGATACTGCAATATTTAAATTCAGATGAATCAGTATTGATTTGCAAAAGTTTACAAAGAAGATTCTCACGTAGTGAGAATACATACTACCCCAAAAGCCAGGGCTGCTTTTTATTTTTTGCCATGTTTTTCTATAATTCCATATCAAGCTTTGCTTAATTCTTTCCCATCTTTAGACACACACTGACAGAAAAAAAAAAAAAAGCCAACCGCTCCCCCAAACTTAACCAAACAAACGCAAACAAATCCCAAAGCAGAAAAATCCTACCCACCGAACAAAACCAAAGCCAACGAAACAAACCCAAACCCCAATGACCAAGAGAAGGGAGAATTTGCTAGTTTCAGAACAAGGTCTGTTAAGCGAAGTACAACTTTCATCTCTTCGCAGAGGCTGGAATACTGCCATCATCCTTGGGGCCGCCGACTGCAGTAACAGGGCATCCACCTGCGCGGCGTGCGCGCGCCCGAGGAGGAGCGGCAGCGCGCGCAGACCCCGCTCCGCGC
>NW_005054352.1:1290246-1291944 GCF_000277835.1 Geospiza fortis | reverse complement strand
CCTTCCCCCTTTTTTTTTTTTCTTACAGTCTATTTTTGTACACTTTGCAATAAAACCATGGTGCTGGGGAAGGTGAAGAGTCTGACGATAAGCTTTGACTGTCTGAATGACAGCAATGTCCCTGTATACTCTAGCGGGGATACAGTCTCAGGAAGGGTCAGTCTAGAAGTAACTGGGGAAATTAGAGTGAAATCCCTTAAAATCCATGCGAGGGGGCACGCTAAAGTACGTTGGACTGAATCGAGGAATGCTGGATCCAACACTGCCTATACACAGAACTACACCGAAGAAGTGGAATATTTCAACCATAAAGACATCCTGATCGGCCACGAGAGAGGTAAGGGCTGCGATGCTTTATTTTTTTATAGAAAAAAAGCATGCATCTTTGTGTCATCCCGGTTTAGCCCTGTCTTTTAATGGGTGCATTGGAGAGCAGGACATGCCCAGGGTCGTATCTTGGCGATGGAGTTACATACAGGAGATGCATTTGCAAAGTACCTGCAAGTAGGAGGACTCTCTTGCCCTTCAGTACGGCCGTATATTAATATATGAGGGTTTTTTGAGTGTTTTACCTTTTTTTTTTTCCCTGGTGATATTTAGTAGGATTTGCCTTACCGTGGGGAAAAACAGCTGTAAAATCACAGCCAGATGGGCAGCGGACTTTATTGGCAGAATCCTAGTTGAAACACAGCGAAAGCATAAAAACCATACTTTTTGACACGTGCGGGGTTCTACTGATGCTGTTGGGGTGATAATACAATGAATTTTTCAGGATGGCTGATTATTGGCAGATAAAGAGTCTTCTTGGCTCATTTTGACATATCACCACCCCACGTGTAATTTTCCCCTCATTTCAGTATTGCCCTCGCCCTGCTAAAAAGCTTTCATTTCCTTGGGCTGCCCCTACACCCCGCTCGGCAGTGGGGGTCACCGCGATGTAAGGGTATGTCCGAAAAGCCCTTGATGAGGAGCAAAAGGAGGGGGAGGAGAGAGAGAGGGGGGAGTGGTGTTGCGTAATGGAAGCATCTCTCCCAAAACTGGGGAGATGAGGACCTCCTGCTCCCCACTTCCCACTCGATCCGCCCTGGTGTCCCCACGAAGTGCGGACCCCTTCGCCAGGGGGGTGGAAGCGCTGGGCCCCGGGGTTGTCTGTGTTTTTTATTTCTTTTTGCTCCGAACTTCGCAGCCTTTGTTCGAAGCGGTTCAATCCTGTTTGGGACCGGCTTTGGAGGAGGGGGGTGGGCCGCCCGCTCCGCGCAGATTGGCCGCACGCGTCAGGTGGTGGCGATGACTTAATTCCCCAGCGCAAGAAAATAATATTAAAAATCGGTTATGTAATTTTTTGTGCTGCTTGTCGCCTTTTTTTTCCCGAATATGCATCATATACACTGCAGCAATGCGATACTTCTCGTTCTTTCCGGAAAAAAAAAAATGTCATTTTTGAACAACTCCGGGCGGCACCGAGCCCTTCATACAGTATACCCGAGCTCAAACCTGTAGCAGAACTCGGGACTTTTTTATTTGCTTCATGTCTCGGGCACACAGCGCTAACGAGGTGACTTGCGGCTCCCACCCATCTGCCACCGCCTCAGGAATCACTCGCCCGAGCATAACTTCCCGGCACCTCTGGACGGCGGGTTCCAAGAGCTTGTGGACGGGAGTCTGCAGCCACGCAGGAGCCGCCCGCGGCGGGGGGGG
>NW_005054352.1:1260105-1289829 GCF_000277835.1 Geospiza fortis | reverse complement strand
GGGGGCCGGGCCGAAAGCAGCCACAGCCGAAAGCAGCGCACCCGTTCTCGGAACAAAATTAAACAGAAAATAAATAAATCATAGTTATTGAAAAAAACACCAAACGCAAAACGACAATATAGAAGCCCACCCTCACGCCGACACATTGTCTCGCTTGTTCATCACATTTTCGTGATCTACGGGAAAATGTTGCGTCCTGAAGGTGTATTTATTTCCACATCTTGCTGCTAGGAGGTTGGTTTTTTTTTTTCCTTGTTTTTTTAATTTGTTTTTAAGTTTTCGGTATTTACACTGTAGGAAGTAGAGCGTCGGCTCTTCTATAGGACAATAGAAACTTAGAACCCTGCTGCATGCCTCCATTAATGCTTCAGCGAGTCACACATAGGCTGTTCCCTTTCACTTTGTCTCGCTATAACCCCTTTTATAATTCCAGCCGTTTTTATCTGCGACTTGCTCAGTCATTTTTCACTCGACTTTTATTTTAACCAAGTCAGCGTTTTTCTGGTTTGATGTCAGAATAAACTACAATTTTCTTGTGGCATTTGAAGCTGGACAGATAGTCATGACCATAAAGAAGGGTTAGCATTCCTGGCATAAAACCAGAAAGTATCTATGCTCTGTCTGAGCAAGATCAAGTTAATCTATTAAAGAAATGAAAGGTTTAGCTCTAGATAGCATTAGTTGGGCAACTTGCCATTTCCTATGCCCCTGAGTGTGTTGGGTACTTTCAGGGTGTTGCCGGTATATTCTTACTCCTTTCTCACACTTTTTTTTTGTGTGTGTGATTAATGTCTGGACACTGTTGCCAGGCAGGAGATACAAAGAACCTGAATTTCTAAATTTAATCTTAAACAGCAGGCTTGGTACTGTTAATGCTGGTAAAAAGCCAGCTCTAGTTCATTCTGACTAGCAACTGCAGTGGAAAGCAGCATGATTTCCTTTACAGACCTTGAATGGAGGCCTTGAAATGGCAGCATTTGAAACTGTGTCACTGTTCAGAGGCAAGATTATATTGAAACATTAACCTCTGCTTCTAAGGCCGGCAGTCTTGCCTACCTTTCTGTCAGTCAGAGTTAGCCCTGAATTCCAGCAGTTAATAACTAATGGACTGAAGAACCTTGTTCCTGGGACACCACGTTCTTTGGGTCTTGTAAGCAACTTGCATTTTTTCTGGAAGAGAAGCCTACACAATGTATAACATGTGTGCAGCTGGATTAGCATGTTGGTTTTTTTCTCTTTTAGATGATGACAATTCAGAAGAAGGCCTTCACACCATCCATTCAGGAAGGCATGAATATGCATTCAGCTTCGAGCTTCCACAGACGTAAGTACCCCTCACAGTCCTCCTCCACACGGGGCTCTGCTGCCCACCCACCTGACCAAAACTCCTGCTGTGGGTGGAGGGGAAACCTTTTCAATGGTAGTAGGAATTGTGCTCCTAACATGCAGTAGAGAACATAATCTCATTAAACTGAAGAGGTTGCTTTTGCACTGATATACCCATCCTTTTTTAAAAAAAAACTCCACAAAAAAGGAGCTCACTGCTGCCCAGTTGCTCACTTTCTTTTTACCAAGTCTTACTGACTAACTAGATATTCCAGGCTATTTCCCCTTCCCAAGAAAAGGGAGAGGAATTTGAACTGTCACTGAAGTCCTGCAGAGTGGCTGAAATACCTTCTAATTCAACCATTTACTGGAGTTATGCAGACCAGCAGAACTAGAGATAAGATCACAGTGGAGTTGAGCTTTGTTTGGGCTCAAGTCTGGAACAGATGTGGCTAGTTTACTTAGATTTCAACAAAAGAGGAGGTTGTTCTTATTCAGATAGGATGTATGTACCCAGGGTGGCTATTTATACAGAAGGCCTGGGTGGAAACAAGCTTAAGAAAGGGTGGTTAGAGTAAGAGGAATTTTCCTAGCAAATCCCATTTGGTTTAGAAAACAAAGGCAAAGCAAGAGTACGAGTAGAAGTTTGTTCTGGTAAGATAAAAACTGTTGCCCCACTCCTGTCTGAAATATGTACTGTAGGCACTGTGGATGTAATATTGGACATAGTAGAGTTGGAAATATAGAAATGAGCTAAAAATACAAGTTCCAGTAAAATCAAATACACAGGAAAAGAGGGAATATGAATATGGATAAAAAATGAGCCTTTTACTGTAAAAGGCAAGTAGCAGTCATTAAAAACTTGAAAATTTGGCAGTTTTATGTGAATAAGCTCACTGCCTAATATTAAGGTTGTTTATTAGAGGTGCTGGTTTTAGGAAAATGTGCAGGTGGCAAACACTTTAACAGTTTCAAAGAGAATGGCGCAGGACTTCTACATAGTTTCAGTAAGATTTTCTGGGAAGACCTGTGAACATGGAGATTTTTCAAGACAATTTAGCATTCTGTAAAAATCTCAACCGTAAGGCTAGTACTGATTTTCCCTTGAGTTTAATGGGGCATTTAGAAAACAACAAAAAATCCCAAACCCAAAACATTTAAAGCATGAATATGAAATGCTTAGCTTGAAGGGAAACAGCGAGATAGCAAAAGATCACAAGCATTGGTCAAATCATTGGTTCTTTTTAAATGCCATGAAGGAATAGCTGTTAAGCCAGTTTTTAATAATACTGGAAAAACAAAGAGTGATATTAAAAGCCTGAACTTTGACACTGCCTACTTACTTGCTATTTTGTGTCCATAGAATATTTCCAAAACTGGCTTAAACTTCAGAGCAACAGTGGAAAGATGTGCATCATCCTTACTGATTTTTCCTTTACAGAAGATGGGACAGAATGAAAAACTGAAGTTTTAATTGCGTTATTAGGGGAAAAACTAAACATTTCAAATGTGCAAATAGTGAAGTCAAACCTGTAACTGAAAGAGTAATTCTAGTTAAGCACTAGCATGGCTAGTATTAGTCTCTTTGGAAAATAGGGAAATATTACAAATACTTTATTTTAATGTATATATAAGTATGTATTCAGAACATAGTAAAATACAAAAAAAATTTAAATTATTTAATTCAAAAATACAAAAATAAACAGAATAAGTTACAAAAACTACTGTTAATTGGAAATAATTGTGCTTTAAAGATACTTTATGATACTACAGTAAAAAAGGCAATGTTCACAGGTCTGGAAATACTACCTGCATCATCTTTCTTCCAGCTTCTAAAGACTTCCTTCTTTTGACAAATTTCAGAGTAGTTTTCATGATTTTATATGTGTGTGTGTATATATAAATACATATATGGGAATATGTGTACATTCTTAAGTATTATAAATGTTCTAAGCTGTCTCATCAGGGTAGAGAAAGAGTAGAAGGTGCTCAAAATAGCCTCTCTTCAGAACTCCATGTTGTGATATTTACTCTGCTTAAGGTGAACCTCACTATGGAAGTGACAGCTAAAAGTAACCTGATGTTGAGCTACTGACCAAGTAAATAATACGCAATGGCGACATCCAAAACTATAATTTGTTGGTGCCAATGGTAATTCTAAATTGGCAGTCAAAAGGGCATACTTTACCCCAGATGTGGAAGTGGCCTCTTAAGCTTAAGGAAAATCTGTGCTCTCCTGGCATTTTCTAGTACAATTCTCTAATTGATTCCTGAAATTCATGGAAAACTATAGTAGGATAAATTGGAGATGATTTTTTCTCCCATCTTTAATTATTGAATTTTTCTGAGATCCTCTACATTAAGTACTACAGTGCATTAAAAATGCAGGTCTATATACTAATCACTGTCTTGATCAATTGTATCATTACCCAGTTTTGACCTTTGTGTCCTGCACAGACCACTTGCTACCTCATTCGAAGGCAGACACGGCAGTGTGCGGTATTGGGTGAAAGCTGAATTGCATAGGCCTTGGCTTCTACCAGTAAAATTAAAGAAGGAATTTACAGTCTTTGAACATATAGATATCAACACTCCTTCATTACTGGTAAGAATTGACAGAATTATTCATTTTTTGTTTCTGGCATAAAAAAATAATGAAGTTTAATAACTGAAACAGTCCATGTCTAATTTTACCTACTACATTACCTATACTTACTTGATACTTAGTTACAGCCAATCTTCTAAGTATTACATTAGCTCTGCAACTCTGTAAGTTCTTCCATTTTAAAAGCTACGTTTTCCTGTACTTGGAGTTGCTTTACTTTTAAGATATGTAAAATGGTTTTGTCAATTTAAATTAATAGTAAATTGTTAAGTGTGAGTAAGAAGGAAAATTTCGAGAGCTGTTCTTCTTTGATTCTGAAGAAAGAGCAGTGACATGTAAAGGAATTAGTGTCACAGACTGCAAACTTAAAAATGCAAAGTAAATAATGTACTGATGTGCATAATTGATCATTTTCATATGGATAGTTTTCTACCAATGGGGAGAAATTATCACAATGCTCTATAATCTTTTTCTGAAGTATCATTTCATTAAAATAATTTCAGTGTCACTACTCCTTTCAATGAGGATTTGAATTCAATCAGACCTAAAATTCCATTCCCCCCCACTCTTCTTCAAATTCACCCCCCATTGGGGGGGGGAAAATTCTCAAAATCCATTGAAATAGGTTTCTTGTGTGTATGGGTGAAAAATCAGACTTGCAAGGGGATATTGGCCTTGCACAAATTCCATTAAAATCAAAAGACTCTCATTTCTCTCATTTAGGGCTTTCGATCAAGTCCTAAATGCTGGTGTCATGTAAAATAACAAAATCTGTTTAATACAGATGAAACAGGATCATTTTGAAACAGGAAATAGCAGGAGTCAAGGTTACAGTACTTTACCTTAGTTACTGTTTCTGAAATACTATGCTGCATAGAGATAGACATTCTATGGTGGTATATGTAGGCTATAAAGCCTTTCTTAAGCTGTGCTAAATTTATTTATGTATAAAAAACTTGTTTTAAGTATAACTGCAGTATGAAGTGTAGCAAAAAGGCACTGTTAATGAGTGTGGAATTAGAATAAAGCTTATAGTTAGCATGGTGCAATTTGCTTGAGGTTTTTCCCTCTAATTAAAATTAGATATGCATAGAATGTGTATCTAAATGCATAGAATGTATATAATAATATTTTTTGTGTTGATTAGAACAGATTAAAAGATTTGTGGAGCACTCTATTATATGGAAAATTTTGTTCTTTTTTTGCAGTCACCCCAAGCAGGCACAAAAGAAAAAACTCTCTGTTGTTGGTTTTGTACCTCAGGCCCAATATCCTTAAGTGCCAAAATTGAAAGGAAGGGCTACACCCCAGGTACGTAACAGAAGTAATTATAGGAAATGTTTTTCCTTCCCTTTTAAAATGACAGTGTGTACTTAGCTGCTGTTATATAAAAGAAATACTTAAACTGTTCTTACCATTTTGATTTGCATTCATCTGTCTTGCTATTTTAAATGACTGATTTTGTTAGCTTGCTCTGTCTCCATATTGTTAAAGGACATTGCTTTTATTGGGCCTATGCATTTTTCTGTTAGATTTACCTCATGGTGACCTTACTCCTGCTAGCTTCAGTGGATATTGTTCAAAGTGTGGAGCATTGCTAGCAGCATCCAGTGTTTTATAACAGTACACAGTATGTGCCAATTTGCTTCAGGTGCCTTGCGAATACATAGAAAAGAATGAAATGTTGCTTTGTTTCAGGTGAATCAATTCAGATCTTTGCTGAGATTGAGAACTGCTCTTCCCGTGTGGTGGTGCCAAAGGCAGCCATTTACCAAACACAGGCATTTTATGCCAAAGGGAAAATGAAGGAAGTCAAGCAACTTGTTGCTAGCCTGCGTGGGGAATCCTTGTCATCTGGCAAAACAGAAACCTGGAATGGCAAACAGTTGAAAATTCCACCTGTTTCCCCTTCAATCCTTGACTGTAGTATAATCCGTGTGGAGTATTCACTGATGGTATGTTGGGTTGTTTAATTGGAGCATGAGTAGTTTCCATGATTCCTTGCAAATTGTTAACAAAGCATTGTGAACTGCTAACAAGTTACAAAAGAAGTACACAGTCTAGATTAGGTGTCCTACAGGAATTCTGTAAGTAAATTCAGTTTAAATCTTGCATGTTCTAAGGAAATGTGTTACAAGTATGTAACATTTCTATGTGAGGATTTGTGTTAAGAGTATAGAGCTGCCTTTGTCTTGGGGGGGGCTATTTGTCTCCATAGGGACATTGTCTCTAAAATGAACAAAATGAAATTTCAGTCACTTGTGAAAAGTTACATGGCTGGAGATTTTAGCCTAAAAATTAGGAAGTGCTCATACAAACCTATTTTTAATCTATATTTTTTTTATTGTTCTTTAGGTATATGTGGATATTCCTGGTGCCATGGATTTATTCCTTAACTTACCACTGGTCATTGGCACCATTCCTCTACACCCATTTGGTAGCAGAACATCAAGTGTAAGCAGCCAGTGTAGCATGAACATGAATTGGCTTGGTCTGACACTGCCTGAAAGACCAGAAGGTAACCTGACAAAACAAGTCTGTTTCGATTTTTGTGTGCTTTATTCATTGCTGTAATGCAAACAGATACAAATTACATTCTTCATAATAAGATCCATAGAAGGTCCTTTGTGGATGCTTCCTTGCTACCTGCTTGCTCTGTGTAGAAGAATGGAGTTCCCTTCTTTGCCTTCTTCTCTCAGGTGTACAAGCAGTGCAATTCAGCTGCTTGGAAGCTGGTACGAACGAAAGCACAGAATGCCATTGTACCTGGGCAGAATTAATTCTGCCTCCAGTATCCCAGCTGTATTCTTGCTTGTAAGTCAGTGTAACCTGTCAGAATAGCAGCTAAGGTGATCTTTATTGTCCTTAGTAGGCAAGACATTGTGAAAGGATAATGTAATCCATTTCAGTGGGAATCTCTTTTGTCAAAGGAGAAGCTCTGTAGCTTCTTTCTTTTTGCATATAAACATATGGGTGTTTTAATGTACAGATCCCAGACTGATGATGGAGTCCAGAGGAGTGCAATGTCCTGTAATTCCTGCCTGTAATAGAAATTCAGTGTTCTGAGTATGCTTTAAATTTGAAGGTGATAATTAAGCCACAGTGAGCAATGGTTAGTCTGCTGTTGCATTTGAGCATAGCTGTAAAATAAACTATAGCAACCTACCCTCTTTTTCATGTTCAATAACTGTGTAAAAATCACAGAAATAATTTATCTAAATGCCTGGTGCATTTTACAGTATAAAAGTTTAATATTTATCATGTTATGTGTTTTGACATGCATAAGAACTTGTTGTTCGAACTGCGTGTGCCTTTTCCCTGCAGCACCTCCCAGCTATGCAGAAGTGGTTACGGAGGAGCAACGGCAGTCCAGCCTTGCACCCTTAGGTGTTTGTGATGACTTTGAGAGAGCGCTTCCAGGACCACTGTTTGCATACATCCAGGAGTTTCGTTTTCTGCCTCCACCCCTCTATTCAGAAGTAGGTACCTCAAAATATAATTATGAATGCACTGTTTCTTGAATTCTGTCATGTGGAATAAATGTAAGAAACTGTTTCTACTTTAAGAAAACCGGGACAAATAAGCAAAAATATGAAAAGGTAACTTAGTTTTAGCAAAGTGCAGGTAAATTGCATAAAAAATTTCCAGGGTTCTTCACTATTGTAGTGCTCATAGAGATTCTGAAATTGTTTTGCGCTCTCTCAGTGACTTCATTAAAGTTATATTGCATTATATATGTAATACATGGCATTAGTGAATACCAACATTTTGAATCTATAGATGCACAACAAACTGTTTTTCACCTCTGCTCTCTAAAAGTACTCTGTTTTTTTAGCTCTTTGTATATATTACTTTCAGAATTTCCATGCACAGAGGTGTTCTTTCTGGCTCAGGTTTCTCTAAATGCATAGTTCAAACACTTCTGTCTGCAAGTTAAGTTCTGTGAAAGTCACTCAGTAACTGGGACACAGGTTCAGGCTTCAAAACCTGCAAAAGCCATGTTCATATTTTTCAAAGAAAAGCAGTAGTATAGGACAAAATAAAATAGTGTCCTTTGGCTAAATCTTGCTTGGATCCACCCACTCTTGATTGTTTCTATTCCTCTTGAAGCACTTAATCTGCTAGTGAGTGAGTGGCATGTTTTTTGTGTCTCTCCTATAACATAAGCCTAGAATATGACTCTGGGGACTTTCGTTTTAGGTACCCTGAATATTTAGAAGTAAGCTTTTCCTTTGTTCTAAAAAATGTATTTTTAAAATAACTGACCAAACTATCTAATGTCCACTTAAACTATACTTCCTATTGAGTTTTGGAGACCTAAATTAGAGACGATGTTCTTCACCTCTTTCTTTTTGTTGAAAAGAAGAGGAGGTAATGTGTGGTACATATGAACTTCTGAAACATTTTATGGGGTTTTTCAGGATTCATAACTTACAAATTAAGTAGAAGAACTTTTTACTAATAATTTTGTGCCTTTTTAAGTCAAATGTCTTCCAAAATCAATGTAGTATTTAAAGTTACATGTTAAAGTGATGAGTCCAGTTGCCTTCTTTCTTTGCAATAAATAATGTAGAACATTTGTGCTACTAGCAGATTTTTTACGATTTTTTATTCCATGTTTGTGCTTATTCTTAAGCTACCATCAACATGCAGTTTAAAGTGTTTCACTGTACTTAGTAATATTCAATTCAAAGTTTTATCTAATTTTTAGAGATACTTCAGTTACCTGAGTAACTTTTGGATTAGGAATACCATTTATCTCTGACTGTCTTGGACTTTAAAAATCTGTGTTTGGATTGATTTATTTTCTAGCAATCAGTCCTAAAAATACCTTAGGTTGTTGTGTTTTTTTCTCTTTTGTTTAGATTGATCCAAACCCAGATCAACCCACAGACGACAGACCATCTTGCCCTTCTCGTTGAAAGAATCCATAAGAAGCTGACTTGATTTGGGTTTGGAATCATACCTGCCATGTTGAAGGTCAAGGCATCATAGTGGAGACACACTTTCAAAGAAAGTGGGTTTGCTCTAGCCTGTGTGGTGAATAAATGAAAACAACCTGTGATCATGCTTTGAAGCCTACAGTAACATTGTAGGACTGCTCCACATGCTTGAAGAACTGAGCTTTCCCCCCTTCCTCTTAAATACTGGCACATACTAGGAGCAGCCTTACTAACCTACAGTCATGTGTGTCCAAACACTCAAACCACGTTAAGAGAGGTTTGGCTTCCTCTTACAATTTGGAAATTTGCACATGCTTATTGCTTACCTTGTGCGGTTCTGTGTCACTACAGCTTTTTCTCATTTACACCGGACAGTTGTTACCCCTTTCTTATGTCTTGTGGTCCGCACAATAAGGAGCAAAAGAAAGCTTTGACAAAAAAGAAAGAAACAAACAAACAAAAAACCCAACAGTAACAGACTTTGACAAATGCACTGACTTTTTTTTTAATTTAATGTAGCCTGGACTTTACCTGCATATGCACATGCTCAGAATTGTCCTAGTAGGCTGATCATGTATCACCTCTTCAGCTTGGATCCTATTGTGGATTTATTTTACAAACATCAAATGCCTTCAAGCCAATCCTTCTTGCTGTATGTTTTGCAGCCTACTGTAGTAGATAAGCAACAGATATGGGGATAGGGAGGGAGGGTGTGAAGAGTTAATAGAAAGAAACTAATAGACTTCGTCAAGATTGTATACTTTCTTGATTTCTTTTAAGAATTTGTTGCCTTTCTACTATTATCGCAAAGCAGCATTTTGTTACAGACTGCCTAAAAATCACTTAATCTCAGGTGAACTCATCACTTGCCAAACTGTTGGAATGATATTTGTTTTTTTACGTTGCACTGTTGAGTTAGTTCTTTTTTTGTGTTTGTGTTTTGTTTTTTGTTCTTTACTTGAGAGGGAGATCTGGAATAAGGACATACACAAAAGTTACAAAATCCTCCTCATTCCCATTTCTCTTTCTGCATTATAAAAAAAAGATGTTCAAGTTGTGAAGCTCTAAAAAAAAAGGCATAAATGAAAGCAGCACCAGCAGACACCAGCTGTTCCTCAAAAGAGTGTTAGAAGGAAGTGGTCATACACTGTCCAGGATTCACAGACAGATCAATATCTCAAGTAGTAGGGATAGGAAGGGAAAGCAAATTTATTTTTATATATAGCTACTTAATCACCAAAAATTCTATATGTGATGAGTGTAGTAGAAAGTATATTTCAAACTGCAGGAAAAGCTTCTTTTATGCTAAGAGCTCAGTTTGTGCGCTTTGTATTACCTTTAGGGTTTATGATGCTGTACAAGTTTAGAAGTGTAACTAAAGCAAGTAATATCAGTGTTACCAGCCAAACTCAAATATGAGTTAGCTGGAAGTGCTTTGATAACTGCATCTTCTGTGGCACTCTCAAGAGCTTTAAAACAAACAGAACCGTGAATTATACCATGTGTTCATGCAGAATGCAAGAAATCGTATGGAGAGAGTGTGCCCTTGAGTGTGCCACAGGAAAAAGAGTGCAATGGAGCCATTACCTGTGCTAACAAATGCCAGTGCTTACATGCTAGAGATGTACAATGAAAGTCAACTTTGCTCTTCAGAAGCAATGGAACACAGGTCACTGACAAAGGGACGCTATTCTGGTTTTGACTATTTGAACAAATAAGATCTAATCCATCAAATACCTGTCTCCCTGTGCAATAAAAAAGCTCCGAAGAGAGTCGGAGAGGGGAGGCTGGCGTTTCTGCATGGTGCTCATTTTTAAAAACCTTTGCCTTGTTTTTAAGGCTTCATAAATGCGACAAAATAGGCTTTTCCATAAGTGGCCTTTATGATAACATGAAAGATCATTCATGTTTCAAAAATGACAACAGGGTGATAAAATACATATGAGTCGCGTTTTAAGTGATTCAGTTAAAAGGCTTGGGCTTTGAGTGGGAATGTTGGCGAGAAGGAAATTGGATGATGTTACTAGGCCAATTTTGTGGATGTCCCTTCCCTCTACCCTCTCCAACCAGGCAATTTTTAAAGCTGATGGGATCGTTGGTATAAAAGGGCATTTGGTGGTTTTACTTTTTTTTTCCTTTTTTGTTCTTTTTACAGACTAGGGAACAATTGCTGATATACATAGCATTAAAGTACTTACCGCAATACAATGGAAAATTGTGTATGAGGCAGGATTGACCAATATCATAGTAATTGACTTGGCATTTCAGCCTTTGTGATTAGAATGAAAAATTGTATAAGGTTATCAAACAAAGACTTTCGGTTTAAATTACTCAGAGGCATTACTCTCCCACAAATATTGGTCAATTCTCAGCATTATAAAACTTCAGGTTCACAGTTGAAACCCAGTATTTGTTAGAGAATTCTGATCTGAATTAGGAAAAAGTAAGTAAAATCCAAACATTAGAGAAACAAAGTGCAATATTAAATGTTTGCTTTATAGATTATATTCTATGGCTGTTTGTACTTTCTTTTTGTTTGTTTTTAGTTTTGGTGCTGAATATGTCCTTGTAGACTCTTGTTTTAAGAAAACAGTATGTGGAAAACAGTTTAATTTTTCCTATTGCTCTTCCTTGTGGAAAATAAACTTTTTTAAAAAAAAGGTTTTAAATGTTGTATCTATGTACCATAAAAAACACAAGTATCACATAATACAGGAACTTACTGCAGGAAAACATGTATTGCTTTCTCAAAAAACAGAAAAACTATTTCTAGAACTACACCGCTGAGTACCGCTGAAGTCTAGTTTTGGGATCCTGTCTCTTTTATTCACATCACTGAGCTCATGGGGCCAGGTCCCAGATGGGAAATGCCTTTTTAGGACTCTGTATCACATTACAGCTGCGGTGACCCTGTTTTGAGGTGTCTGATCCTTTGCCTGAGGAGGTGACACAAATTTTGGGGGAATAGGAGGAAGGAGGGGAGTGACTTCAAAGGTCTAGTTTGCAGATGGAACATGCATGACATGAAGTTTGTTGACTTGGGGTGTAGAAGATGTCTTCTGCTGTTCGCTTGCAAGTAGAGATGTGGAAATGTGTGCCCTGTGCAGTGTTGTTGAGTCTCCCCTGTGTGCCAGCAGCGTGGCAGTGCTGCAGCATGTCCTGTATGCTGTGTACAGGCAAAATGTATTGTCATCATCCTTCAGGATGAGCATGTCATTTGACCTGTGACAAGATCAGGGGCTTGAGTGGCAGGCCTGCCCTGTGCACCTCTCTTGGTGGTTGGGGTACTGGGCCACAATGTTCCCACAATATCTTCACTTCAGGGAGGCAGCTGCTGACGTGGATGACACAAACATTGATCCAACACCCTACATAATACAAACAATAGGACCTTATCTCTAAGAAGAGCATTTCAGCTTAATTTTGTTTTTGGTGAAGAATTCAGACAGACTTAAGAGTTCATTCCCTCCTTATTAATAACACTCTTAATAGTATTTGCCTAAGTTCAGGTTAAAACCAATAAGAAATGTGAAGGTTGTCATTTTGCTAGCCTGCTTGGAGATGTGTTACTGTGTATAACCTCTACTAGCAAAGAAGGACTGCGCAGTTTCTCCCGAACTACCCCACCAGTGGGTTGGGGAGGAGAGTCAGAAGAGTCAAGTAACAAGACTCATGAGTGGAGATAAAAGCAGTTTAATAAAGCAAAGGCCACAGACACAAAGCAAACCAAGGAATTCATTCTCCATTTCCAATGTACAGGCTTGGATTCAGCCATCTCCAGGAAAGCAGAACTCCATCATACCTTAATGGTGACTTGGGAAGACAAACTCTATGACTCTGAATGTTCTCCCACTTCTTTCCCCACCTCTGTATGCTGAACATGATACCATGTATCCTAGAATATCCCTGTGATCAACTGGGGATCAGCTGTCCCAGCTGTATCCCCTCCCAACTCCTTATCTACCCCCAGCACACTCACTGATGAGCTGATTCAAGAAGCAGGAAAAGACCTATATGCATTGTGAGCTCTGCCCAGCAGTAACTAGAACATCTCTGTGTTGTCAGTGCTGCTTTCTGTGCAAATCTGAAACACGTCCCTGTAATTGCTACTGTGACAGAAATTAACTACCCCAGTCAAAACGAGAAGAAATTCCTTCTTAGCTAAGCATGTATGTGTATATATATATTTTGGTTTTTTATACCTACACAAACTTTTTAGTGCTACATGACAGAGTTAGAATTTAAATTAGAACCATTAAAGGGACACTGCTAGCAGCTCTGTGCAACATCTTGAAATACTACATTTTCAGACCAGTACCTCTACATAACAACCTTAGCTGTATTGTCAGTGATATAAATTTGGAAATTATCAAAGTTTTGTTATTTGAGACCTTGAGAATTTTAAAATGCAGATGGTTATTTCTTTATATAAATAGTATAAATGTAAATATATAAATATGTACAAAATCCTGTTATACCAGGATGTAAAACTAACCTCTCTTCCACCTCAGCCATCCATTAAAGTGTACAGAACAGCAGCAAGTTACAGCCGCTTAAGCACTTGAGCTTTGAGAGGCAATGCTGCAATATGGATCAATATAGTTTCTGGGAAATAGTTTGTTAAAACATGTACCTAGTACGTTTTAACCCCTTGCTAGATTTAAGCCTTCCCTTGTTTTACAGAAATGGACCACTACCTTGCTGTGATCTTCATCTACCTTACCTTTCTACAGCACAGCTACAAAACACGAAGTCCAGATACCACAGTGACGAAAGGTCTGCAGAAGTAGCTTGTGAAGCTGGGCAGCAACACAGCAATGCTTTTCCACAGGAAAACATACTTGCCTGGGCTGATGCTGCTGATCTGAACCAATTGCTGCAACTAGGTGCATGGTTATGGGCAACTACTGCAGAGGGACAAATGCCCAGAAGAAATTTTTAATAGGCTAGTACTGCGGGAAGACAACTGTTCCTGGGGCCACAGAGGCCAGATGTCCCACGTGTTGTGGATTTTGAGTGGAGATCCCCTTCAGAGATACACAGACACATTAAGAATTACCAGCATTTGCGCTGTATGACCATTTCTGTGGATTTTAGCTCCTGGATTTTGATGTTATTAGTGAAAGTCACTTGCAAAGGCACATTTTCAAGCACATTCCTTGACCTCCAGATCATATCCTGGAAATAGCAGAAAAGTAACCCATATCTTCTCCCAGCAGTCATTCACTCCTGGAACTCCACCTGGATACAGCACGCTATTTCTAGAGCTGGATCTCCCTACCTAGTGGATGTTATGACAGAGCAGTAGCTTCTGAGTAGAATCCAAGTGCTGCCCTGAAATCCAAGTTGAACAGTGCACCTTTCACCTAGTACAGCTCCTAATGGGGGATTCAGAGTTCAGAAGGACACTGCCTGTTGAGTTTTCTTCAGGCATCTTGCCTGAAATGTTTGTCATACTTAGATGAACATAAAAATTGAATTATTTAGATGTATTTATAGATATGGGGAGAGGAATGTACAATTAAAATATTAAAAAACACACCCAGAAAGTTAGCCTGGCACTATGTGATAATTCTCCTGTGCTTTACACAAGAAAAACTCAACTGTCTCTCTAAGGCAGGGCATTCCATCTACCATTCAGCTCCCTGCATGATCTGCTGGGGCACTGAGGGGAATAACCAAGCACATATGCATTCCTCTTGCTCCCATATGTCACTACCAAGAGTCTGTCACCTTCCATCACGAGCCTTTCCAGGCTAAACCATGCCCTTGACTCACTAACTCTCCACCAAATTCTTTGTAATGGTGAGGCCACGACCTGTTACCTGTTAATTGGTTTAGTAAATGTTATTTCTAAAATGAACTGATGAATTTGATGCATTCAATCTTTCTCAAAGGAGATGTGATACTTTTGTTTTCATCTAAATAGTAGGTTGGAGCATAGGAGGAGGGGAAAAATTATTTTAAAACCTGGTTATTATTTATCTGGAAATTAATGCAATTTCCCAGAGCTAAAAAAGACCTTGCGGTGATTTACTGCCTTGAATTAAAATTTAACTCCCCACTGCAGATGGTCAGTATTCAAGGCAAAGCTGTCATCATTGCCCATCAGCTAAGAAACAGAATTTAAGAATATCTTCTGTAAAAGGTGTCGATTATTCATCAGGTAATGGCTTTTGATTAATAAATTGCTTTTTTATTATTTACACTCTTGCTTGGGGTGTCTACCCTAAGTCAGTTGAAGTCTGTTGAAACTGGTCCATTTCTTCTGTAAGTAGCCCATTTTTCCTAGTTAAGAATGCCAAGAAAATAGATCATGATAACAACTGCAGCTCTAATTAAAAAAAATATTTCAGTATTAAATATGCAATATAAACAAAGAGAAGCCTGCAGCAATGTTTTACAGCTATATTAATATCTCCTATAAATTAAACTAAATGGTCCCCTTCCCTATCATTTAACAGGATAAGATAGGAAAGCCAGTTTTACTGTTGGCCATTATTTTTTAGTCCATCAACACTGTTTATGGTGACAGAGTTGCACAGCTCTAAAGTAACAAAGCTTCAGTTGTACCATGTAAAACTGACCTCCCCCAAACAAAACAAAGGAAGAGAACAGATCTGTTTTCTGTGCAGAAAAAGAACAATGTAAATTAATTAAAATGTAAAGCCACAAAACTTCTATTTTTTTCCTGATTTTCCCTCTTTTCCCTCTAATAGTCCAAAATAATTCAAAGGAAGTAATAATCTTCTCTTAATCTTAATAATTTGTCTTAATTTATGTCTTTCTCTTCCTATAATTTATTCAAACTTTTTAATGCTTCAAAATATCCCACTTCTTTTCTGTGCATATAACTTATGCTACCATAAAGCCTCATATAAGCCTACATTTCCTGAAAGGAAACCCATTTCATCCAACTTTTTGACCCAAAATACCTTCTCAGAATAAGCTTGTAAATACACTACAGTCTTTCTCCCCCAATAATATTTTATGGAACAAAAACCTAGGAGTACTAACTAGATAGACTTTTGAATTCCTTGTATAAAACTGACTTTTTATTCATGGTATGAACAACTAAAGAAGCAGTTGCAATATGGGAAATATTTAAGGTGTTTCAGCATTATTATCATGAATTATCTCACAATGAATGCAAATTGACTTACCTTGAACGTGATTTTATCACAGCTTAAAAGTGTTCAGAGGAACCACTAATATTGGAGTGGTGCAGTGGTTCACTGCAATTCACTGCAGTGGACTTGTATCTTTTTACCTGAGAGATAACAGATCCTACCTCTTTCTCACAATTACCCTTCCACCCCAAAAAAAGTCAAAAAAACCAAAGTACTACAAACCACAAACAAATTAATTTTTAAAAAGGTTTATAAGCAGCATTTTCAAGGAGCTAACATAGGGAAACACTGTTCTGATGAAAGCAATACTACCCTACACTTGTTCTTATATTTTTTTGCTTTCCATATGCAATTAGAAAGTAATTTTTAATTACATTAATTTATTTGGCATATATTTGGTACTCTTCTGTGACTGTATGACTGAATCTAACTAGGTTTCTGGTACAGCCAGGAGAAACAAGGAAAATTACACTTGACAGCATGGTTAGGGTTGAAACAAGACACAAGCAGCATGTTTTATTTGCTACAGTGAAAGGCAAGCTCCACTGTGCCAAACCTTATTCTCTTGGCAACTAGTTGATAAATACAAAATACTCCAACAAATCATTCTTTTACCCTTTACTCAAAGTGAGCAGATCTGAAAGGGACAAAAAGTTGCTATTATTACAATTAAAGAGCAATGCAGGGGGAAGGAAGAAACTCAGATTTTGCAACTGGCAACTGGCCCCTTATCCAGTATCCAAGCAGCCACCAAGAGAGAAGCCAGACATCTCACCTCTGATGAACACACAGATATTTTTAGCTCAGTAGTGCAATCTGAAATTTTTAAGCGCATTGCAACAGGCAAGTCCCTCGCTGAATGCAGTGAGAGCCCTTCAGGATTCTCTGACAGAGCAAATTCCCAGTCAACATGCATCTACCTCCATCACCTGTGTGAGTCCACAGGGATGACATGCACAGCCCCAAACACAGGCAGACCTGGACAAAAGGGACTGTGGGTAAGGAACAGCTTTGATTTATGTGATCCAGAGATCTGTTGACTGATTCCACAAAACAGAGATCTGTCCAGTTCAGACAAGGACAGTTTAGACTTGGAGGCATTGTTTTGTTTTCCAGCTTTATAAGAAGGGGTTTTTTTTCTGCAGCCCATAGATCTTTCTAAACATGGTGACAGTTTTAAAAAGGGGTTTCAAAATGCTGTTACTGGATTATTCTGTGGTGCTCTGGATTGTACCCAGGAGCTGAACCAAACACTTTTTTCTCTCTGGGAAAAAAGATGGTTGCCCTCTTGCAAGGCAAGTTGTTGACAGGAGGAGCAAGCACTCTTGTGAACTTTAAAAAGTTTCACATTCATAAATTGCAACCTAGACCCCCAAGAAGCCTTAAGGCTAGCTTTATTACAAGACAAAGAGTGGAAAAACCTAAAAGAAGTGGAGCATGCTGAAAACTAAAAGTTACTGGGATTTTCAGTGGAAGCAATGCATGCCATAGGCATAGCCAGCATGATATAGCAAGAAAACTTGTTGTGGTGCCTCTACTTAATTTCCTCAGAGGTAATGGGTGCCATCTGTTTGCTTAAGTTTATGTCACTCAGCAACGTTTGAATGTTGTGGGTGAGCACAGGACACTCCACACTGAGCAATGCAAACATAGGCAACCACCTTAACAGGGGTGCTGTGAGAACACTGAGTCTCGTCAGCAGGATCCAGGCACCATCCCCTCTGAGCAGGGATAGCGAAAGTGCAGCCTCATCCTCAGCAAGTGCTGTCTGACTCTCAGGATCAGCTGCAGGGAAAATCGGTTCCTTGGCTCCTAGTCTAAAAGTTCCTTGGCTCCTGTCTCTAAAAGGTGCTGCTGACAACAGGCTGTCCAAGGCGGGGAAAAGAGACCGTGTCACCATGTTCCCAGTGAGGGTCAGATCTGTCCACACATGCACGGGTTTTATATTCTTGGCTTCTCCTTCAGAATTCACAGCTGACACTAGTTATTTCTAGGAGTTGTTTCTCTCCAAAAGGAAAAAGCAAGGGTGGGGGAAGAAGATAGTTGCAATTATTTAAATAAATAGCATATAAGCAATTGGTCTTATTAAAGAAATAGAAATAGTAGGCTCAGCCTTTTCACATCTTGTGTACTTATATGGATTATCACAAGCTCAGTTCTGTACAAATAATTTCATGAATGTACAATTTGCTTCTACATGATAGTACCTATACCTAACTTGTTTTCTTTCTTTCTTTTTTTTTTTTTTTGAGGGGATTATATTACATAAACACAGTGTAGAGAAAAGGCAAAAATTATCATCAAAAGTAGGATTTGTGGCTCACTGACAATGTTTACTGAGTTAAAAGGATGAAATTTCTTCCATTCTGTTGATTTCCTTGTAGTTCACAGATTTTAACTACTTTTGTCTCTAAGTGAGCTCATCTAGCTCTGATTCATGACTGCTGCATCACTAAACCTGCAGAAAAAGAAATTTTCAGCCTTCCCAGTCACCTTCCTTTTATGGAAAAAAACTAATAGAGGAGTATTGGTTTCAATCTACACAAGATCAGCACAAACAAAGACAAGCAGAAAAAGACAATTCTGAGGGAATGACTGGACACAGATTTGTGAAGAGCATGATGTGTTCCCCTGCACCAACGTCTAAACAGTCACTGGCAACTCACCTAGATATTTTGTATGCTAGATGTCTGTCAAATAAATCAAAGATCCAGATGTAGAATCTGGTAATGATGATATTTTGCTAGTGTCTTTCAACTGGTCAGCTCGTGATTAGGATACAGAGAAGTATAAATATAATAGTTTTTAATCCGGTATGTTTTTTCAGGCACTGTTTTATTTATCAGAAAATTGACATATATTTTCCTTGGTTCATCAAAACATTTCAAATACTTATTTTCTTTTCATTCTTTTTAGAGGAAAGGTTCTAAGGGGAAACTTCTCTCTTAAATCATGAAGAATAGTCATTCAATTTTGGCATCAGCCTTCCCAATATCACTTCCATAGAACAATGAGGAGGAAATTGCTAGAAGTTTTACATGGATGGAGGTTATGAAATTTAAACTCTTACTTCTGAAGTGAAAGGAGCAAAGCATTCTATATAGTAGGTACGCTGTAAAAATTAAGGGACACAGCTTATTGCAGGCAACCTACTAAAGATAAATTATATTGGTGCATTCTTGTGTTTCGCTTCATAATTTCCTTATCCCAAACCTTAAAGTCCTGCAACCAAAACTGCAGAATGCTCCATTGGGCTTGCACCTTCACAGATCCAGCATGGTACAACTAGTGCACTCACAATTGCTTTGCATGTCTAATAGATGGCAGGCTAACAGCACGTTGGTTATGTCATTGAGCCCACAGATTAATTTTGCAGAGACTTGGACAGGTTCAGAGGAGCTTCTCTGATTCACTGGTAACATATTATGTAACATTAAGCAAATTTTTTTTACAGCAAAACATACTTTGCAATTATGGAAAAATATACTATATGCAGTTTTGTCCCTGTGTGTTCCAGAGAGCTGAAAATCTTACCAGACAGCCTATGCTCAGTTTTCTGACACCCACATTGTCTCCTAATAGACACTGCTCTAATTTCCATTGCTCTCTAAAGCAACTGATGCTCTCACCAATGAGCTATTTGTCCTGTCACTCTGGAAGGGCACCAGTGGTGTCCACCACCCCCAGCTTAGCACTTGGATAGAGGAAAGCAGGTCGTTTAATGCAGCTAAGGCATAGGCAACACTGAGGATTGCTGCTTTGAAGATGTGCTTTTCCTACAAGCCTCAGACGCTGCTGTGCACAGAAACACTCCTGTTTACTTAAGAGGCGGCTGCTGAAGCAAGGAAGGCAAATCTCCAGTATGCCCTGTGTTCATGTAACCTGTTTTCTCAAGGTGCTGAAATTTCCTGTTGAGTTACCTAAAACAGTAGTCATAGAACAGATGACAACTAAATCTTACAATGTGAGAGGACATTGTTATGTTTCTAATACAATTTTTTTGATGCCTTTCTCTTTGGAGCCATGAGTGGAATGTGTACTGCCCATGTATGAAAGAGAGAGACAGATGTTCCAAAGCTCCATCCTAATACCTCTTAATGCCTGCATGAGGAAAGTTTAGCTGCAGTTCATTCTTACAACAAATATGACTTCACCTTTTTAACCTAACAAAAACTGTAGTTGTAGTCTTCCATTTAGTAGGGACACACTGGTGCCCATATTTTCCTTTGAGTCATTCTTGTATTTTTCTCTTTGATTCCTTCTTTCTTCTCTCTTCTTAGAGAAGAACTCTAATTAGTTCTTCTAAGCAATATGTATGGTATTCATTGGAAACCCACTTTTCAACAAAAAAATATGCCTAAGAAATCTCTCTTACTGAGAGTATTCTGTGTGCATTGGACACAAATAGAAACAAGCCAGAACTCAAAATCTGTAATTTGCTCTCTGAGTTTGCTCCAGGTGACCAGTGTCTTTGAAGAGCACATTTATAAGCAACACTTATAGCCAGATGCAGTTTAAATGTCATCATCCAACCTAACTACTGCAGCCATAAGCTACATCAAATAGCTACCAAAAGTTTCACTTTGATCATTTCTACTATGTATATATTTTTGCTTGTGAATCCAGAGTAATTCTTCTGCCATGACAGTTGTAGCATGCAGGAGACTTAATATTTGAAAGCCATCTCAGTGATCTCATTTTTCTCTTCATAATATATTAAGAATTTTGAGGAACACTTTCTCACCTTTACCTTCTCTACTTTTTTTACTATGATCTCAGTAGTCTTCAGGCTTCTAAAGCTGTGCAAGCTTTAAATAGCAATATATTCAACATACCTTCCATCTCCCACATCTTATAGCATGACCTTAAATTGTTCAGTAAAGCCTCAGATAGTTCTGGATTTGAATGAAGTTATGTGAATGAAACACACAAGGAGCACTTGGGAAGGGATTCTTTGCTAGCAAGAGCTACCCAAGTTATTTCCTTCAATATGGTTTTTCAAGTCCTCATGCCTCCTTTTAAATAATGGAAGACCAGGTAATTAATATAATCAGGAACACATTCCAGCTATTCTAGCCTAAAGCACTACGTCAAGTAACTTGACAGGAAAAAAATTAAGATATCATTTTAAGATTACAAAACAAAATGTTTTTCAAGCAAATAAAAAAAGACACTAGCAATTTATTTTCCATATTTAAAATGCTTTGCTTCTTCTTCCATTTATGAATATTATAAACAACCCTCTGAAAGCTTAAAACTAAAACTTATTTCTTTACAAAATAAATTTTTTCTACACTTTATTTTATGCATATTTTTATCTATATTTAATCTATTTAAAATAGATTTTAATATTATTTTATTTTATATTTTTTTAATGTCCATTGAAGTTAACCTGGTAGAACACAGGTTTTAGAAGTCAGATTTAAAGGCTGCATATTAAATTTCCTAGTTTCCTGGCTTTATATATGTACACCTCACTTGGATAAACACTGAAAACAGAATAATCTATTATTGCAGAAGTTCTTATATCTAATAACCGTTTCAACTACTTTGGTATGCGTAAAGGAAATTTTGGAGGTAAACTTGACAGATTCACATTTTCCTTTATTTTATTATTTGCTTTCTAATGGTATGGCCAATGTTGGTAATTTTTGGTTAATAAATTGCAAAACAAACCTGCACATATATTTTCTCACTTCTTTTTCCTTTACAAACCATATGTTTGAAAAGTTTCTAATAGCTACATTATTAAATTAATAATTTTGATGAGCTTGATTTAGAAATAAGGAAATATATTAGAAAACAAAAAGATGCATTAAAAATAATCGGCTTCGTAAATGGCACAAGCCTATTTTTGTTTTATGAAGTATTCTGTCTGGGAAAACACTTGGACTGTAGGAGCAGGAACACAGCTGGTGTGTGCTTACCAGAGCCTACAACTACTGCTGGAATGAAACTATTGTGTTTATTGTTAAAGACTGGGACAATGCCAGGACATCTCTGGATCTAAATCCTGCAAAACTTGCTCTGGCGAGAGCTCCCCTGCAGCCAGGACCCAGCTCTCCAGCTATTCTCAGAAGTTTTTTTCCTGGCCTGCTGTAAACAGGAATTCAGAGTGGAGAAGCCATGCACGAAGTACGAAAGCTCCTTCTAAACATGTTGTGTAAAGGGCTTGGACAGAGGGCTTACTGAACAGAAGCTGAGTCATGTTTCTGTAACCGGTGCTGCATTTCCCTTCACCAGGCCCCTCCCCCACAACAATATTATCATTATCATTATCGATCATTATCATTATCATTACTACTACTTTTTCTTTTTTCTGATTCTTTTAGTGTCAGCCCTGACATATCCTGTCACTGCCTGGGTGATTGAGAGCAGCTCTTTATAGCAATCATTGTGATATAACACAAGACTGAACTTCCCACAACTTCTCAGAAACACCAGCACCGAGCACCCACATTTTAAAAACTTGACAATGTCATTGCCATTAAGCAGGAGTCCCCCTTTCCTGGGCTGTACAATTTTTTAAGGAGAAACAGCAGGACAAACTAAATGTGACTGCAACAGGGCTCTGTACAAGCAAACAGGGCAAATAATTCACTATCATACCCTCAAGCCTTCAGAGATGATAAGACCGGTCTTATTCTTACTTTGCAGTTGGTGAGGAAGTGATGCACCACAAGCTCATTCTGTTGCCTGGAAGAGAAATCAGAAATAGTTACTTGCTGTAAGTCTTAGCAGTCTGCCAGGCAAATGGGTCAGTGCTCCAGACATGATTGGGCTGCTGATGGGAGCAGGGAGGCGCAAGTGCCAGGCTGGACTTTGCAGCTTAAACAAACACAGCAGAAGAGACAACTTCTCATCTGGAAGACAGGTGTCTTAGGCATAATCACGTAAAACAGATACACCTAACGTAATCCATACTTTACTGAAAAAAAGTTAAAAGTTAATGGAAACAAAAAAAGGAAAAAAACCCCTAAAATTAGATAAAAAACCCAAAATCAACCAGACAAAAGAACTCAAACCTGAAAAACAAAATATATAAAGTTCTAATTTAAATTACTATCTTTATATCAGAGGACAGAACAGTATTATGAGATTTGATTTTTGATTGCATTCATATTTGAACATTAAAGAGCTCTTTCCTTAAGTCAATTGATAAAAAGAAGATCTCCATTGGAAGAAAAATAAGTAAATGGCTAATACATTGTTGAGGAACGTTTGAAAACATAACTGGAATGAACTCTGATGTCACAAGCCTGATATTCACACAAATAGACCCATGCAAACACTTCACCTTCAAAATTATTCTTTTTGAGAAAATCCTCTTCTAGTAGTTTTCTTTTTGAATGACTAGGGTTGACAATACTGATTTTTTAAAAGAGAAAATAAAAAAAGCTGGTCTTCTCTTGTTTTCTTAGATTATATTTTGTCACCTTTTATTATTATCTTCATTTTCAAATAAAGTTAAAATGTAATTATATTTTTACCAGTGTTGATTTTCTCAGAAAATAGTAGCAAATGGCAAATAATTAATATTTGCTTGTTTTGCCTTTCCTATCTATATCTAAGCCAGTTTTCCCTTTTAACTGCCCCTAAACTCAGCCTTGCTCATTTTTATGCAGAAAATAGCAGAGGTGGTCTTCAGCTTGAGTCCTTAGCAATGCCAACTGAGTTTTAATTCATATAAATAAAAATTGTCAGTCTTCATTCCAACTTGTTTTGATGGCTCATCAGCATTCTTCACTGATTCACAATGTTCAGTGATAATTTACAAACACCTGGGGACAAAACTGTAATAGCTGCTCAGAGCTGGGTCATCCACCAGCTATCTCTTTCTGATGAGGCCCAATTTACTCCTAAGTCTTCCTACCTGTGAAAAACTCGAATATCAGTAAGACTTTGTCCTACCTAGCACTCCTACCAATTTTTATCTGACAGTGCCAGACAGTTTTTATCTGACAGCTCCCCTTGCCTTCCAATGCTGCTCTAAAGCTGCATGGGGAAAAAAACCAACAAAGCAAATAACTCAATGTTTAATGAAGAAAGGTGTGAAGGAGACTAAAGGAATACAGAGGATTAATAGAATGCACCAGACAAGTTTTCAACTCTGTGATGGTGGAGGCAGCTGTGTGTTAACCCTGCCCCAGGGTCTCCTACTGGGAGTTTATTCCTGTTTCTCTAACAAGTGGTGCCCAAGGATGTGATTTCATCGTGTGCTTTCTAGTACTTCCAGAAATGCTCCAGTCCCTGGAGTGAGGCAATGTGACTCCCACAGTAGTTTTAGAGTTTTGTCTGCAGTAACTTTCTAACCACCTTGTTTTGTGAGAAAAGCTTGAAGCCTAGAAAATAAAAACTCAAGTTCCAAAGAAAGGACAAAAAAACATCATCAGCTACACCCTGAAGTGTGTTTGGAATCTTACCAAATTGTGCTTAGCTCACTGCTTTCCAAGAAACTCGTGTCCTATACAGTGTCAGCAAGTACATTCTGATCTTTGTTTTTGACCTACATGTTCCTGGCTCCGCCCTGTCCCGGTCCAGCAAGACTGTGTTCTTGTACAAATTCAGGAGATGCAGCTGGGAGAAAAATTTCAGTGATTTACCCTATCATGAATTCATCATTAAGACTGTGCAACTTGCCTAGAATATTAAATTAATACTATTAGTTGTCATTAATTTTCTCAGATGATGGGCAAAAATAGTGTAGCATATGCTCGTCTTACCTTCATACATTAATAAACTTCTAACTCCACTTCTAGATATGAAAATGGGGCAAGTAATACACTTGGCACTTCCAAAACTCCCAGTTTATCAACATTTTCTCTTGGGTATTCACGACAAATGTTATCTTTCATCCTTCTGTTTGTCTTTGCTTATGTCATAAATAACCTTGCAAGCAAAAAAATTCCTTATCTCTAAGGTAAATAAATCTTAGCCTATTTTATAACCTTCACAGAAGGATTTTTCTTTTAAAGTTAAAAAAATGCAAAACATTAATTTGTGTAAAAGTATCTGTAGATTCATCATTTCATACCCTCTCTTTTTCTCCCCTTTTTTGTGAAGCAAACCTAAAAAAAGTAAGGATGGTCATTGTCAGCAACTCCAGCATGGTTACTCATGTTGTGTGTATTGGTGCTCCTTTCTCCCCATTATATTCTGAATCATACAGAGAAGGAAAATATATTTGCAACATTAGATCAGTGTGCAGTCAATGAATAAAGAAAAGTTGTGAGGAAAATATCACCAATAATCATTTTGAATCCATTCTCATGGTAAGGGAAGACATGATGAGGAGTTCAGAGAGCTGAGTGTGAAACGCTGCAGGTGAGAAGATGCAGAGTAGAAGGCAGAAATTATGGGACAGGAACAGAATTGAGTCTTCCGACTCTTTTCCTTCATCTTCTTATGTATTACCTTGTGAGCAGACATCCCATCTTCAGTTTTCATGTCCCTCTGTTCAAGAAAATCCTCAAGATACTCAGTAATTATGAGAATAAAAGTAGTTCAGAATAAAATCTGAACTACTGCATCAGCATTTGGCCCTAGCTCTTAAGATGGCAATTTAAAAGAACACATCTTTACCACCCAAAGAATTTGTGAGTACCATCCTGGTATTGGGATTACAAATTACACAATTAATTATCCCAATACACAAATGAGGAAATAAAATAACCATAAGCCAGCTAACTTCTGTATTACTCAGCAAATGGGAAAGAATTGGAAATTGAAGAAACAATACAGAGATAGGGGAGGAGAAATTTTTTTTTAACTTGGAGGAAAGTAGGTAACATAGGTATCTGCAGTTATTTCCTGTGTAAAAAGCTTCAGATAGTAAGTTTTAAAAACACGAGTTGTACAGTCTATAGGAGAAGCCATAGAGTGAAGCTCAGGGGGAAAAAAAATCAAATAAAAAAAAAGGTCTTCAGTTTATGTTTAGAAACAGCCACTCAAGAGCTAACAAACAGTTCTTCTTACAGAAAATTCACACGCAAGATCAAAAGGTTTCAAAATGTGTGATCTAATAGCAATTTTACATTACATGGACTCATACATGCTGTGGAATGCACTGTAGTTAGTTCCCAAAGATGCTGAGATGGTGAAGAATACTTATAGGGCTTTAAAAAACAATGACTGTATTATTCATTCCCAAAAGACTCATACAAACAGAAATTGGGAAGTCCTAAAATAAGGAAATCTGAATCTTATTATTTGATGATGTATGCTAATAAAAAGTCTGGAACAGCATTTCATTTCATCTTAGCTAGCACATCCTTAGATTAAAAAAATCTAATTACTACCACCATCACAAATTTTCAATCAGCAACTTTCCCAGCCAAGGAATGATTCCTATATTACCATAAAATAATTAATACTTCATTATCTCTCACTTTCACCCAGACCCTCACAGATTAAGAAATGTACAAAACATGAACAAGGGAAACTCCCTGTAACTCAAAAACTTCCCAAAATTTTCAAAAAACCCCTTTACATAGCCAATGTCTTAAATAGGGAATAAGAAATGCTGTAATAAGGTATAGTTCTCTCTTGAGTAGCATATAAGGGATGGACTGGAAAATGAAAGACATGGAAGAAAAGCTCCACAAGAAATCCCTGATTATCACTGGGTTAGGCTTATGGTGTGACCTATTCTCCCTCAGAAAACAGCTTTGGATTTTAGGAATTTGGACATCCATTGGCAAACCTTGAGAGGTCATTCCATTTCCCTTTAAAATAAACTTTTTTGTAAATCAGTTATTTCCTTTCTATAATAGCTCACATGAATGACAAAACAGACCAATTCTACCTGCAGACCTACTAATACTGTTTGAGGGCATGACACACTTTAGAATGGGAGAATACAAAGCTAGCATACAAGGACAGCACATAGCCACACAGTTTTGTGACAAGCAGTCTTTTCCACCCTTGGCATATGCTATGATTCAGTTGTTACTCAGAAGGGAGAGAGCATCTAGTGAATGAATCATTAGGCCATATCCTGTAGCAATTTTGTTTTCTCTAGTGGTATTCCAAGGACGGATGACAAGTCTCAACCTCTGCAAGTCAGAGGGATCCAGAGGAACACACTGCCAGAAGCAAATGAGTAGAGGGATGAAAACAACAAGGCCATACATGACACCATTTACATTTCCCAGCCCTGACTATACATAATCAGATGTCTTCACACAACCTAAATTGCCACACAGCAGTCAATGACGTTATTAATGGTGATAAAGTGACATTTGTTTAATAGAAAACAGAATCCTTGGTAAAAGGCATCTTTAGAAATAGAAAAATGTGTTGGCTAAATTATTTACTCATGTAGAAGGTTCCTGTTTTATTTTGGTTACTCAATTCACTTTTCTCTCAATGTAGAGAATTAAAACATAGCTGAATGCATTTGTATGACATATAAAAAATAACACAAACTGATTATAACATAAACTCATAATAATTTCAGTTGCACTGTCAGTCTAAACACAGCATTTTGAAAGAGCTATCATGATCAGATCCTTTTACCTCATTGATGGAAAATTATTTCTCAAAGCCAGAAAAAAATGACATGTCCAGGATTTTCAAATGACAACACATTTGCTGAAGGTCTAAGCTGAGCAGACACACCTCATTTTCTGTTACAGATTTAAGGCTGGAAGTGCCAGAAAAGAGGAAAGTTTTTGCTTTCCTTATCCCAAATAAAATTTAAACTTGTAAAAGAAAAAAGAGGAAAAAAAACCCTCATAAAAACCTGCGTGTTCACATAAAAGTGTGGTAGGTTCTAAATCAGTCACATTAAAACTTCATGGATTTTTTGCCCTTGAATTCATGTTGCTGATAAAATTAAGCATGTAACATTTGCAGCATGTAATCTCAGTTAATCAGCCTTTTCAAAATATATCACAGTCTCAGGAGAAGATCTGTTAGTGCCTGGTTTCAGTCAGATCTGCTTTGAAGCTAATTGACAAGCTGTGTTCATTTTCTAAAGACAGCAAAAGATAAAACATTGGCAAAAATATTCTGGTAGTCCGGAAGTATACCTTTTCACAGCCAAATTAAACAGCAGTGTCTTTATTTTTATATAGTATCAGCATGAGCAGATGATTTTCTAAATGTATAGATTTCATAATAAAGTTATTACAACTCTTTCTTTTATACTGCATCATAGTATAAACCTGTTAATCAAGAAAATGCAAATACTTTTCTTCAAAAGAATTTTGGATGCACATATCTATACGGACATATATACACAAATATATAGATAAGAATATAATAAGAAATGCACATCACATATGCATATATACGTCTCTGCATCTAAAAAAACCCTAGAAAAGTGTGTTTTATGTAATATTCTGTTTTATGTCAGAAACAGTGGCAAATGCTATGTGCTCCTAGAGAATTAAGAACATTTTCATGATAAGAGTTATCAGCAAGATGTCTGTTGTTCAACATACTCATAAACAATTTAGATAAAAGAATTGATTGTGGTGTAACAGTAACCTCTGATGACGCAAAACTACTTGGAAGAGTCAGAATAAAGCCAATTACAAAGTCCTATGGTAAGGTCTCTGAATTATTCACACAGAATGGCAAAATGCCACATGAAATTCAACATGGTAAATGCACCTCTGATACTCAGAAAGTTATCCCTGTTTCACACACCAAGCCATCTGTATATATCTTCATTTTTATGATTGTGGGTAACTTTTCAAAGACACCAGGTAAGACCCCCAGCCAGTGGAATCTCCAGATGTCTTGAAATGTGGGAGCATTTGGGGCTTTCCAACATGGGAAGCATATGGGGACCATAAAGAAGATGTCTTTTTACAAGAGATAAGAGATATTAAAAAACGTACATACTTAAAGCCATTAATGATCATTACTTTCTTAAGCATCCTGTGATCATTTATGATCATTTGTGCACTCCGTGCACATCCCTGATATTTAATAGTTAATAATTTTTTCCATTCTTAGACTCTTTCTAAAATGTCAGCTTTCTCACATTCATGATAACATCTTCAGATGTTATGAAATCTCCTGAGGCTGAGAGAAAAGCCAATGATGAAACCTCCCTCTGCCAAATGAGATTTCACAATTTGTTCTTCAGTGTTTGCTTTGACTTCAAAAAATATATGCTACATATTTCTACATTCATATTAAGTGGAACTTAGCACTACTGAGAACTTAGTTACAAAGCCTAAGGAAATAGTCTCTGCAGGATGGAGAACTTCGTTGGGCCTCTGCCAGCTGTCCTCCATTTTCTTTTATCCTGTATTTATCATTGGTAGAGATATTAACTCAAACACCCAAACAACCAGTACTGCAATTTCTAGCCCACAGAAGAGTAACAGCCCGCAGATTCTAAACTCACTCCTCTGCTGTCCTGGTCAGGGCAATAAACCCAAAAGACACTGGGGAAAGAGAGCAGAGGGTGTGTCCTGGTTTAAGGCAAATGTGGGATGAAATTCCAAAAGGGTCCCTCCAGAAAGCAAATTCAAGACCCTCTCCCTACTGGTTCAGGTAAAGATTTTCTTGGAGATAAATGGAAAAAACCTGTTTATTTAATAAGTATTCACAAGCATAAAAAATTAATAATATTGCACAATAAAATCTCTCACTGTTCTGAAGAGATGGAAAACTCTTTTGGTTTTGGATAGAAAGTCCTTTTTGTGGGCTGCAGCTTAGCTCACTCAGTCTCTTATCAGTCCCAGCCCAGCAGGAAATGCTG
>NW_005054352.1:1180926-1259950 GCF_000277835.1 Geospiza fortis | reverse complement strand
AGGAATGTGGATGAGTCAGTGCAGTGTCTGAAAACAAACTGCAACTTCTTCTCTCTCCCCTTCACTTTCACAGCCAGTCTCAAAGGTGCAAAACTTAATATCCAGCATAAACAGAACAGACGAGTGGGATACTAGCATCATATAGACACCCTAAGACAAGGGGGCACTTGCAAACAGGAAAGCAACTGTCATCTTTCTCCAGCTCTAAACCTGTGCACATACACAAATAAAGATGGAATGTTAACCCATCTAAACCTAGGCACTAAACACTACATAGTACCAATTTAATCATACTTTCATTTTTTAATCATACTTTCAGTAGGTTTCTCCTGTTTGTCATCCTTTTGTAATTCATTTTGAAGCCAAAATACCTGGAGTACACAGTAGATCTATGACTGAGTAATAATTGATATAGAGCACCCAGAGTTGAAGGAAATTTCCCTCCTTGTCCCTGAAAAAGGATGGCTACATTCCAAGGACATGAAATACATCGTGGTTGCAATACCTACCCACAGCTCCTTTGCTGGTTCCTAAATGGAATTACCACAGTTATGAACACTCAAACAAAAAACCCTGAGCTCTCACAAAATAAAACAATCTATATCCACAGATGCCACTTCCTAGGTCAAAATTTTGTGATGATGTCATGAAGCTGTGTTATACAACATTATTAAAGCTGTACTTTCCAGAAGAGAGTGGTTCTTCAAGGATGAAGAATGTATGAATATTTATGCTGATTAATTTGAACGGTCATTGAATGTTCTGTCTTAATGATGCCCCTCCTAAAAGTTAGGTATTTTGCCAGATATTTCATCTAAGACCTGCTGTCTTTATTGGTCTCTATGGACTGTTCAGAATCTCAAAAAAATTACTTTTTTCCTATAGTGGTAAAAAGACATTAGGAAATTTTTCAGTCTATGATCTATGTAGCTACAAGTTCAATCAAGAAGCCAAAGAGAATTCTGTTGGGGAGGCATTTTTTCCTACTGCATTCATTATTCCCTGGTCTTAAAGCTATGATCCTTTCAAAAAATTAAAAAAAATACAAGATTAAGGTTACTCAGTTCAGAGGGGATCACTAATACTTCAAAAGAGAAGGTCTCTGGTAATGAAATATAAATAGTCATAGAAACATGAATAATATAGCTTGGAAATGGCCTCTGCAAGTCCCAAGTCAAATTCTGTGTCCTTCAGTCACTATTGTAGGCCTATAGGGGTACTTTTCCCCGTTTAGACAGCCTTTGATAACTGCTCCTTTGTTCTGAACCCACCCCTTATTATTGCCAGTAACAAACATCCCATCAACTTCTCCAAAAGAGCACTGGGTTATGAAAACAAGCCCCCTTGATATGTATGTACCTGATTTAGATGTAACATCCAAGCCACTGGCTGTAACATTGAATTTTCACTTAAAGATTCATATTATAGTGTTTCATTTCCTCAATAGAAACCATTAATATTGCAAGAAATGTTCTCGTTTCAGAATATGGAGATTTCAGTGATAAAGAAGCTGTTGTGTGAAAACAAAGAACTTGTACATATCAAAGCACACACTGGGAATCTAATTTGTTAGGCAGTCCAATTACTGAGTTTGGTCTCCTACAGTGAATTTACATTTGACCTCCCTAGAGTGAGGACGTTAACATCTGTTCCCACTCTTTTGTTTGTCTAGTAATTTCTTTCTTATAAATTTTGAAATGTTATGGTTGAGGTACAGTTTGCATTAGATACAGACCAAAAGAAATAGATTTTGCAAAGTAAAATACTTGTGGACATGCGGGTGCTTATTCAAATTTTCTGCATAATAAGCAAATATCACTGTATAGAAGGCCCTGTATCTTAAGCCATCATTCTCCAGACTGAAGGTAATATTTTTCCTTCTGTAAAATTTGGTTTCTCAATTTCCAATTCCATACAAGTCAAGGCTCTATGTTTTCTGCCCTCAGTTCACAGAAGGCAGCAGAGGACTTTGAATGATGTTTAATTCATACTAGAAGTTACTTTTTTCTTGGTAACTCATTCAATGCAGCCCACCCAAAACTCAGATGGTAACAGATTTCAATTACTGTTGACATAAATTGGATATGAAACAGATGTGGAAAACCTAATGTAAAAGGACTGGGTTCCCTGAAATAGAGTTCAATATTTACTGTACGATGTATTCTTTAGCAGCAAAGTTTTCTTGTTACACTTCCAACATTATTACAAATTCTTACTCATGGAATATATAGAAATCATGTCTATATTAGTTTTAAGATGCTATATGTCACTCATTTGATCCCCTTGGTCCTCTTCAGCTAGCCCAGCAAAAGACCTTCAATTATAATGAATTTTGAGTTTTTTCTTTATGTTTAATCAGAGTTTCTCCTGTTGTTTCTGAGATGACTTGCCACTTCTTTGTCAGCAGGAGTTTGTAATTTTTCTCCCTCCCATAATCCTGTCAATTACTCCAGCCCTTGCATTTACTATTTGATGTCAAGGAAATCTCATGGGGCTGCAAGGTTCAACTTTTGCTGTGTGTCTATTTCCAAAAGTGGTGCACACTGTTTTAGCTCTCTGTTTTCACAGAAGATCCTAAATGTTTTCCTAAATTTGTTCTAGATGACAACACAGAGTTGCACATACCAAGTACAATAAGCTACAACTTCAGCATACAAATTCATTCACTTTATATCAAAGAGAATATTAACTTTATTGTGTTTCCATTCCAAGTTTCTCTGACAAACACATTTCCAAAATAATTGCAGCCATTATAATTTTCCAGGTGAAATAACTGCACTGTAGCAAAATGTTGCATGAAAATTCACAGCAGTTCGCCAACAAATTAATTTTTAGTTATCTTTCACTTCCTCAGTTTGCACTCACTTAGACACAGTCATGACTTGAAAATAAAAAACAAAACAAAAGAAAACCAAGAACAACTGGCCGGAAACCATATGATTTCCAGCTTTTCAGAGTTTGAGGGTTTTGTATTTTTGGAGCTTTTGCGTGTTCAAAGCTTTGTGTCTATAGAGAGCTTCTTCTCTCCATGGACCCTTTGTCCTGTTCCACTCAACCCCCTGACCCTTATAGATGAAGATGCTTTCAGGTCTTCAGGATCTTCTCCCAGCTGAGAAAGTTTTCTTCTCCAGGTCAGCTTCTTGGTGTTGATGACTGATCTTGCAGGGTCTTGTCCTCAGCCTTAAGATATTGCTCCTTTTGACTGTTATACAACAGCATATGAATGTCACATGTTCTCAATCAGTTTTGAAGTTTCAGGGAAAATTAAAGGGTAAAACTCTACTGCTACCATCGGGGAAAACAGAAACATAGAAGGGTGGAGAGTTTACTAGGATGTGATCATCAAAACTTCAAACTTTAGCAGTCTTTGACTTTTTTCCAATAAAATTATTCTGTTTCAACTCTGCCAACTTTCTAATACACTTCTGAAAACATTCCCTCCTGATAGAGGGAAAGAAGAAAGAAAGGAGTGAGTGGTAAGGAGTGGATGCATAAGGGTAAAAGTGAAAACAGCAAAACCAGAGAAATATATAAAAATCCTGGAGTGGTAGAAAGGAAAGACATAGAGAAAGACTTGCCATTGAACAAGTGAAATATGTGGATTAAAATTTTGGAAGAAAGTGAGATTTGTTGTTGGAATTCAGGATAAGAAGCAAGTGGCACACAAAGAGGCTTGAAGGGAAAAAGGAGAGGAATGCAAGAAGCAGCCCTTGTTATGAAGGATGAGTTTCTGCCATTGAAATAGTAGCAGGTAACCCTCCAGGGCACAAGTTATACTGCACAGGTTTCTAAAAAAATGACAGGGTGCACTTTGAGAAAAAAATTAGTTTTTTCCATTTGGTACACATCTTGGTAAATTTTAAAACACATCTAGCAGAAGAAATCTTTCCACTCCCCACTGACAATGCTGGAGAGAATTGGTGTCTATTTCACTGAAAAAACTTAATGCCAACCAACCACTCTAATATCTAAAGACTAGCACATGCTCCAAAATCTTGGTGACATAAACTCTGCCTGCAGAGTGGGACAGCAGAGAAGTGTGAGAGTAATTTATTATGGATGGTGGACAGCTTTCACTGTACTCTGATGATTCAAGACCTGCTCCATCAGGTTCTGCCACCATCTCACAGAAATGGAGGAGGACGAAGATCTCCATTGCTTTTCACCGGCAGTGGAGAGCAAGAGGAACCAGTGTCAGGACTTGCCTCCACCACCTCTCTCTGCCTACGCAGGCTAAGTGGTGGCAAGGTCAGCAACACATCCTTGAGACAGGGGCAATGCCAGTCTGAGTCTTCAAGAAACAGAGAAACAATAAACAAAGTAACAAAAACAAAGCTCTTGCGTGGGATCCTGGCCTTCCAGCAAGACTAAATCTCTTTGAACAAGAGCAAGATAAGGTTAGAGAGATAAGGAAACACATTCTCTCGGTCATAGTTTATGGTTTATTTACCAAACCCTTAGACCAGTATTGTGATGTTTCAATACCATTTCAGTGTCAGCGCCATTAATGATGTGACACAAAGAACACAGCTGCAGAACAACATGGGAAATTTTTGCAGACCAATCCCCACCTGGAGATCTGAAGGAGGGTGTGTGTGTGCTAAATCAATCCTCCACCGTGGGCAACTGCAGGTGGGACTTTGGACCTCAGAGTACTCTTTGCATTTCCTGACTATCATCTAGGACTCTTATATGACCACAGGCATGAAATGTCCAAAGAAGTGAATTCATGGTGTGCAGCTGGTCTGAAGTCTGAAGACCAATGCCAGAATATTTAGGAGCTGGGCTGAATACATTATCCACTTTTTGGGAATTAAAATATTTAAAATATAACCTTTGGAATAAAGTTGTAACTGAATACATTTTATATTTGATCATCTGGTTCACAACATTTTGAAAAGGCTGATAAAATATAATAAATGCTTGAAACAGTGTTCTGAATTTAAATGGTAAAGTATTTGCTTTAGTGAGGTCTTTAACTCCCTTACAAATCTGATCTATCTGAATTTCCACTGAAATTAATAGGATTTGAAGGACTGTGCTGCCTCACTAGAAAGACAGTGAATTTTCTGAGGTGGAGTGTTTTATTAAGTTGATCTTACACACTGACTTTTTCAAACACAAGTACATACTTTAAGAAAGACATTAAGCCACCATGACATAACACATAGAGTAAACATGAAAAAATATACCAGTTCAGCAAAGAGTAGGTCAGAAATAAGGCAGTGTTAAGTGTCAAGTTAAATGAGTCCTAATAAAATGTCTCCCGTGTTACCCAAAATCTAACCACTATTATATTTTCTGAAAGAACCTTTTTTTAGAAGTGTTTCCAAAAAAACTGCTGGAAACAGCTGCCTGCCCCTCCATTTCTCTGCTGCATAAACTGACGAAAACAGTTCACAGTTGGTTTGGAGAGCACTAAGTGATTGCTGTGTTTATGAAATCCTATTCCTGTTAGTCAAGGAAATGAGTTTGACTCACCAGCTTGTTTATGAGTCTTGCTGTATGAAAGCTACTGCTGACCTCAGACTGCTGTTCCACCAGCACTGCTCATAGCTTCTCTGGGGGGATTTGCACAAGTTCCTATTTCTGCAAAGATCTCTTGCTTGTTCAGAAGCTGTGGATTTTTAACAGTATTCTTAAGGTATCGTAGTGGAAGTGGGTGATGTGTCTCTTATAATACAGACATATAATCACAAAAGTGCAGAGTAGCACCTCTAATATTTTTAATTCATTTACTCTGTGAGAGGATGATTTACTCTCTCTGATCGCTGACTTCCCATGCCAGTAAATATGCAACAGCAGAATTGCTGCCTCTATATTCAAGAGTCACACCACAGACTATAAATTAATCAATGTCTTAACAAATATAAAAGTTAGCTTTTTGTATCCAAGACAGAGAAACTAAAAAATGAACCCTCAAGGGTTTTGAGTAATTAGGATTATTGGTTTGAAACAGACCGAGGTCTCAGCATTGCCACAGTAATAAAGTCAGCTTACTAGAGTAAAAGGAAAAAAATAATTGAATCACTTGCAGTTTGAATGCTTCTTTTCTGGGCTTTACTTTCTACTTGACACATGGCTGAAAAACTTTAATAAGACTTGTCCCCCTCTCCCTTCCAGGAGTTCATAACACATTACTTCATTCACATTCACTTGAGGCTATTGTTCTTCTTTCCTTTGTTTTTGCCTAGCATATCTTGTAAACTGAGGCTGGAAGTTAATACCATCACAACCCATACAAAATACATTTCAACATGAGTCAGAGATTTTTTTTTCCAGCTGAAGGGAAGTCAGAACAGAAGATAAACTACCATCCATCTTCTATACATAAAATCAACTAATGAAGATATGGTAGGAAATTTGCACATTTGTATATTGGTAATGAATGTACAACTGTGTGGCTTGTTCACAGATGCAAACTTACACGTTTGAATTTGTTTTGAATTTCAGCTCATTTTCTGATGCTTCCAGGATTTTAGCTTCTTCAGTAAGTATAATGGTAACTCTATTGGAATTATTGAAAAAGGGAGCAAAGAAAAATTGATCGCCAATTGTCAGCTCTTTTTTCTTCCTGCTTTCAGAGGTCTGAAATCTTAATTTCCTTTTTAAAGAATAAAAACTTTCAACTAAATTATATCTGTTCTTTCTTCATAGAAGGGATGTTCTGTGCTCTGCCAAAACACATTTAAATATATATTTCTCTTACCCTCTATGTACCAGGTTTCTCTTACTTGTACTTTTTGTGCCCCTTGTTATTTCTGTGGACCTAGTAAGATAGTGATGAACCTCACACACTTTTGCATGAAAACATCTGAATTGTGGTTTTCCATCCTGCTGGTACTCAGCTGGCATTACAGTAAGGCAGCTCAGGGAGTTAAACTAGCAAAAAAAACAGCACAAAAAATAGTTTTGAAAATCAAGAACCGCAACATCATGGCTAATATTCAGTAGGTCAATGCAAGGGGCATCACCTGGCGATACCCTAAGCCCAGTTATATCAGATCCAGTTTGTTGTGTAACATTCATTTTCTGGGACTTATGAGCTAGCTTTGAGCATGCTAGAAATGCTTAAAGCACAGCACAGCTCCTAGTGGCTGCCAGATAAAGTAAATATAGAATGAAGCCAGCCTTTCCACAGTTCATATTGAGGTACTGTGTCAACGGCCTGTGATCTAAGGAATGCTTTTTGGACTGCTATCAAGTTCCTGAAGGACAGTGCAAAAACCAGGTCACAAGTGTGCCATGCTCTCCTGTTTCCAGCTTCTGAATCAAAGGGAAGGGAAGGGAGCAGGACTCAGTCTATCTACTCTTCCTCCTGTGCACCACTGTAGGTGCTGCACAAATATTCTGCAGCTGTAAGCCAGAGTTGACGATGTCCATGTGGTTCCAACTTCAGATGACCTTTTCTCAATACCTCCCCTACTCTGAGTTTGGCCAGGCTTTTAATATGCTAAGAAACTGAAAGATAAAACAAAATAAACCAAGAGCTCCCTCACATTGCTTGTGTGAGAAACTCATTCTTACCTGAGTTTACAGCAACTTAATGTCAGCCATAAAGCCCTATTCCCCTTTGCTTTAGGCCTGTGTGGTTGTCTACTGTCACACTACTCCACTTCTACTTGCAGCCTTCTGTTCCAGCCATAATCAGGTAAGACAGGCTTCTATCATCCTCCTTGTTGGTCATTCAAACAGAGTCTCTTTCTCTTCTTCTTCTCCCCTTAAAACCAATCTTGTGTCAAACCTATCACCAGCCTTTCTGCTGAGAAACTCTTGATTTATCTCTCATGTGTGCAGATCCTGTGTGGTACCCACAGACTCATAAGATGCATTTGGATAGTGAAGTCTGTGGAAACTGGTTTCAGCTGGAAGGACAAAGACACATGGGGTCATCTTGCCCTATAAAGATAATCCGACCATTAAGGGAGGTTTCATTCCTGGTTGGAAACAAGAGAAAACCTGGACTAAGAGAAAAAAAAGCCAAATAAATTAAAAGAAGAAACTGGGAATCACCGACTTTCAATATCAAAGAAGGATTAATTAATTCAATTCATTCATTCATTCATTCATTCATTCGATTCTTTGCAGAAGCAGGTTAACATGCATCTGTGGAGAAAACTCACTGAAGAAATGTGGGTTTAATGAAATGCATCTGCCATGGTTTTTTTAAACACAGAAATATTTTAATACAAAAAAAATCAAAATGGTCAAATGGTCATTTCCAACACACTTTAAAAATATTAAAACCAGATTACTTTCTCAAATTGGAGATAAATTGAGTGCCTTGACTTTAAATTTCTTTTATTTTCCACCATCAGTCTAAAGCAATTAATATTTTTTCAGCCAAGCAAATGTTGTAATGTAAATGCTAAGTGAGATTTTCCATCATTGCCTTAACAGCCACAAAACCCCCCAAAAAAGAAAAAAGTTCGCAATTTTTTTTTATTTTAAAGGAACCTCAATTCTGGTATTGGCCTCTGTTTTTGTAATTCAGTTGTTTCATTTCAAACACCTCAAAATTTAATAGTCTAAAACTACGTTTTGATTTTAGAAATTCTTTCGCTTAAAAAATAATCCCACCTCAGACTGTTTAGGTAAAAATGATAAAGGGGTCAGGTGCCACTTCATTTCACATCTTGTCATATATATTAAAACATAGGAAAGGCAATTATATAGGTTGAAGTACATCCCTCTTGGTGATGCAAGCTATAAGCAGAATTAGAGACAAGCTAAAAATCTGGCCTTACCCATGAAAGGCTGGAAACACTCCCATTAACAAGCTTTTATCCAAGATTTCCTGCAATTCATGGAGCTGAAGTTCACAAAGTGTTTCCAGACTCAGCAGCTGCACTCCATAGGAACTGAATTTGGGTAAATGTTCTCACCTCCAGACACAGAAGTGAGTTTCCCCCAACAACGTCAGTCAAGTCCAGACCTCTGATTGTGCTAATTCAGTGATAATAAACTGCAGCTGGCTTTAAAACAAGAAAGGGAATTGTGAGACCTGAAAGCACAATTATACACAAAACTGATGGCAAAGCCAGGAACTTTTGCAAATTTGTCCGAGAGTTTTGGATTATTTAGGTAATACTGCAAACAAGGATTTTTTTGCCTGTCAGGACATGCTTCATCCATAATCAAAAGTCCTGCACATAATTTAGAGGTTTGTGTAAAGGGGCAGGGGGTCAAAGAACAGGAATTGTATTGATGGTTTTTGTAATCTATAGAAATTAAAAGGGGAGAATTCAACAAGTCTTTAATTTAAATAAAAAATCATCACCATTGACACTATACTCTAAATCTATGTTGCTTACTAAGTATTTGCCTTTAGTTTGAATTAAATTAGTCCAGAAAACTGTTTAAAACCAAAATGGATGAAAAGAGCAACACTTTTTCACTTTTTTGTTTCATTCTTTTTTTAATTGGAGAAAGGGATTAGGATGCTTGTTTTGTTTCTGTGGTTTTTTTGGGTTTTTTTTTTTTTGCTTGTTTGAAGTTCTTTTTTGGTTCAGTTTTTAGGTGGGTTTTTCTTGGTTTTTTTTAAATTTTTTTCCTGTTTCTTTGCTTTTGACACAGTGTTGGGAGCAGAGGAAAAGAATTGCTTGCAAATATCCTCTACCCCTCCATCCTCCAAAAAACTAGTGCTCCATCTTCCAGATGTTATTGTATTATTTTATTGTTTCATTGTTTTATAATTTCACTATTTTACTATTTTGTTGTTCCATTTTTGTATTTTATTTTTCTTATTGTTATTGTTGGTTTATTATTATTGTTCTTTTTTCACACCACAACTTCCCAAAACAAGAAGCAGGGTGAGTCTAGAGGAGGCCATGATGACAATTAGAGGGCTGAAGCAAATCTGCTATGAAGATAGGCTGAGAAAGTTGGAGCTGTCCAGCCAGGGAAGGGAAGGCTCTGATGAGACCTTAGACCTCCTGTCAGTGCTTAAAGGGGCTACAGGAGAGCTAGAGAGGGACTTCTGATAAGAGTGTGGAGAGACAGGACAAGAAGGAATGCTTTGAGCTAAAGGAGAAGAGGATTAGATTGAATATTTAGAAGAAATACTTCCCTGTGAGGGCAGTGAATCCCTGGCACACATTTTCCAGAGAAGCTGTGAATGCCCCATGCCTGGAAGAATCAAGGCCAGGTCAGACAGAGTTGTGAACAACCTTGTCCAGTAAAAGGTATCCCTATCCATGAATGAGGGAAAAGTTCCCTTCCAACCCAAACCGCTCTATGATCTGTGATTTTATGAATATTATTTATTGTTGCTACTATAGTATTACTATTGGTGTTGTTATTCCCTTTGAAGATTTTTAAAAGGGTTGAAATGAATGCACATTTATGCCAGACAAAATATAACAGGCTAAAGATAATGCCCCCTGATGGACAGCATTTCCATAAATCTATACTGCAGGAAAGAATAACCATAAAAATCTCGCGTCTTGTTTACTTCATCCTTGCTCCCTGTCAGCCCAAGATTTACAAGGTTATCACTGTCATACGTTGCAAAATTAGCATAGGGACAAAATCACCATAGTGGTGACGCAAATCAAGTCTGCACTTGGCACAGGCTGCTGGCACTAAGTGGTGGAACAAAGCAACAAAAGACATTTCAGTCAATAACTGAGTTGCATTTATTCACTTCAGATTGTTATCTAAGTAGATAATATTCCTGCTGTTCTCCTTTCTGAAATACCTCTTTTGTCTCCCTAAATATAATAAGGGAAGACTGACCAAGCAAGTTACTTTAAGACTTCTAAATTATTTGTACAGATTTTAAGATGTTTGTTAGTAGTTCAGTTAATTAATCTGGGAAGTTATTGCCCTAAAAAATCAACAACTGTAGGTGTTACTTGGGGAATGCTGATGTCTGAAAAATGCTGGCCTGAATTTCTGGCACAGATAAATCTTCCCACAGTCCCTGGCTCTGCATGTCTACTTTAGCAGTTAAAAGTTACTTGATTTTTCATTTGGTGATTTTTCCATCTCTGAAATGGAGCAAATACTGCAACGTCTTCCAAAATGTTTTCAGAAGTTCTGTACAAAACACTGACTGACAATATCTTCCTGGGATGACTGGAAGGACAACTCAGCCAAAGGTCATGTCAGTGGATAATTAAAATATAAACACAACACTGGTTTGAGTACATTCTTTTGGGGTCATTCTTGCAGTGCTGAAAGGAAAGTTTTCTGGTTTTACTCCACCTGCTTTGCCAGGAAGAGGTGTGATTTGAAGGACCCATGAAGGAGGAGGAGGGGACAGAAGAGTTGAGCAAGCAGAGAAGAATCATCAGGGCTTCCAAGGGTGTTCGAAGAGGACCATAGCCAGCACTTAGCTTTCCACAGCAATTCCTCCCCCAGCAGCAGATCATAACATCATAGAATAATTTAGGTTGGAAAAGACCCTTATGATCATCAAGCCCAACCATTAACCCAGCCCTGCCAAGTCCATCACTAAACCATACCCCTGTGTGGATGTGTTAGATCTATCTTTTGAATACCACCTAGGGTGGTGACCCTATTACTTCCCTGTACAATCTGTTCCAGGACTTGGCAACCCTATTGGTGAACAAATATTTCCTAATACTCAATCTAAACCTACCCTGGAGTAACTTGGGGCTGCTTGTTACCCGGGAGAAGAGGCTGACATTCAAGATGAAGCAACTGTTAGAAACTGGAATACGTCTTTAGTTCTCTCAGCCTTATGGAAATCCAGACAGATGAAGTGCAGAGAGAATTTCACCTGCTGGGGAGACATGCTTTTTGTGGTATGTGTTTGCAGGAGGAAGGCAAAGGGACAACACACACAGAGCAAAGCAATGAGGGATGCACTCCACAGAGCTGCATGAGTGCAGCGTCCTGCTTCTCAGCACAGGGCCACACCTGAGGATCAGGTGCTTGGGCAAACTTGAGGTTTGAGATACTTCAGTTAGGAAGAGGGCATGAAACCACTGGAAATGGCAGCACCCTTTTCCACATGGCAGGAGAACTGCTGGGTAGATGGGACATTTCTAGGCTCAGGAAAAACAGAACTGTACTAGGAGTAAGGGACTTCCCCCAGCAGCTGACTTGCCCTGACTCAGACATTGGGTAAACAGCACCCTAAATTTCCTTCCTGATAAAAATCTCATTCCTCTTCTTTCCCAAGTCACCAAAAAATATACTGTTAAACCTGTTTAGGAGAAAACAAAGCTTTGAAGTATGGTAACTTCCTTGAGCGAAGCACATACATACCTGTGTTGCTTTCTGCTGGTAAAATTTTCTTCATAGTGGCTTTGTATGGGATGCCATACACTTGTTTTGGATCTGTGCTGAACACAGACTGGATAATATAGAGGTGTTTCTGTTATTGCTGAGCAGGGCTTACACAGAGCCAAGGTCTTTTCTACCATTCATACTGCCACATGGAAGTGTGGGGTTCTTGGGAGGGGTCAGAGGACACATGGCTGGGACAGGTGACCCCAAAAGACCAGAGGAATATTCCACACCATGTGGCATCAGGCTCACTATATAGAGTCAGGGAAGGAGGAGGAAGAGGGTGACATTTTGAGTGATAGTGTTTGTCTTCCCAAGTGTCTATTTATGTGATGGGGTCCTGCTCTACTGGAGGCGGCTGAACACCTGCCTGTCCATGGGAAGTGGTGAATCAAATCCTTGTTTTGCCTTGCTTGTGTGTGCAGCTTTTGATTTAACTATTAAACTGCTTTTATCTCAGCCCATGAGCTCTTTGGCTTTTATCCCTCCAATTCTCTCTGTGATTTCACTTGTGGAGAAGTGAGCTAGTGATTGCATGGGGCTTGGTTGCTGGCTGGGTGAAACAAAAATACCTCTAAAATCTTTCAGCTAAAGAGCATATAGTAACACATTTTATCAGTTTCACAAGGTGCTTCCATTCTTCCTAATACATATCCCCATGTGAAAATAATCCAAGCCTAGCAAAACACCTCATTCCAGCTCAATAAAGACCAGATTAGATTGGTTAGATAATTTGCTTTCTGAGACTCAAAGACTGAGTCACTTTCTCTTCCTGTGCTGCCTTTGTTTTAGATTAGGACATATGAAGCTCACTGCCAGAAGTCATCATTACTGGGAAACGACATACTGAGAAACTACATGTTTTATTATTGGGGATTTTTTGTACTCACATGACCCTTGTTATATAATAGCTACACAAAGGAAAAAGAAAAAAACCTACAGATGAGTCTGGTAACTAATGAAAAATGTAGAAACAAGGCAGCAGTTTCATAAGGCTCCTGGTATTGCCTCAAGTTGCTTGGACAAGGAGTTGTCCTCCTGCTCTCTCCTCCTTACAGGATGGTTGTGACAGCCTGCCTGCCATGCACCAGAACAGGAGAGGGCAGGAGGCAGGCCTGTGCAGCATGCACAAATCACCTTTTCCCTAGGGAAAAGCAATGGAGCAAAGAATACAGACACTGCTCTGTTAGCTCTCCCCACTCCATCCATCATGAAGCCCAGAGTGGCTCTGATCAGGAGCTGGGGCACCACAAAGGAGGTTTGCCACCCCAAAGCTGTGGCAGAGGAAAGTGTCTATCTCTGCTTGCTGGGCAAACTGCAAGTGTTTTCACTGTGTAATCCAGGATGCTTTTGCAGAGGGGTGCTATCACCCCTCTGCAGTGAGCTGTGCTGAAGTGTCTAAAAGGAAAATAAAAGGCCAAAAAATAGTTAAAATCAAGCTCTGCTCTGCTGACAGAGTCCATGTGTCTCAGTACTGATTCAAAATTTCAAAATTTTGTGTAAAAGTTTGAACTTTGTTATTGTTTTTCAACAATTTTTAATTAAAATACTTTCATCTAAGGAGCTGTATATTTTATTTTATTTTAATATTTGCAACATTTACAAAGCTGTTTTAAGTTTTCACGGTTTCAGCTAAGAAACACACCAGTTTACAATTTGTGATGAATCTGCATAATTTGCAATTTAATTTCTGCTCTTTAAATTAGATATTTTACCTTTGACTTTCTGATTCAAAAGTTCTTTATACAGTGATAGTATTTTGGCACTACTAGTGTACCAAATGGTCTTGCAACATAGTTATGTCATGGCATGGCTTTCTTCAAGTCATATCCCTCTATAGGATGTAGAATTGCTCCTTTCCACCCTCTTCCCAAGATTTATAGAAATTAAAAATACAGGGGAATAAAACTGAATTACCAAATCCATGATCTACATCCCACATACAAAAGCACAAAATCACTGTGACATTTCTGGCCACCCAGAACTCAGCTTGCCAGGTAAGGTGCTTTCTTTTTCTAAAGGTCATAGATTTTGAACAAACATTGTAAACTTTTTTCCAAGTAGCAGAACACGCTTCTTAGAAGGATACTAATAAAAAGAGAGAAATAGCAGAGCTCAAGGAAAAGGTCTTACTACACCTAGATTTATGTATTCTCTTCTGCATTTTCATTTTAAAAGTGATGAGTTTTTGAATCCATGTTACCATGGCACTTGTATTTTCTGTCAAAAACTTATTTTATACTTCAGTAAGTTTATACTTAAGTAAGTTTACACTTCAGAGGAAGGCATCTGATTCATGCTTATTATTGACATATAGACTGATTGGTGAATCCTATTTGCACATTTACTCAGCACTAACTAAACTTACCATTATTAACATGGTCATTTCTGGATTTATGACCAGCACTCCATGACTTACCACATCAATTGTCATTAAAGGTTTAAGGGAGTGTGAAGGTCTGCTTTGAAAACCCTCTACATTTTCCAGCGAGAATGATATTTGTGATTAAGTCTTTAGGTATGTTTTGGTTTTGAAAACCTTATTTTGCCTCTTTTTTAAGTGAAAACAGACCCTACAAGCCAAAACCGTGACAGTTTTGGCTTTGTTTCACAAGAGACAACTTACTTATCTTAGTTTGTGTTTTTGGCTTTTACATTGAAGCTGAAGATGTATAAGGTCTAATGAGACTATTCTAAAACCTTTTTGCCTGGAATATAGTGAAAATTCAATCAAGAATATATCTTATTAAAACTGCCTATCAGATTGTTGAAAAAAATATTAAGTCAACTTGAATTTTTAAATTTCTATCCATGTCTCTATAGAATATTAAGGCCTCTGAATGTTGATTTAGGAAATTTATCTCAGTGATTTTTTGGGAAGAGCATAGGTAAACATACTATGAAATTTGAATTACCAGTTTTACTAACAGCCTCAAAAAAAATTCTAAGAAATGTGAGCTTTGTCTTCATGCATTACACAAAACCCAAATATCGTGCTAAAAATTACTGATTTGAATATAAACTGCTAAAGGAAATATAATATCAAAGATAATACATCATGCATCATTATATTAGTGTACTTTCCTTTATGTTAGGTGAATTATTGAAGTTTTCAAGAGGAAAGCTAACCATGCCACTGGATTACAAAACTATTTCAGGTTTCTGAAGGAACATTTATGGCCCAATGTTCTCTTCTGCTCAAATATTTTTTGTTTGTGAAGAAGACACAAAATAACTTAGTGAGATTAGGAATTAAGATATGTGAAAGGCTACTATGGTAGTTAAAGGCTATGCAAATGAGGGAACTGAGGGTGTACATGGCATATCACAAAATCATAGAAAAGTTTGGGTTGAAAGGGACCTTTAAAGGCCATCTAATCCAACCTCCCTGCAATAACCAGGGATATCTTCAAGTAGATCAGTCTGGTCAGAGCCCCATTCAACCTAACCCTGAATGTTTCCAACGATGGGACCACTACCACTTCTCTGGGCCACCTATTCAAGTGTTTCACCACCCTCATTGTAAAACAACTTCTTTCATATATCTAATCTAAATTTACCCTTTGGATTTAAAGTATTACTCCACGTACTATTGCAACAGTCTGGTAGTTGATGCACTTAGAGAATGTCCTTAAAAATTTCATATTTTCTAGCCTTTTCTTGTTAGGTGCTTGTTGGTTCATGCTCCTTGACCCAGCTGTATAGTGGAACAATAGATTCTGGATTTAGGTGACAAGCATTTGAGGCCTACCTGATGTCTTTTAAACCTCCCTACCATTTGAGCTGGAAATTTGAAGGTATTGATGTTACAGCTCTATGGAAATATTGGACTTGGTGAAAATCCAGTTGTCTTTCTCAGAGGTTGTGGTTTGGCCCAAAAATGACATCCACTGTTAGAGACAGAAATGGTTCTCTCTAGATGCTCATGTAATCCTGAGTTAGCAGCGCTGAGAGTCTTTGTAAGACACCTTACAGAGATAATTAATAACACTAATCTATTTTCAACCTTGCAAGTAAATATGATCGACCATTCCAACCCTTTCATTGCTGCTTAATGAACCCTCCGCCTACAGAGATTTTTGGTTTGGATGCCTGATAAAGTCCTTAACCTGTAGCAGTGTTTTGACTCCCCCAGACTGCTCTGTGGAGTCCCCTGCACTCCCTGTCCCTTGCACCAAGCTGATGGCCAGCTGAGTTATATAATAGAGAGTTCGTTTGCTAAAAGAGGCAAAAACTCCAATTACCTAAATAGCCAAGGGTCTAAAAATAGTTTTCCAGCACCAGCTAACACAGCCACAGCCAGGATTCTGGCTCTGGTTTACTAAGTGCTGAGGTCCACTGTGCTTATATGAATCCATAAAGAGTCCGCATTAAGTCAGTAAAGAAATACCTGTTTATTAATTTCTCTACATTATATAAGGCAACTACATGCATTAAATTATTATAGTTATCAGTGGACTGGGTGCTCAACAAGAAAGGTGTCTTAGAAGCAGTAGCACTGCAAGTGTTTAGTCTTTCCCACAAAGTTTGCTGTGTTTAGCTTCTCAGATAAGGAAACCAACAGGTAGGTTAAAATATAACTAGCAGAAAGACAAGAATTCTTATCTCCAGGGCACAATGGAAAAAAGCAGCCCAGAGTAAATCTCATCAATCCCTTGATAATGAAACTCTAACACAGCAGCTGTTTGTCTGGGAACAGTCTCTCAACACATTTTGATTTCACAGAATGAACTAATCTTTTTTCAAGAGTACACAGAAACACAGCTCTCCTTGCAGATGGGATGGATCATTCCTCTCTTCTGGTACAACTCAGTGGTTGCTGTAGCACTGACACATTTATTTGTGACACAGTGGGAGGAGAGAGGAAAAGGATGTCCACAGATCTAGGAATCTTCAGAGAAGAAGTAAAAAATCATGCATACCTACTAATGAAAAGCAAATTTTAAGCTGGTAACAGAACATTTGCTCACAAAATGTAAGATTAACCTATAAAACTTGAATGTCATTGAATTTAAAAGCTGAGTTGGGGGCAAGAAAGATTATGTATTTATAATCCAGACATCTACAGATACATTGGGGAAAGAAAGACAGCTGCCCTTACACTGCACATTTGTGTATACAAACTGTTCTGTGCTGACAAGATTAAGTCAGCAGAAAAACTGATGTCATGAAATCAGTGAAAATCCTAGGTTGCAGCACTATGAACATGTATTGTTTTGGTATATTACACCATTGTAATCATAATTTCATTGTGCTTTAAGTTGAAAAATCTTCCATTCCTGAAATAAAGTGATATGACATAATAAAATCTTAAAAACTTTGTTATCAGTGCTTCTGTAAGGATGATGACAAGCATAGATATTAAAGCTTACATATGAAGAAGCACAATAGAAAGCAAACATAATATACTACACTTTCTCTAAACCACAATTATTTTGTCCATACAATCTCATTCTTAAAGTAATATTTTTTAAAAATACAACGATGGTGCTAAATCAGTTTGGTGTGTAGGACTGAGGAAAATAACTTAATCAAAGTACTTCCCAAGTTCGCACAAGTCAGGAAATATGTGCCGCTGTATTTAGTTGTAAAACTACAAAATTTTCTTTACAGATATTTTCAGCATTTTCTGATGAAGGAAAGCAGAAAAAAATAGCAATTCTGCTATTTCCAAATAATACAATTTGGCAAACTTAGATGGGTTTCACTTTTCTCTCAGAATAGAGTATATCAATTTCAAGTGGTCACTGTAGCTGCTAGCGATTTGTAGAAGCATTTTAAAGCAAATTTAAACTTTTTTTTTAACAATCTCAATTACTTTTTATGGATTGTAATTACATGAAAATATATTAATAATGCAGTATTCGAATGTAATAACAAAGTGCTCATAAATCCAATGCAATTTGTCAGCTGTCCTGATATCATGGCATTAAAACCTGAAAGGCAACCCTTAAACAAAAGTGCTACACAGCAAAATAAATATTTCAAAATAGTCCATATTCTATGAAGATAAAAGTTAGTTTCTTATGCAAGGAAAGATTTTATGTAGATGGATATAACTCTGGAAATCAACCTCATAAGGTGCACCTTTACTAGTGGTTTTCTTGAATTATTTAGATCTTTGGTAGTTTAGGCCAACTCACATAAGTGGATTTTAGTTCTTATTGTTGTAAGCACATAGACACAAGAAGGACTGTTTGGTCTTTTTTTAACCTGGATTTTCTACTAGTGATTTTTTATTTGCCAAGATTTTTGCATTAAGTGCATTTCAGCAAATAACAGTCATTCTCAGACTGACCCTTAATTGTTTAGGAAAGCAAATGCAGACCACTTCTCCTGCCAATAAGAAGCATAAATGTCAATTTCCCAGGGGATTTTTTGTGCAGTGAGGGTAAAACTGAAAGGAAGCAGCACTCTTGAAGTGACAGCTTTTGCACTGATATTTCTTGCATTCTCTATAGTAGATTTTTTTTTATTTCTGTAGCATTTTTGCCTTCATATATGCATGAAGAAAAATTTGATCAGCTGCATATTAGTCTGCTGTGCAAGAATTACCTTGAGAAAAATATATGCTGACATAAAGAACAAAGTCCTATTTCTTTCCAGTGAAAGTAGTCCACATTTATCTATTCATCTTAGACACAGTAAATGCTCAGAATTATTAGGGAGATGAATAAAGTGGAGAAAATAATGATGTTCATAATTACAGCTTGAGCAATTTTCCATTTCCATTGTTTGTGCTGTGAAAGACAAAGAAATACAATTTGAAAATGTAAAAATGCCTTGCCACCAAGGTACTGAAACACTTGAATCAAGAGTAGAGTCATCTGCATATGGATGACTGATCTAAAGTAAACAATTCTGTGATAAATTAAGGACCATTTGTTTTTCAGTTACTGCTAAATGAAAGCATGTTATTTTTAAAAGGGACAACTATTACACAAAAGGGCTGCCCTTGTCAATCTGTCAATGCTTAGTATGACAGTTGTGTGTACTTTTGCAACCAAGATCATGATCTTTCTACCTGCTATGTACTTTAATTCGAAGTGTCCAGCTGAGTTTGACTACCAGCTACATACCTCTGCTTGGGTATTGGTGGTCAGCCTTAAAATCACAAAAAGAGATATAATGCCAATTTTACATGTGAGCAGAACAGAAAAGTTTTAAAATAGGACATTTCTACCTAAAATCTAGGTTCAGCATCTCCCAGCTGTCTGCAGTGTCCCCCACTAGTCTGCATTGAGCTAGATTGAGGCTTTCAGTTTAGTTTGGACATCTGGTTAAAGTCCTCTTGATGACTGGTCAATATCGCAGAATAGAAGATGAGAGGAAACCTTGTGAGGTCTATTTTCCATTCTTCAGACTAAGGCAGCTTCAATCACACCTGTCATTCCTGAAGAACATTTGCTTAACCTGTTTTTCACAACTACAACATGACACCAGTGCTCCACGCCTTTTCTGCACAGTACTTCCTTGTCCCTTAGCTAATAATTAAAGCTCCCTTTTTGCAATGTAAACTCCATGCTTTCTGGTGTGTTTCTTGTCTGTATGTTAGAACAGACTGACTAGCTTTTGCAACTTTTTTTGTGCATTAAAAGGCTTATTTTCCCCTGTTAGACAAACCTCTAAACAATTTTTATCTTCCCCTTGGAGACCTTTTATCCTATATCTTTGACCATTTCTATCATTAAGATTGTCTAAAATACAGTACTGCCATGTTAACCAGGTAGTACTGAATGATGAAGATTATTTCACCTCATTCGCACAGCTCATCTTCTAAATTCACTCCTATAGGAAAACTTACTTTCTCACATGAAAACTACTATCATCTCATGCAATCCATGGACCACAATCATTCCTAGGTCCTTTTCTACCAAAATGTTGACTTGTTTTTTTTTCATTCTGTCCTTTAGAATTATATTATTCAATTGTCTGAATACTTCTTGAGGTCTGCTCTCCATTTGAAAAGATGTTTCCCACTGAGGTGCAATGCTCTACACTTGTCCTTGTTGACTTGTATTCACCAGCTTGTCGAGGCCAATTATAAAGTTAAGCCTGTCTATACATTCTTATTCTTTTTTGGTCTAATGTTACCTCCAAATTTAATGACCATGCTCTTATATCATCATCCCATCACTATTACTAACTGTTCCTGAGTGCCACACAGAGGTCATATTCTCTGACTTTAAGCTGCTGAATTCTGGAAACAGTTTTCCAGCCAGTACTGCACTGAGCCTTCAGCACATACAGCTCAACATGCTTCCTCACCAGAAACTGTTGGGTGAAAGAGCACAATAATTTTATGGTAAAGCTAGAATGCATAAAATCTGCTGTTTCTACCTGTTGAGAAAGTATTTAATATTTTCAAAAGCAGAAATTAGATTGTTTAGACATGATTTGTTCTTGACATGTCTTTGTTGGGCATTTCTCAGTTGTTTTCTTCAAGATACTTGTAAACTCTGCTGAAATTGCCAAGCATTTCTTCAGAACTTTCTAGTAAGCTAGAGAGACAATTTGCCATCTCACCTTTTTCTCTTTCTGTAAAGGATATAGACAGTAAGCTTTTCTTTTTATTATTAGTTTATTATTATTTTATTTTAATTTCTATTATTATTTTTAATTCTCCCCATCAGTATTTTGCTCATCCTCCGTATATTTTCAGAAGTAGCTGCAAATAACATACATATCAAGATCTCCGCTCTGGAGTTCACAAGGAATGCCATCATGATCTTTCAACTTCACTTGGACCACATTGAGTGCGGCCAGTTTTCTCATTTCAGGTTGGATTCTTTCCTCCAGCACTTTGCTGCTGCCAAGGGCCTTGCACACATGCTGGAGCTTGCTGTGCAAGTGCAGTCACAATCAACTGGCTAATAGGCGGTATGAAAAATCAGCACAAGTGTTGTGGCTGTGCGTTACCTGTAAATAGATTAATATCATAAGAATAACACACCCAATTCTACAATCTTCCCTTTTTAGAATCTCTGGGAGAAAAAAAAGATAATAAACCAACTCCTCATACTTTCCCAAGAAGTAAGTTTATTGGGAAACTGTGCAAGTTTTCTTGCTGTTCAGACTTCATGTTGCATAACTCATGGGAAAGAATAGGAATGAAATGAAAATAGGATGATCACTTACAGGAGAAAAAATCTCTGGCAGCCAGTACACCTTGATAACATTTACAGACAGAAATAATAGCTGCTCCCATCCTCTACCCAGTCTCATCACATTCAAAATTCCTCTTTAAGCAATGTCTGCAAGGATTTAATCAAGAATTCAGGGGAAAAGCACAGGACTTTCATGTCATATGGACAGGCCTGGGAAATTACTCTAAGACGAAATTAATGTCACTGGAACCAGTTAGAAGTGAATATACAATCTTTTGAAGAAGGGAGGACTTGGATCCTCCAGAACATTCTGAGACAACCAAAGGAAATAAATCTAGAATTCTTCAAGTAATTTTTACCTCTGTTAACTACATCTCCACTATAATAACTGTTTTCCAGCGCAGTTCTCACATCATATTTGAGTTTTCCAGCATTGCCAACTCAAACTTTCCACATCAATAAGAAATTGAAGTTCTGCAAGACTGAGAAAAATGTTTTGGCTGAGAAGGAAAACAGCTTTCCATATAATACCAGTGCATAGTAATTAGGAATTCAGTATTCTCAAATGATGCTGAATGGCCAAACCTGCTCCAACTGTAGTAAAATTAAGCCAGGTGCTTGCAGGAGTGTCTTAGGAGGAAGAGGAGATAAAGGAGGAAGGAAAACACACATAAATGCGCAGTAAATATTACAGGGGTCTTCTTGAAGAAGAGATCAGGGTATCTTCAAACTGATTTAACAGATCTTACAAACCTTGATAGAAGTTGAGGAAAAAGCCGGTGTGAGGGCAGAAACCAGCTACACTCAGAACTTGCTTCACTCTTAAATAATCTGGTTATCATGTGATCTTTAAAAGAAGGGAAAGAACAAAAACTCACCCCCTTTGAGGCACAGAATGTTATTTCATGATATATCTTGATTTTATTTATGTTTGAAGGGCTGTTGCATAAACACCTTTTTTCAGAATGTCAGCAAAATTACTTGGAGTCATTGAACTGTGCAAGCTGTTTGGCAGATAATTGGCACACCCTACTGCTGAAGATGGGTGATTAACTCTGTTCTGTATTCAGGTGTAATATGAAGACATTGGCCAATATCTTTTATTGTAGTTACGTTGAGTCATTGGCTAATGTGAAAAACAAGCAAACAACAAATCCAACTGTCAAAACAATAAAAAATTTTCACCCAGTTGGGTTTTTTTGCCAAAAATGTCAATAGAATCACAACATATTGTCTCTTTTTGATACATTAAACAACTTATGTTAAAATATCTTTTTCCCGAATATGCTTGAGAAAATTTCAGAATTAAGAGGAAGTGAGTTTCATTTGGCCTTGCTCCTTGTAAAATGTTAGACAATCATCATCATCATATGCTTTTGAAGGGAGGAATTTGATGACAAAAAACTGATATAATTAGCTATTTTTGCCCTCACATCTCCAAGGGAGGGACACAGGTCTGCTCAGTGATGTAAATCTGCTCAGGACATCTAGAGATCACCCAACCATGCATGTTGCTGACTTGCTCTGGATCTCACAACCTCACGAGATCCTTTCCAGGATTCCAGGTGCTTTTGTTCAAATCCAAATGAAGGTAGAACAGGTTGGCAGAAAATTGGACCCTTTGGGTTTTGGGGTTTTTTTTTGTGATAGAAGCTCAACATTTCTTCGTCAGTTACATTCAAAACTTTCGATAAAAGCAAGCCACTTGTGCGCCAGAAGTGGTTAGTTTTGCATTATCCCTTGAGGATGGATGTCTATCAAGTTAACTGCTCCAAAGCCAAACTCCTGGCTGCGCATAGCAGGAACGGGGCTCATGTGATTTATAAAAAACTTAAGGAGAGGCCTGTCAACCTAGGAGGTGATGTGAGCCACGACAGAAAACCTCGGTGTTTGCTTTGGGAATTTGGCTGATTAAAGGTCTCCTCTTCACCACTACTGAGTACAGAGAGGAGAGACCACTTCACTCAAAAAGCACCAGTACATTTCTCTCAGAGGAGATCCCTCCTTGGAGCTGGAGGAGAGCAGCCACTGCTAAACTCCAGGCATTCTAAGGCTTTTTCTTGCCTCTCATTTATGGCCAGTGTCCAGTAATACATCTGTGCCTCCTCCTGGTGAAGGGTCAGCTTCTGCCCATTGGATGGGCTCAGGCACAGCAAACTCCAAGAACCCCAGTCACCCTTCTTGATAAAGTTCCACAAGATTGGATTGTTCCTCAGTCTGATCCCTTAACTTCAAACTGAACACATTTGGCTTCTTTATGAAACATAGACCTCCTATCTGAACTAATATCTTTCCATCAGCAGAGCCAACAAGAAAAGAGCTCAAATCAGGACACAGTGCATCTGGCAAAGCACCTATGTTCTACCCATCATTTTCTCAAGAATAATACTAACCTAACCCTACATGTAGCATGAATAGGGCCTTTAGAGTAACAATAGAAATAACAAGTAACGAAATCCTAATCAAGAAAAGTTGTGGCACATTATTATAGATAGTAGAACTTAGAGTTCTGATGAATCAGGTCTTAACAGCTCTTTGAAACCAGAGTTGTTTAATCCTGAGTCACCATTGGCCACCATTACTGCCAAGCATAGAGACAGAAAAAGCTACAATCAGGTTTTCTGGCCAGCACTTTCTTCCTCCTATGCTCTTCTGTACAATCCATTTGTAGGCATAAAGCAGTGACCATAACCTGACAAAATTCTGAAGAAACTCCTTAAAAAGAAGTCAAACAAAAACTTTGTTGCAATTCAAAATACACTGGCCTTTGAGCCCTGCTTGCATAAGGTACACGCTGACACAAGTTTCCTGAATGCTGGCAGCGTAACCACAGTGCAGAAAGGCAGAAGCAGCTATTCTGACTCACAGTTCGGGAAGCATCAAACCATTAATCTGGGCACAAGAAAGAAAGAAATCTTGTGTGCTGCAGCAACAGGGAGATGCTCAGTGCCTTCTGTATTTTTTAAATAGACATCTTAAGCAGGTATTAGCTCATCATTAACCTTCAGTAGTGTATAAACTCATCAAAAGTTATGAAACTTGAAAAGGAAAGGTAGGACCTACTTTTGGTAAGGTCTGCATGATTTCAGTTTTATGACTTTTAAGCACATTGAATTATGACTGATTTTAAATAAACACAAGAAATGTCAAAGTACTTTTGTAATGAGATATTTGTTTGAACTAAGGAGCCTCATGCTGCACTGTGGTTTCTTAGTTAAATAAGCTGAATATCCTGTCGCACTAAGTGACAATCACGTCAGATTTTCCACTCTAAGTGACTAATGGAAATTTGAATACCGCTCATGCTTTTTTGCCTGAAGTTTTCCTAATGCTGCATGATGCCAAAATGTTTGCAGGTTTAGTCCTTAATGTATTGATTTTGCTTGTAAGGCTTTGCTAATCAAAGTCAGTGAAGTCTTGTTAAAAAATAGTAGTGCCTGATCATCTTAAATGCTACAGAGACCTCACAACAACTATTAGCTTTGTGGTGAGCTAAGAGTTTTTTATTCTTCCAAGGGGAGGAATATCAGGTCAGAAATCATTTGCCAAATCCCAGCTACCAAGGTCTTGGCAACAAAATATATCAGAAACTTTAAAGAGAGAGTAATTTTTATAGCAGCAAAAAATCTGCTATTTATCAGAAAATTTTAAGAAATTAGACTGTTAAACACATACGAAGGCTAGCTTTTCTTTTCAGATAAAGGTTCCAGGAATTTTGTTGTATCTTGATATGTTCTTTACAATATCTGAGGAGTTTTACAACCTGAAAAAAATATAAAAATGCTTGCTGGATAATTCTATTGCTGGACAAATAATCCTCTGTATGTTCAAAGAGGGCTAAAAGGAGAGAAAATCTCTTATTTTGGAAAAGATCCTTTCCTGTGGTACATCAAAATCACGGAGGTAAAATTGATTCAGTTTCCACCCACATTTAGTAGCAGCAGTCCTCATTCATTAGTGGAATTTGTGTGACTAAATTTTCAGACATCATGGCAGACTGATACACCTTTATATCCCAGTGACTTCATCTCTGGATGTGGTTGACTGCCTCTAAGCAAGTAGTAAAACTTACAGCAGAAATTCCAGAATATCCTCTACTATCTTAGAAAAATTAATAAAACCAAATGAGTTTAGAGTACATTTGAAAAAGGTCTGAAAATAAATTTGTCATATATCGGTGGTAAACATATTCAGACTTCTGCTCTAAATGCTGCCTAATATCTAAGATTAACATATCATTCAAATTTAGATTCCTTAGTTTTGGTCGAGGAAAAAAAATTCTTCCTTAGCTTTCTGGATCGTCCTTGGCATTTCTAAAGTACTAAATCTGCCTTATTACAGAGATTGGAGAGTGAATCAGGGACAGAAAATATTATGGCCAATGATATAAATTAAGAAATACATTTCTTGTCGAGCAACAGCTTATGGTAAGCTTGTCCATCAAAATGATGGGGGCAGTCAGATTAAGAAAAGGGCTAAAATTAACTTCTGCACCAAGCGTGTGACAACTGCTCCCTGTGAAGTTTCCCAGAGCTTTATCTTTTGGGAGAGCAGTCTAACTCAGTACATGCTGAGCAGGATACCACCCCGAGGGTTAAGCTAAAGGGTTAATGAATTTCCTGACCAACTCAGGTTGGAGAGAGGTTATAGAGTGACTGCTCCATGCTCAGCAAAGCAGGAGGAGAGAAGGTTATTATTGCAGGCATTTTGAAAAAGAGATTCCTAATTCAAGTTCCAAGTAAAATGCACTGGCCAAGATGAGGGGTTGGCAGACACCTAAAAGAATGTATTATTGTTGATTAAGGGGAGGGTTGCCATCTATTGAAACTGTTTAAATAAAGACTAAACAGGTTTGGTCAGTGCATATTTTCTATGGGACACTCTAGATTAATCCATTCTTTTCTTCTCCTATCTTCTTCCCTGGTCTCTTAAAAAATCCAAAAGAAACCCCCAAAACAACAACAACAACAAACATATAAACAAATAAAAAACCAAACCAAAACCAAACAAACAAACAAATATAAAAAAAATCCCACACCAAGAACCTGCTCCCACCTCACTCTCTCCCTATGCCCAAAAAGAGAAAAAAGCAAAAAGGAAAAAGCCGCACAAAGCCACCAAACCCACACTTGCAGTTTTAGCAGTTTCAAAGAAATAGGCATATCCTAAACTCCTGGGGACAGATTTTACTCTGCAAGCTGGGAAAAATGCAACACAACTTCAACTGCTATTTCAACAAAACCTCTTAAAAACTGAGAAAAAAATTAACTTCTACTGTTTTGTAATGCTGAAGAAACATTTTTGTCTTCGTTTATTCTTCAAAAGTTAAAAGGGAGTTGAGGCTTGTTTCAAAATTTGGTTACAAAGAAGAAAATTTGAAAGCTGGATTGTCATATGTAATTTCTGTTAAAGAGTGACATTTAATAGCAGAATCTCTCCTTAAATCAAAGTACACTTGTGTTTATGAGAACTCTAGCTTGATATAAAATCCAATATCAATTTATTAATCCCAATGTCTGATTGCAGTTCATGATTCTGTGGCACCATCCTATTTAGGGTGCAAAATTATAGAATATGCGAGTCCACAACTTCATCTGCTGATTTAAAACCCATACATAGGACTAAACCCTGTAAGCCTTGATCTACCATGATTTCCATCTGCCCACGTTACTGAAGGCTGTTTTGGGGAAGAAATTGCGCAAAACTAACCCTTGCCTACAGTTTGGGAAAAAAAATGTAGCAGATATAGGAAGATGTTGAAGAAAAGAAGATCCTTGCATGGAAAAGAAGTTTTGTTTTGCCATTGATGCCCTATAAAAGGAATAAGGTGGAAGGACTGGCCATTTCTTTAATCAAGCACCGGGCTGATATGCAGAAATACGTGTGTGACTCAACATTGCTGTCTGCTGAGGGATGAGATTGAATATTTCTCTAAACACAAATAAAAAGCCTCAAAAGACTTGTGAACAAGTCCTCTGTCTGCTCGACTTCCTCCCGCCTACATCAGAGTAAAAGTACAACTCAGTATATATTTAGATACAGAAATTTGTTTGGACATTGTGTGAAGGGTCCGTACACATTATCCATATCGCAGTAGAAACCAATTAGGTGTAAACAAATGATGCGAAGAAGTAAGAGAGCAATTGTGCCACTGGGAACTCACTGGGAAGTGACAATGCATTAACTGTTTCAAAAAATTCACACTCTTCAGCAAACCTCACAGAGCACTTAAAACCAGACATTTTCTCAGGCTTTAAGAACAGCAATGACAAAAACAATGATAGGTTCATATTTTCTAAAGAATTTTCCAATATATTCTCCTCATTCATCAGGAAAGATGTTAAATCTACATGTAAAACTGTAGCCCAGTCTCAAAGAGCTGCCTGTGCAAACTACCAGCTTCTGCAGCTCCAGGGAAGTGTAATTCCAAATGTAATACATCCCACCATAGTCAACTCACTACTGCATTTTGCACATAGATGGCACAGTTTTGCCTCAGAGGATGCCACTTTGCATTGTTCCCTCTCTGATTCACAGTGCCAAGAGCAGTGCTCAGCACCACACTCCCAGACAGAGCTTTTTGCAGAATGTCATGTCACCATGAAGCTTAGTCCAGCACTGTCACAGATTGCTGTTCTGATTCACCTAATCCTGCACAGACTGAACTTCTGCTTGTGAGTGGCTGGCAGGTCTCTGAACCTGTCGGGAGTTATCCTGTCAGCTTTCCCCAGAACCTAGCTCAGACAAGGGGTGCTTCAAAGAGTGAAGGCCTCACTGACATCCTCTCTTCGGTGGAATCAGAACATAGACGTGCTGCTTTTGGTGAAAGCCTGGCACAAGAGGCAGTAAGAGGCTGCTTCAGACCACTGAATGGACTACAGATTTCTGCGGTGGAGGGTGTGTGTGTCTGCAAAATAAATAGGAATAATAATAATAATAATGAAGGAAAGATATATAAATAAATAAATGGCCATCCTTTTGCATAGAAAATTAGTGAGACCAACATTTTATGTAGGCAATTAGTGACGGAACAAGAGGAAAAAGTTCAAAACTGAAAGAGGAGAGATTTAAATTATATCTTAGAATGTAAGTCTTGACTGTGAGCGTGTTTGACACTGCTACAGAGAAGCTCTGGATGCTCCATCTCTGGTTGAAGTGTTCGAGGCCAGGTTGGACGGGACTTTGAGCAGCCTGTCCAATGGAAGGTATCCTTGCCCATGGCAAGGGATCGGAACTGGAAGATCTTTAAGGTCCATTCCAACTCAAACCATTCTGGGATTCTATGACTATGATTTTTTTTTTTAATCAGGCCCAAAGACAGAGCATTCTTCAGTCAGATTATTTCAGTTTCCTCTTTAAGACTGCAGCTGACAAATATCTTTCTTCCACAGGATGGAAGATGGAAAGACTGAGAGACCAAAACCACCAGCTATCACGAGTCTACTGGTAGAGTAGAAGAAGGACATGGTCTGCAGGAGGAGTTCATGTTCAGCCAAGACAAGGTCTCACCAAGCAGAAGCCAAACTCACTGAGATTCATGTTTCCTTGCTGAAAGCAACAAAAAGCTACAATAGAAGCAGAAGGGCTCATGCTCTGGCTAAGGGCACCACCACCAGATCTCAAAAGATCTTGAAACACAGCCAGTGGTTTGTCAAGGAATATTAGAATGCATAAGGTATTCTTCTGTGACATTTTGAGTGTCTTAACTCAAGCCAAAAGATATCCATACAGCATTGAATGCTATTATGAGTCTACAGATCACTGAACGCTCTGGAAAATCCTTCAGATTGTACTGGAATGTCACAATTTGGCTCTGTCCATGTCAATAGCAGAGATGTCCTCTCACAACAGTATCCCTCACAGATTTATTCCAAGGTTATAAGCATTGCTACTGTACAAGCATGTGGTGAATACATGATATATTTCACATGGACTGGTTCTGAAAGAAAAAAAAATTACAGATTAATTGTTTACTGTTCCACATGTAAACATATATTTTGTTCAAAATCATAACACATGACATCTGTTGCTGACATGTACCCCACATAGTCACCCTGTTTTCTTTTTTGGATACTCTATAATACATTTTTAAAACTCTTTTTCTACCCTCTCCCATGAATTCTATCAGAAATTTTTCCCATGGAAAGGCAAAAGGCTTTCCTAAGGAAAGGTTTTCAGCTGTTCCTTCTCTTCCACAATACCCCAAAGATCTACAACAGTGTCTCAGCCCAGTACAAATACTGAATGGATATTAATTGAGGCTTTTAGCAGCTCAGGCATGCAAGGCCAGGGCTAACCTAGGAGACTTCCCAAGGTGGACTCACTTCCTTGGGCACGCAGGTAGTTGAGCTACCTGGGGTAGTGGATGCAGGTGCAAGGAGGCTACTGGACTTGTGCCAGGTCGAGATGAAGAGCAGCACTTATTTTCCCTTTGAATTGAGAGGTGTTTGCCTAACAGGTAGTTTGCACAAGTTCATATGAACTCCCTAGGTAAACCGTATTCTTCCCATGTGTGTGGTCTGAGAGATTTATTGACCAGTATGTATTTGTTGGGCCTCCTTATCAGTCTTCTGCAGTTTGAAATGCAATGATGAACCTGTGATGGTAATGGCACCTCTATTTTCATTGCATCAGCTGATTGCTCTTCTAGTCCACTTGTGAAAAATAGACAGGAATGGTGCTCACAGGCACCTTCTCCAGCACCAAAGGCAGGTAAGGTTTTATAGATTATTTCTAGATGTGGAATTTCAGTAAGATTAAAATAGTTGAGTGAACACTTGCTGATATGAACTGGAAAGCTTCTCCTCAGCTGGACTCGCTGATCCTTGTGGGTCCCTTACAACTCAGCTTATTCTGTGATTCTGTGATACTTATTCATTCATAAGTGCAGATTTAGTCTTTATTTTTCATATATAAGGCTGCACATCATGTTGATAATTAGAACAGCAAAGAAGCGGTTAATAAACAATGCGCTGAAATAACTTTTTCCAGAAATCTTGTTGTTATTATTCCTGCGTTTTGTATTTTCTTTGTTTTCTTTCCTTGCAATGTCTAAACAATATAAGCGTTCCTGGAAAATATTTATATATTTGTTTTACGCACTTCCTCCTTTTAAGTGTTTCGTTCTTGACTGGGAGTTTCCCAGGGCTGGAATACCAGCCTTCATGCCACACCAGCCAAGGTGTTTACACAAACAGAGTCCTGACACATCATGTCCACAGCACCAGTCTTTTTGCTGCAGTTAATAAATTTTGATTCTAGTTCACATGCGCCTAATGCTAAGACTGCCCTTTTACTTCTCCAAGAGGTCACTTGGACTTCTCAAGGGTGGGAGACATTTCATCTGCTTAGCAGCCGCGGATAATCTGATTCCTTTCTATTCTAGATTTAGTTCTTGTGCTAACTAAAGTACCTAGCACTGTAAAATGATAAATCTTTTGCATTCAGCAGTGGTGAGGCCACATCTCAATTTCTGGGCTCAGTTTTGGCCTCTCACTACAAGAGAGACATGGAGGGGCTGGATCATGTCCTGAGAATGAAAATAGAGCTGGAGGAGGATGTGGAGCACGTCTGATGAGAAAAAGCTGAGGGAACTGGGGTCCTCAGGTAGTTTAGCCTGGAGAAAGGCTTCGGGGAGGCCATCTTTAGTTCTTTCTAAAATTACCTGAAAAGAAGGTGTAACCAGGTGACAATAGGTCTCTGCTCCCAAGTAACAAGTGAGGGCTGGAAGAAGTCCTCAGCTTCTGTCGGGGTCATTTAGATTAAATATTAGGAAAAAAATTGTTATTGAAACTGTCAGTCTCTGAAACAGGCTACCTAGGGGCGTGGTGGTCTCACTGTTCCTACAAGTACTTTAAACACTTGTGGCATTCGGGAACATGGGTTAGTAGAGAACTTGGCAGTATTGGGTTAAGAGTTGGATTCAATGATTTTAGAGGTCTTTGACTATCTAAATTACTCTATGAACCCATGATTCTATGATTTGGAAGTTGCTTTTATTTTTTTGCTGTAACACACACATATCAAGCTCTTGCACTATCACAGGGACCACTCTAGGACACCTAAAAAAGAGATGTGCCACCTAAGCCATTCCAGGAGAGACAGAAGTAACCCCAAGTGTTCAACCAGTGTTTTGAGGTTCACATAAAAATTCCTTAAAAATGCCTTAAAAATCTCAGCCCTTACTAAATCCTTTCTAATCAAACCAGGGCCATTGTTCCATGGAACGTGCCCTGTCCTCTTGTGAGCATCCATAGCTATAGGAGTTGAGAGCTGGTGATTTTCCACTACTGACTATTATTGAAATCAGAATAAAGCAGGGAAGAAGCAATGCCAGAAAGCAGCTAATAAGGAGCAAAGAAAAGCGAAGAAAGCTCCAATCCATGTCTGCAATGGCTTCAAAATTATGAGTTTGGGAATATTAATGAAAATATAAGTTATTAATGGATAAAATATAGGAATTCTTGTTATTCCTAATTTATGTAGGATTGGTGGAATGGTTGAAATTGATTATTACTTTCATCAATTTATGTTGAAATATTTACAGAAACACTTGAAAAGAACATTGTCCTTTACAATCTTGAAAGCAGCAGTCACATTATCTGATTGTTCCACTTGGTATATTTTACTGAAAACAAATGCATTTAAATGTTCAAGATTATGACAGATTTACTAATTGATAGGCCTAGACAGCCTCTTGAGTTAAAATTTACAAATTGTTTTAAATTACTTAAACCTTCTCTGGCTTCTTGCTTTTTGTTTTACACAGTGTGGTAGAAAAGAAGTGAAGGTGCACAGTACAATTATGATTTATTGATTTATATTGTGGATGGGTAACAGCCTTCTTGGCAAGACTTTACTTTCTTAGTGGCTTGCAAAACTTTATTAGGCAATGACTATTATTATTATAGCTCTAACTCAACATGATTAAATACTTGTATTTTAATTGGCAGTTGCTGGTACAGTTTGGAAAACAAGAAGTATCTCAATTATTAGAGTAATTGAGATGAATGCCTTGGAAAGCCTAATTGAGGCAGGTGGGAAGTTTCAATACTTTTGTTTCAGTGTGTGTGTAGCGGATGTTGGATAGTTTCCTTCAATGTGGAAATTCATCACGTGGCATTATTAATATTTTAGCTGGAAAAAATAGGTTAAAATAATTTTGATTCACACATTTTAAAAGAACATGGATATAAACACTTAATCATAGATCTACTACCATGCATGACATGCTTTACACAAATTTATCCCAAACATTACTGATACGGCTAAGAATTGGTAGCAGAGTCCAAATTCCTGGAAAGACCAGTATGACCTAATTCAGCATCAATTTGGTTGCTTTTATTGGCTTTCCTCAATCCAAACAAGTTGATCATCTTCACAGCCAGCAGACATATGCTCTCACTGAAATCCTTAAGGAGGAGCATTGGAACAGAGAAGAGTAGGAGAGCAGAGCAACACCCTGCTGAAATCCTGGAGGAGTCATGCTGTCCTGCAACAGGTCAGCATGAGGGACTGTCAATGTGTCTTTCTCCCCACTATCATCATCCCATCTCTCTAGCACTCTAGAACTTTTACAGCCCAGTGGCACTTGTGCAAAGTGAAAAATAAGCAACAAAATGAAAACTGCAACCAAGGGTCATATGGAGTGCCTTTATGAGCAGTTAATTCTGGCTACATTTCATTAGATGTATATGGAAGGCACAGAACAAGATCTTTTGAGTTGTCTGTTTTCCAAATCAGTGATTGAATATTCAGACTCCTTCCCATGACAAAAAACATTTCCCTTCAGTCAAGCGTGTGCATAGAAGATAACGTCCTCCTTCTCATTCAATCACTAAGTCTAAACAAATACTACACTATTACCTCCAAGCACAAATATAACCTCAGTCTTTAGATGACGTTAAAGGTGACTGTGTTTGTGTAGGAGGACACTCAGCAGCATCCAGTGCTTACTCCAGTAATAACTTAGTTAGATATAAAGGAATCATAATGAGGTACAGCCACAAAATACCCTCAAAATTAACTATGACTTTTCCTTTTCCTTTAAGAAGCATGTTTGTTTTTAATCAAGACCAGGTATTACAGAATATACTGATCTTATATCAAGACAGGGCACTACAGCGAGACTGTTAAGCAGACATTACAATGGGGTATCTTTCCATCTTATTGACACACAGAAAAACCCTCACGTTTTTATTGCTTTATAGGCAACAACACAACAAATTTGGTATTACCGGTACTAAAATTGCAATTTGCATGACACATCTTAATTACACATTGTAATATAAACCCATGTCTTTAAATTATTGATAATTTACGTTTCAACTTTTATTGGCAACATCAATACTCAGGAAACCTGAAAAAAGCAAAACTTAAGAAAAATACTGTTGTCCACACACTGATTGTCCAGCATGTATCATAGAGTCCGCATACCTCCTTCATAGCCAAAGCTCCCATCAACTCAATGAAAAGCAGGTGAACACTAAAAATTTCATGTTCTGTGGAAAACCAAAGAAAGAAAATCAAAGTGAAGCAGGGAATCACATTGTCATGGACTATCTGCCCCAAACTGGAAAGTCTGAAACAAAACCAGCATCAAGGCTTTCTCCAGACCTCACGTGTTCCTAGAAATCACTTAAGATCAACTCTTAAAAAAAGCAATTTAACAAGCCTGAAACAACCTCAGAGTCCAACTGAGCTATTTTTAAAGCCTCAGAGACAAATTGACTAAGCAGTCATGGGTATACCTCGTATCAGCAGACATCACCTGCTAATTAAACCATCATTATTTGACACATAATCAAAGATTATGAAGGTAGCTTCACACCCACATACTCTTCAGGTGGTGCTTACAAGGAGGACAAGGCAGGTTTTGTTGGTTCTGGGCTGTGAATTGTGCTGCTGTGGGCACAGGTGTTCCATGATGTGCAGTTCACTCAGAGCCCCAGGTATCCCTGTCATGGGCTAAAGCTAAGAACTGAAAAGATCCTCAGACACCAATAAGGTAGTTTTCTCTCCCTTCATTGTGTGCTGGGCCACAAGAGCCCTGACCAGGAGCTTCCTGTGTCCCCTCTCCAAATTTATGCCAAACCAGATTCCAACGCTCCTAACACACTGCTCGTATACAGGCCCTGGGGGTACAAACAATCACCAGATTTTCTTACAGAACATAGCCAGAGATGGAATGATCCCTTAGACTGTGTACACTGAAGCTATAAAGCAGGATTTGATCAGGTGTAACTAGTTCTTCAAGCTCTCCAGCATCAGGACATCTGAAGTGTGGGGCAAGTGCAATGTTTTTAACTCTGTGCCATCCAGTCCTGCAAACTGTATGGAGCAATAGTCCTCTGGAATAAGATCATCCCTATAGCATGATGATAGATCTAAAATAAACATGCATGAGGACTGTCAGAGAGAGAAGTTCCAAGCTGTCACCAGAGCATTGCCCGAAGCTGTCGCTGTGGCCACATGCAAGAATCTGGAAAGCAAGAATCTGGGCAAAGGAAGCAGCAGAAACAAACCCTATTTTGTTTCTGCTGTGCACAGACACCTCCTGGGGGCGACTGGTGCTGTGTGCATATCTAGTGTATGTGGGGAGTGGATGGTGAACCTCATGATAATAAAGATCTAGTCAGAAACAAGAGCAATGTTTTCAGATACACTCTACTTTCTGTAGGGAAAAGCCAAGAGCCAGGCAAGCACTATGTGCACTGATGCTGGAACACTGCATAGCATGGCAGGAGGGCAAGTAGAGCCTAAAGCTCTTGTGATACAACTCAAGGGCTGCAAATGAGCAGCATCTGCTATCCACATCTTGGTTGTCAGTGCAGGTGACACCTCTGCTCATCAGCTCCTCCTGTGCCTAGGCATCTTCCACTCTCCTCTGTGGGAGGGACAGGTGCCAGGTATCATATCCCATGACAGCCACTTATGACAAGAGTCTGTAATAACAAGAAAAGGAGGAATGTCTTTAAGATGAAGAAATGGAGATTGAGATTGCATACTAGGAAGAAATTTTTCCCTGTGGGGGTGGTGAGGCACTGGCACAAATTGGTTAGAGAACCTCTGGCTGCCCTATCCCTGGAATGTCCAAGGACAAGTTGGATGGGACTTGAAAAAGTTGGTCTAGTGGAGGTGTCCCTCCCTGCCCATGGCAGAGACATTGAAATGAGATGATTTTAAGGTCCTTTCCAACCCAAACTGTCCTGCTATTCTGGGGTTTTGTGTTTGGAAGCAGGTGTATGCCAACACACAGGATGGTGGGCAGATGGCTGAACATGCTTTCCTATCAATTTAAACACATAGTCACAATGGAGTACAGTCTTTCTAACACTGACAATCATATCTTATCACATTTTCTGGGATTGTACAGACCCCAGTTCCACTCTGAATTGAGGAACAGCTGTCTGTTCTGGTCACTATAGGAAATCTGGAGATACAGTTTTTCCACCTGCAAGCCAAAAATAACATATATAGCCACAACATAACTCAGTTAAGGCCAGAGTTTTATGCCTGTAAATACAAAGTATGAATTCCTATCAGTGAAATCTGATGTTTAGAACTATTGTCTGAGAAGCTGCTAGATCAGCATCTGACCTTAAGAAGCAGTAGAGAAGTCACTGCTGACTGTATCCTGCCAAAACAAACGAAAACAGTCACCGCAGGCATAATCTTACAGCTGTTAATAGTCAAGCTAAGACAATGACTCCCACTGTCATGAATTTGTTTTCCGTGTATTCAGTTTTGGCCTAGAATGGATCTTAATAGGAAGGCATACTTCTTCATCTTTTTCGCAGTTAATGGGATTAAATATCCCCCATCCTTTCCTGCTTTCTATATTCTTTCTATAGAGAAGTGGATATACATTTCAAATCTCCCCTCCAAAATCCAAGAAGAGTTACTACTTTAGAGGCTTATTTATTTAATTAATTCATAAAATACTGAGCTTCTCACAGTAGAGAAGCTGTCTCTGTCTTGTACAAGGAAATAATTATGCCTTTATTTCTCTTTCCCACAGGAAAACTAGAAATTATGGACTTAATTTTGAGCAAAACATGTATTGCCACCACTAATATAAAAGTCATAAGACAAATATAATACTTTTGTAAGACAAAAAGGGAAAAAAAGACTTTAATTAGTTTCAACATAAGAATTTTCCTTTTAGTTGGGTAGAGTTAGATTTAAAAAAAAGCACTTAAATTAGACGTAATGACTTCTGACCACCTGTGGTATAGAGGCACTGTGAGTCTTATGATCTAAGTGTTAACTTATTTCATATGATATGTAAACCACTACTTTTTGTTGTCTAGTAGTTCTGCAAAAAAATTAATTGTAACTGTATTTCTGAGGGTATAAATACATATAGAAAATGCACATTCTCTTTTTTTGCTAATTCACACAGTTTCACATTTTTAAACCATGCTAGCCTCAATTTTATGAGGAGAAAACCTTAACTTCTGTTTCCTCTGAATAAAACATTGTTTTCATGAATATTCAAGGCTCTTTTTCTGAGTTAGAAGAGCAAGTTTTTCCATTTACTTTCTCCTCTAAAGCATGCTGCTTTCAAAAACAAGGTCTGTATCCCTGGGTCAGATGGCATAATTGTGTATACTGGCTCCGAGGATTTAGCTGTCCATCTCCTGAAGCTACATGGGATTCTTTTACACGCTCCAAGGATTATCTTTAATATTAATCACCCAGTGTTTGTAATGGACCATTCCCTTACAAGTCAAAAGGCTTGCTAGTAACTGCCTGACGTTTGCCTGGCTGGTTCTTGCTCTGCACTCTGCGTGATTTTTAAGGTAGGCAGGCTGTTTCCTAGCTGGTGACACAGCAGGAGTCCACATGACTGTCATAGGTCAGACCTTATCTTAATCCTTAGTACACTAAAAACCAGGATGTGAGGTATTCTAATCCTAATGCTTAGTCCTTTAAGGATCAGGATTAGAGGTCTTCCAATATGCAACAGTGGTCTTCTGCCAGCAATGAATTTAAGGAGTAATACACTCTTAACTCTAAAAAGCCCCTTAGCACTACAAAGCAAAATCATTCTTATTAAGTCTGGCTCTGAAGATGCAAGAACAATGCCCAGAGAAGGATCACAGCACTTGCCTTAAGTACTCTGGGTTGTTACACACTGCTGCATCAGAAGGCAGAACAGTAGGAACAGTAGAAAGCAAGTGGGTGATTAAAAACAAAAGAAAAGGAAGACAAAGAAGTGCTAAGAAGTTTATCCTCTCTGTTTATGTTTCTCAGCTGCAATCATTATGGCTCCACAACTGAACATGCATGTTTCAAAACTTGCAGGAAGTCCAGTTAAAATGGGATTTGTTAAATGTACAACAGACAACATCTGGACACAGGATCCACATGGGTGAAATCACATCAACCAGTGGACTGGTTTTGCCACCTGAATAGCCAAAATAGGCACTTATTCAACCATGAGGATGCTCTCAAGTGTTATTTTGCTGGAGGAGTATGACATGACTCCTTAGGACATTAACCAACAGAAGGTACAAAACATGGTAATTGCAGAACAATAAAAAAATTAGAAGGAAACCTGTTACTTCTTGGAAGACAGAAACATACAAGATTCTTAATTGGGATTAAGTCCTTACAATGGTCTGGAAGGAATAAGTGAAAGATTACTCTCTTTGAGAAGTAATGTGGGCACGCAGGACGTCAAGGAGGCAGGTCACTTTTTCAGCAGAAGAAAGTAAGTTGATGGGGAATTTTTAAATTTCTGCTAAAAGGAGTACAAAGTATCTGTGATGTGGAGAACAGACTCAAACAGTGCTCATTTAGGCTCTGAAACAGTAGAAACCAAATCCTATTTGAGCAGCTAGTGAAGATGCTGCTTGTGTGCCACAGCAGAGGAGGGGAGCCTAGTGGTGTCATCCTCTTGTTCATACACAAGGAGTAACAACTCACTATCTCCCTTTGTCAGGATTCATCAACGATTTGAAGTGAGGTCAATGTTTGGCCATTCTTCTCCTCTTGCCCTGTCCCGATCTCCAGTACATGCTGTTCTCTCAAACCAAAAAGAATTATGTTCCTGTGTGCACATCAAGCAGGAATCCATTCATCCATCTGTTCCTTGCCAGACGGTAAATCTTTGTTCCTCTGTTTTCCTATCATGGGGAGCAGACAGACTCAAGGCACAAACAGGCTGTAGGTTGTGCAGCACATCCATCTCATAGCTCGTGGGCTATGCGAGGCTAAGAGAAAATGGAGATTTGGGGCATCCCCTTACTTTGCTCCCCTTTTAACAACTCTCTATCTGATGCCTGGTTCTTTGCAGTTAGATAACTAGGAAATCACAAGCTTAACTTTGGTTCAGGAATTGCAAAGCAGGAGCCAAGAAGTTCCCAGAGAAACCACATATATGTTTCGTAACCACAAGATTTTAGCTCCCAGACTGAAACAGAATTTATTTTTATTATACCTCTATCCATCTATATCTATATCTATATCTATATCTATATCTATATCTATATCTATATCTATATCTATATCTATCTACATATATATCTATATATCTAGCTATATCTAGCTATAGCTATATCTATCTGCCTATATCAATACCTGTATCTACGTCCGTATCTATCTATCTCTCTATCTATCTATCTATCTGTTATTGTGTCCTATAATTATTTTTTGTCTGTCTGCACATGGTGGCATGTACTTGCTCATGTAGAGTAAAGGCACACTGAAGCTGACAGCTTTTGGAAGTTAGAGTTTCACTGGATAAAATCACTGTTTGCTCAGATCATTGGTGGTATAGCACAGGCATGAACACACTGCCATCAAAGCCTACCTGCTGAGCTGGGGAAAAACAGCTCCAGTCAAAACCCTTCTCTTTTTACCTCAGACATCATTATGAGACATAGAAATATGTATTTTCCTCTAAATCTGTTCTTGTAAAAATGCTGTATCATGAACACAACTTTGACTTGATTAAAACCAACCAAGCAAAATTATTCTTAGGGTTTTTGGCCTAAGCTTTAGGCTGGTTTACACACGCTGTGTTCTCAGCTTCAATATATTATTAGTCTCAGATATTAGATCAATAATGCTTGAGTATTACATTGCAATTTTTTCCATTTATTTATTGCATACTAGAGTGTTACACTGTAATTTTTACAATGTATTTATTGTAGAGAAGATAATTCTGAATCATGACATTAGAAGTGGAAATTCTTCTTAAAAGTTTTTCTGTGAAAATTACCCGAATAACATATTGAACAAATAAGCCCAAATTTGCATATGCTACCTTCACACATGTTACTGTCAGTAGAAGTAACACAGGAGCAAATTTTGCTGCCAGCTAACTTGAAATACGTTCCGATTTCTTAGCAATTTCTTACACTAGTGCTGGTGAAACAGAATCTACAATAGTAGCCCAAGGGCCAGAGAATAAACCAAGCTATAGTGAAATGCATCTGACAGCAGGACATGCCTGAATTTAAGAAATTTTCTTGTCTAACCATGATCCTGACACACTCAATCAATTTAACAATTTTATGTTGAGTACATAGGCATTTTATTGCTGTAAAGCTCCCAATATAATCTAATCCTTTAGAGATCAAACCTCTCACTGTGGAGTCCTCCGCAGGATGAATTTAGTGTAGAATATTGGAGAGCTATCATTTGCATGGTAGAGACAGAACAATAATATATTGGGCCCTCAACTGGATTTTAAAAAAATTAGTAATCTGAATAGTTCTGTTCAAGTCACTGACATGTAGATTTATTTCTGCTATACAGCAAGGAAGGTGAACCCAGTGGCTTTCTCTAAAACATCACCTAAAAGATGTTTGTTGAACTTAGTATTTTTCACCAGTTATGCATCTAAATGTGAAATACATTCAGGCATTTTTCAAAAGAGGTGAATTATATTAGCATGTGAGCAGTAACAAACTCTTAAAACATGTCCTTTCATCGATCTGATCTACATATATATGTAAGTAGTTTTAAGTGAAATTTTTTCTGGAAAAGGCACCTTGTTCACACAGTGAACTGCAAAATGTTATATATTAAGTATTATTATATAATATTAAATTATAACAGTATCATATGTAAGAGATATAATAAATTATAAACAATTATATAACACTATAGTATTGCATAGAGCATAATATCCTATATTATTAAATAATATTTGAAATATATTATAGATACATTCAATTAAGTATTGTAGTAAATGCTTTTATTTAATATAATATTAACTATTAATATTAAATATAGTAAATATTACCTACAGCTCCTTCTACACTTCAAAACACGTAAAATATGTTCTTGGGGAGAAATTATCTTTTTCTTATAAGAAAACAGAAGAGGCAGCAAGTGTTTTTCCTTACAGAGAGGCAAGGCAAAGGCTTGTATGAGTCAGTCAGCATGGCAGGCTGTGTGGTAATGCTTGGTTTGAAAGACACTGAGCTGCAGATTTTTCACCTCATAGAAACAAAGAAATGTTTACACTCTCAATTAAATTTTAAATAATTCCTGAGATCAAGGAGCCGCAGGAGGCATTCAGTCTGGTTGGGCTGAGTTACGCCAAGAGTAAAGGTACTGGTCCTGCCCAGGTGTGGCTGCTGGGTACACCTGACTCAGAGCAAACAGCTGCCCTCCTCCTGGCTCTATCTTTGCCTGTCCAAGTAATAGCAAAAACGGGCTGAGAGAAACACATTTTATTAAACCACTGAATCTCCTACAGACAGAACATTTTCTGGTAAAATAGGATTGGTTTTAGAACAATTACAAAATTCATCTCATGACCTTAAACCATGTGAGTACCACATAGAGATGTAAAGTTCAGAAAATGCTGGCAGCAGAAGCCATCCAACCGATCTGCTCTGAAAATGCTGATGCATTTACAGTAAATCCCTAAGCAGGCCAGTTGTGCAACAAGTTGAAGTGACATAAAGTATTAACATTTATGGTGATGAGTCAAATCAAACAAACATCCTCTTTATAAGCTTTCTCATGGCATGTAGTAGCATGTACTTCGAGTAATGAAACATCTGTTACAGTCCTGACTTGCTCACAACCGGGCAAGTGTTGCAATAGTTCTGTAAGGCCAGGTTTCACATTGAGCCTTCAGTGGGTAGATGAGAAGGAGCAGCACTCACAAGGTTTACTTCATCTCAGTTCATTCAGGAAGAATGAGCCAGGTTTATTGTGAGGAAAACAAAAAAAGTGCCATATTGCAAAATACCCAAAACTAATGTTTCCTCCAGACTCACATACTTTAATGATACTTGCATTTCACTCAACTGCTCAGAAAGTCCCTTTTCATCAGGTGTACCTTGGGCAAAAAAGTGAATTACAAAATTTGCTTTGATGGCTCACTTTTGTATAAATTTTCCCACTTTATATATCTGTATGCATCTATGTATATATTGTGATGTACTGCACTCAGTTTTAACAGCTGCCCCTTCTGCTCAGGGTCTTCCTGACCACCCTATGCATTGCCCACAGCAAGGAAAGGTTCATCTACTGTCCCCCACTTCCATCTTCTAACTCACATTAACTTTTGACATTTACCAGAAAGACTTCGCTTTGTTTCCTCTATACCATGACCAGTGTAACAAGACAACAAAATTCCTGTGAGTCAGAAATTTTAGACTCAATACCACAGATCATATATTAGTTATACATAGACATATTCTTATTTCCCAACTCAAACATACGCTTTAAAAGCGCTTGTTTAAGAGCTTTCCTGACTAAAAATAGTTTCCTGTGTCTGTCAAGGCTTTTGCAGCATTAGACCTTAAAGTTGGTGTCTCTCTTGGATACAGGTGATATCTATAAGCTGTGCAGTCATATTAGCTGTTACAGAACTGTGACACAGAAGTGGGAGTTGTCTATTTTGTTGGTTTAGGCTTTTTTTAAGCTCAACAGCTAATTCAATACAGCAAAATTTGCATATGATTCTAAAAAAATTCATGGAAAGATTTCTATATGGAAATGTTTTCTTTTAAAGGGAGAGGTTGTTGCTCAGCCCTTACCCAGTGTAAAGCCTTTAGCAAATTCCTGAGGAATGTATAAAAGACTTACATTCTCATTTACTGTACATCTACACTACACTGAGAAACGTTCAGAGGAAAATTCCCTTGGTCTCCTGCCTTAATGTGTTTTCTTCCAGATTGTCTGTGCACAAGCAGAGTTAATGATTCCTACAAAATCAGTCTGCCTCCCGTCTCAGTTCTGAAATACTTCCTCTGTTCTTTTTTTCTTCCAAGGGGGGAACTTGTCTTCCTCATTTATGGCCCCAGATTACTGATCTAACTCTGTAATGCAATACTTGAACCCTTCAATCAGAACAGGACTATCTACATGGAGATCAACAGAAAATTCAACTCTTTGGAATTCCTCCTATTTTTTTTTGCCTGTGAAGAGTGAGAGAGCTTAATATTATGAAACCAGCAAGGTAAAGAAGTTAAAAGCACACAGCTGCCAGTGGTTTCACTCTTGTTCTTCATCTCCTCTTCCCTCTGTGTGTTTCAGATCATTGCATATTTATCATGTCATAATTTAAATTTCAAGCTCTTTGGCTCAAAGCTTGCATCTTTATTTGATTTTGCTCACAGATTTGGGTATTCACAAAAACAGTGAGAAGAGTACAGCTCAGGAAACTTAGAAAAACTGTGCCACTAGAACACTTTCCCATTCAACAGGGTGTCTGCATCACCTTTCATCTTTATAAACAGTAAGGAGAAATAACAGACTGGTTTGTATCAAACAGACTCTATTGCTTTATTAATCAGTGTTAATGTACAGGTTAATTTTAAAAAAGCTACAGTTTATGAAATGTACCGTCTACTTACAAGATACAAATCTAGGCCAATTGCCATGGTATCTATTGATGCTCACCCACTATAAAAAAACTACTTTTTTTTCTGATATACAAAACCTCAAGCAAACATTCCATGTTAAACATTCAGTAAAGATAACAACATTCTACTACAGCTTCATATAGTGTTTTAGTGCAAAAGGAAGTACAAATATAAAAATACTGAGGCTTGAATAAAAAACCGCAACAACAAGAAAATCCCAAGCAAGCTGTGGAGTTAGAGGTGAGTGTCAGCTATGGGTATTCTTCTAAGCTCTACAATCTGGGAGTTAGCCATGCTGCCACCATCCTGGCTGCCATGACAAGATTCGTTATCACTGACACTGAGACCTGCACCTGAAATAGAGAAAAAAAAACAAAAATAAGAATCAGTGAGAATGAAATTTTGACAGATAAATGGGGATACTCTGTCCTACTCTGTTTTATTCTGATTATTGAAATGTTTCCCTACCCCACAACCACGTGGTGAGTTTCCTCATACCAGTCTACCATTCTGAATTCATGGATTACAACATTAGCTGACATAGCTTTGTACCATCCAGATATGCTTTTTCATGTCATTCACTTTATTTGTCCCAGTATGTGGTAAAATAGATATTTAGAGGTTGCCTTGAAATCAGAAAAGCATAAATCAAGGCCTGGCTTGGACTGAGTTAATGATCTGGCTGTTAGCATCTGGTATTTCCAAGGACTTCCTCATAAATAATTGGTTTTTAATGATATAATTTCCAAGTTAAACAATAATTCCAGCTGTCTTAATAGGACAGTAATTTCAACAAGACAAAATGTACTGACCAAATATTCTTTAAACTTGCATTCGACAAGAATTGTTGTATTAAGTTTTACTTCTGCCAGAAGACAGAAGTAAATACTAGAATTTTGTCCAAGGGAACCTCCAAAACATGTGTAGAAGAGACCTTGGGAGGCTACCTTGCCCATCCTTTTGTCATAGGACTTCTGCAAGTTTTCTGCTTCCTATTTGTTTGATAGGGATTTCATGTGGGCTTTTATTGTAGGGGAGGTTTGAGTAGATTAGTGTGAAGATTCACAATCCTGCACCAGTTTTTATGAAATGCAAAATTTTTCCAGACCATTTTGTCACAAGAGATCTGCTGAAATTATAAACTTCAGTGCTCTTTAAGCTTCTCTCCTTGAGCTATAGAACAAATACTACACAATACATGAGTTTTGAGGGCTTAAGGTGTCTAGACTTTAAATTTGTTGAGAACTGCATATGAGTATAATGAGGCATCAGGATATCAATACAAATCACTTTCAAGTATGACCCTGCAGTGATGTCATTTACAGATTATGGGGGAAATAATTTGTTTTAGGCAGAAGCAGATCTGTAACTACATGCAGTTCAAGGTAGTTACAAAGGAATGACATCTGGCTGAAAACAGCCCTGAATAGGGTATGCTGGGAGAGGCAGTGATTTGCATTTCATACTGAAAAATATTTTCCAGAGTTTCTATAAGGTATACATTGCATCTCATATTTCTATCTCAGCTGACATTCTAGTTTTTGGTTTGTTCGACAAAAGAAAAGAGTAGTTTAAAATTTTTTTGTGTTCCTTCACCTTTTCCTATGTTCTCTGTTCCACTTTGACAAAGTTTTCTCTTAGCACCCTTTTACCCACCACCCCTAAAGCAGAAAAGAGGTACTGTAAAGTGGGCAGCAGTGTGATGCTGCTTTGCTGTGGGAAGTCAGGCTGCAATTTTGAATACAGAGTTTGGTCCAGAGAACCTGCACAGAAGGTCCTGTAGGACCAGCCAAGTTTTCCCACAGAGGCCTGGACAAAGTCCTGGTAGAGGCCAAACTTGGATCCATGCTCTATGATCCAGGGGTAAAGTGGGTAAGTTGCACCATGATCCTTCTTACACCCCGTTTTGGTGTTTGGGTCATGGAGGGAACATGCATTCACTGACACTACTAAGTCCTTAGGTCTGCATGACCCAAGCTCTTGAGAAAACAACTACTGCCAGAGTATGACAGGAGTAAAAATCCATCAAGATACAGAGATACAATAACAAAGTCAAGATTAGGATCTGAATTATTAAAATACTTGTTTATAAATGAATTGAAGTTGATTTAAATTTGTATGCACATTCAACCCTTTAATTGAGCTAGATCCTAATATCCAAAAGGTGCTTGAAGGTCCTGGGAAAAATAGCCATTGTTTAAATGAGTTATTTTGATTGTTTGATTATTTTAGAAAGGAAACCTGACTGTAATAGGTAAGATGAATCAGACTGCTGTATTTACCACATGGGGATGGATGATCAAGTAAAAACCATGAAGAAAATAAAATACTTCAAATTAAGACAGAACACAATACCTCCTATGGAAGGTGAACACTGAGTGTTGGTGTTAGAAAGATATTTGTCTTACCAGTAGCTATACTGGTAACATGGCAACTTAGCACACGGTTTCCTTAAGAATCTTTTGCTGGGCACTAAAAAGATCAGGTACTGGTCTAATGATATTATAGTATGTATATTATTAAATGTCATATATGTGCAAGTTTTGTCCATGCCCTGTGCAAAGTCAGAGAAGATCTTTTTTGTTACATAGGCTCTTATCAGGAACTTGGTAAGTCAGAGACTGAAACTGGGTACTTTAGGTTTACAAGGGCCTTGCTCTGCTGATGCTGCAAAGACAAAATATGTTAGAGTTGATCCTTTTTAGGAATAAGAACTGAAATGTAACCAGGATACCAGCTTACCAAACAGTCGGCAGGCTGGAAAGGGTATGACTGTTTACACAATTGAGTTTCACAGAGTTCATTGGTCCATTGTGTTCTCAGATTAGAGTGGAATTTAAACTCAATCGGATTCCAAAAAACATGCACTCTTCTAGAGATCCTAGGGTTGGATGGTAGGTATGTAGCAGGGAGTATTACTTTTCCCCAGTTTGTGAAGAAAAATAAGCAAGAAAATGAAGCCTTCCTTTCTTCTCTTTGTGTATGCAAGGACTAGCTGCAAACTGAAAAGTCTCAACTCAGGCTTCAAACCCAGAGAGGTTCCTCCACTGACATCTGCTGGTGAAGGGCTATATTAGTGCATCCCTATGTGCCCTAAACACCAGCTGTTATCATCTGCTTGCTTAGAGATAGCTAAGACTTTAACTAAAACATTTTAAGGGAGAGAGCTTGTATTGTAAGTACTGTACTCATGTCACTGGGAAAACTTTTTCTCTCTCAAGCACTTATATCTTGCTTAATCAATCATAATTTTATTATATATGTGGGATGTATAGGAATAAGCTACACAAACCAAATTTAATTCTTCTTTCAGGGCTTTAACTTCACAGAAATGACACCAAAAGACATCCAGCTTCTATAAAAAAAGTTCAGATTGAACTAAAAATGCTTACTGGGTATTGCGCAGTCACATTCAATAGCCATCACGTAAAATATGTGTGACAACCACAGATGAGAAACTGAATGAATATGCAAACTATCTATCTTTCTTTCCTCTCTTTTTTTCTTTGAAGTGAGCCCTTCAAAATAGAGATGCAGATCAATAAGGCAGGACCTTTGCCACCTACAATCTATATGCCCTGTAACAGAGAGTCTCGAGGATGCTGCACTGAATACCTTTCAGAATTGAAATTTCAAATGTTTCCTCAGGTTCAGGATGGCCATGTGAAATGCTTTATTCTTAAACCAGGCACCGTCAGTGGGGTCACCAAGGTACATAAAATGTTGACTTTGGAACCCTAGCTGTATTAGATTGAAAATCATGAATCATTTTATATAACATTGTCATTGTAACAGCTGTATTTGTGTGGGGTTTTTAACTTAGTAGATTTTCCTAAGTATTCTTCATATCAGGGAAAAATTAGAATATTTGCGTCATATTAAAGAAATACTGGAATATTTCTATAATACTTATCACAACTGCCTCTATTAAGATTAAAAAAACACTGAGGTATGAATGTAGCAGTATTCTACTTAATGTGTATCTGGATACTACCATGGTGGGTCACCCATCACCTCTGGAGGAGTTTGGGTCTCCCTCAAAGGCTTTGCTGTGTTTTGGTTTCACATTTCATCCAAAGGAATGAATTGTTTTGGTTTTGTGCATCACAGAAAGGGAGAGGATAAGAGTATTTGTAAGACACAGATGGAAGTTCAGAAATCAGCAATCATGCATTTATTCATGCTTTAAAGCTTCTCTACCAGAGTACAAGTCCTCAGGGAATTCTAGTATATTGGGCTTTATCCTCAATTACAATAACATATGACTCTGTTGCAATCTGGAAGGCAAAGGTCTTACTAAATTGACTATCAATATAAACCTTGCACAAGAAATCAGAGGGGAAATGAAATCACATTCAAAATTGCAGACTTTTAAAGTTGTTAGTGAAATCAACCAAAACTAATTCACAAATAACTAACTTTCTCAATAGAAGCTGTTTGAATCATTAGGAGAGCCATAAATGAAATACAATAAAATGAATACGTACAAATTAATAAACATTAAAAAAAGCTTTTAGCACACGTCAACGAGCAGGACATGTCCCTAAATTATTTTTCCTACCATAATTGTTTTATTATTTCCTTCACAAAAGCCACCTTGGAGCTGGCCTATCTTCCAAAAGACCTCCAAAATAAAATGGCATGATGTAGTGAGCAGGGTGAATCCCAGCTGTGTATTTCTGTATGGACATGAGCACATTTGATGGAAAGAAGGAATTATTTGGTAAGGCATCCAAATACAATGGCTGCATGATATAAGTAGCCCACTGGATTTCTCACACAAAACAGAAAAACCCTATCACCATGTGATGCTTGTACAAAGCTAGCATAACAGGTGGCTAAGAAACAGCACACTGCTATCCACCTGATTTGCTAGAACTGCAGTTGTAGGCCTCCATCTGGTCCAGTCTGTATTTCAGGTTAATCTGTAATTAGGCCCAGCATTAATGGCTGTGGAAGAAAGGCCTAAGTGCACAGTTCCGTGACACATTCCTTTAGCAACAAGGCTGACTGTGCCAGCACAACTATTCCTGGGGCTGCGCTGCACACTGCAAATTACTAAACAGTGACAAGTTAAAAACAAACTTTTTCTGTGGAGGATTGGTTGATTTTTTTTTTAAATCTGTCTTCATTTCTATAGCTGAGAATGGCAGAAAGGCAGGAATGAAATTTTAGCTTTGCTAAAATTATTATACTCATTCCAAATGATCCAGGTTAAACCTTGTGGCCACAAAATTATTCCCTGTGACCATAAGTTAAAGTTACCTCAGACAGCTCAGAACTACATGAACAGAAAGAAAAGATGAAGCATAATGGGGCATAAAAACATTTTTACAAATTCCTATGCTAATCAGCGCTGATCCTCAGCCAGTCCTCAGCGTGGGAGCACTATAGCACTACTATAGGTAAGTTTTAGTATAGATTGACAGTTTTAGAAAACACAGATAATTGAAGGTTCTGGTTCAGTTTATCAAAGGTAAAGTTCAAACAATAGTATTTTTAATCTTCCTCCAAAAGAAACACCCCCCAGTTTAGCAGTGATAAAACTAGCTAATGTGGGGGGAAAAGCACCTTCTCCCTGTTCTTCCAGAATGAGGAGTTCTCAGCCTTTTGAAATAAAAAGGGTTTGAGAAGCTCCTCACACAGCAAAATACAGGCAAGAGCAGTTCAGAAAAAAGGCATCTTAGCTGCCTTTACACTTTTGCCTATTTAGAGAAGAGGTCCTTGTCTTCCAATTGCCAATGACCACTTTCTTGGAGCAAGGACTGATGTCAAAGGGCCTCAGACTAACTCATGTAGAGTGGGAGAGAGAAGGGAGTGGAAAGAAGAAGAAAAAGAGAAATCTAACTTGACTTCTTGTGGTTTCACATGAGCACAAGCAATGACGCAAGAGAGGGAGAAATGTGGTGCTGAGAGACACAGAGATGAGCTCATTTCAGTGCCTGCTAGCTTAACTATTATCATAAAACTCCTGTTAGACAACAGCACAGTGAATACTTTAGCAGCATAGGTCCATATTGCCAAACAGAGAAAAAAATTCCAGCTTTCCACCACCTCATCTCTCTCTTTATTATTTCCATGTGATTCCTTGCCTCCCTCTCTTTGGCCATGCACTTAGCTGAACTGGAGAACATGTCAGGATGAAAATAATAAAAAAGATTTTTAGTTACAGAAAAGCTTGTTGGGTTTTTTTTTTGTTTGTTTGTTTTTGGTGGGTTTTGGGTTTTTATTTTTGTTTGTTTGTTTGTTGTTTAAGAAAAAATATATACTGAGCTAGAGGTTGTGTCTGAGACAATAGCGGATAAACATTTACTTTGCTGGTCAAAGATGCTCTAACCTTCCACACCACCTCTTCAGGTAATCTTGTTCAAATGTGAGGCTGAAACCAGATGGGACAGCTGGTTTGGTTTAGAAATCATGGGGATTTTTACTATTGTAACGCTGTGGGGGACACCATGTGGGCACATGAATAAACATAGGTGTAAAATTGTCTGGCACTACTTGAATCAGTAACATAAACAAAATATTTTTCTCCAACAATGGCCTGCAGTCACTATCTCAAATCGCATTAATATGAAATGCTCATAAAAATTATGATAAAATTTTAATAAATAAGACAATAATAGAATTTAGGCAAGAAAATCAAAAGTTGGTATTAGACCTACTTTCTCAAAGAACTTAAAACAAGTTAATTAGGGATGGAGCTTGAAGACTTAGGAAAAAGTAAGTGCTGAATATGTGTTGACTTTTATCATATTTCAGCTACGGCTGTTGCCTTGATTGTTCTTCATGCCTTAAGACTCAGTCTTCTACAGTTTACTAATGCCAACTGATTTACTTAAGTACTAAACATTGTGTAATAAGAGGAGTGTTAGATGTAGATAGTTTCATGTCTTATTAACTATCTATGAATTTCCTTCTTAATATTCAAGAAGTCAAAAAGTAAAAGCTGCCTTCTTACATACCTAGAAAAAAAAAGGTTTTCAACTGTAACTTCTGCACCTAGTTTTGAAAGTTTTGAAAAAAAAAAAAAAGACTGCTACTTTTTGCTAGTAGAACTAGTCTGCAAAATGTTTAGAAAAATTAGTAAGTATAAAACAGATTTTCACAAAACAGAATGTTTTGGGTTGGAAGGGACCATAAAGACCATCTATTTCCAACCCCCTGCCATGGGCAGGAATACCTTCAATTAGATCAGGTTGCTCAGAGTCCTATAAAACCTGGCCTTCAACACTTCCAGGGATGGGGCAGCCCTAGCTTCTCTGGATAACTTATGCCAGAGCCTCCCCACCCTCACAGGGAAGAATTTCTTCCTAATACCTAATCTAGACATGCCCTCTTTCAGCTCAAAGCCATTCCCCCTCATCCTGTCACACTATGCCCCCATCAAAAGTCCTCCTCCAGCTCTCTTGTAGCCCCTTTAGGTACTGGAAGGGACTCAAAGCTCTCCCGAGTGCCTTTCCTCCAAGCTGACAATCCCAACTCTCTAAACCTTTCTTCACAGCAGAGGCTCTCCAGCCCTCTGAGCACCTTCATGGCCTCCTGTGGAAATCAGTCCACATCCTTCACATTTTGAGGGCCTCATAATTAGAGGCATTTCCTGCAATGTAAATCAGCTTAGGCTATATAGAGTTATGAACTTACTGAATAAAAATACCTGTTTATTATCAGCATTCCCAGTCTCCCATCCAGTTTAACTTTTCTTGATTCACTGAGGGAGCAAGCTTCTGAAATTGTGTGTGCACATAATCTGCTACTCCCACAAATAACTTGCTGTTGTCTCTTGCAAGGCTCAGAGGTATCCCTAAAGATCATTTAGGTGACCTCCTGCTACCAAGCAAGTCCACTTGTACTTTTCCTGGCTGGGCTTCGGTTAGTGTTTGCCACATCTTATCAGGTAGGATTCCTTTGCCTCTTTGGTTGTCCTATCAGACATTCCTATGATAACTGATCTTTAAGATTTTCACTGGAAATCAGATTATATTAAGATACCTCATTAATTGTATCTCGTGGAATGGTGGCACCATTAGGATAAATAACAACATAGCAATACAGCAAACTTTGAAGGGCAGAGTCACTCACCAGTCTTTAAAGCAAATATTAGGTCATCAAACTCTTGTGATTCCTCATCAGCAACTAATGAGCTGGTACTGTATCCTCCAGAAGGGTGGAAAACATTACCATTTTGTGGACTCTGCTTAAAGGCAGCACTAGCTTGACTAGCAGGCTGCAAGGATGCCCTCTCCCAGTCTGCAGGCACCTGCAGAGTTTAAAAAGACACAAAATTCAGTAAGCATCAAAACTATTTTACAGAAACTGGAAATTATGACCAGAGCTGAACTGAAGACCAAGAGATTTTGGAACAAGATATTCTGTCCCTTCTATAATTAACCAGGAAGCCTTTTAAAACTTTTAAATAAATTTTATCTATATATCTATATCTACATCTATCTATATCTATCTATCTATCTGTATCTCCCTTTCCCTTGCCTTTTCTCCTGTATTGGGTTTTCATGGCCAATAGTGGTAGTGGGAAGGGTTACAGTGGAGCCTACTGGAGTGACTTCTGTGAGAAACTACTGGAAGATTCCTCCATGCCTGGTTGAACAACCCCTGGCAGCTGAAAAGATGTATCCACTGCCACATCTGGGCTAATTAGAAATTGTGGCAATGCCTCTGTGATAACATATTTAAGAAGAAGAATTTTAAAAAGTTATTGTGCAGATGTAACTGTGGCCAGGGAAGAGCAGGGTGAGAATTTGTGAGAGGAACAATTCTTCAGACACTAGAGTCAGTGGAGAAGGAGAGGGAGAAGGTGCTCTAGATGCAAGAGCTGGGATTCCCTTGCAGCCCATGGTGCAGACCATGAGGAAGCAGCTGTACCCCTGCAACCCATGAAGGAGCCCCATGCCAGAGTAGGGGGGTGCCTGAGAGGAGGCTGTGAGCGGTGTTCAGAGACCACGCTGGAGCCTGTCCATGAAGGACTGCACCCCTTGGAAGAAAGATCCATACTGCAGCAGTCTGGGGAGGACTCTTGCCTGTGGGATGGACTCCCACTGGGTAAGTTCATGGAGAGCTCTCTTCTATGTGAGGGACCCCATGTTTAAGTACAGGAAGGACTCCTCTCCCTGAGGAGCTGCAGAAGCTATGGATGATGAACTGATCATAACCCCCATTCCTTGTCTCCCTGTGCTGCTGAGGGAGGAATTAGACCTGGGAAAGAAGGAGGCTTGGTGAAGGGGGGAAGGTGTTTTTAAGTTGTTTTTTTTTTTTTTCATTATGCTGCTCTGATTTTGTTAGCAATATATAAATTAATATTGCTGAGTACATCTCTATATCATCCACTTTAGATGGTGCTTGGCATCCAGGCAGGGTAAAACCACTACACCTTCCCTTCCCTTTTCCCTTTTTTTTTTCCTTTTTCCCTTTTTTTTTTTCCCTTTTCCCTTTTTTTTTCCCTTTTCCCTTTTTTCCCCCCTTTTCCCTTTTCCCATTTCCATTCACTTCCTTTCCCTGTTCCATTCCATCCCATTCCATTCTATTGCAATTTTATTCTAACTTTATTGCAATTTCCAGAAGTTTTGAACATCATAACTCTGAGAAATTAACTACATAAAGCCCATCTAAAACCTATAGTAAGCTGAAAGAATTAACCCGATATTTTGATTTCTCATGACCTCCTTTTGACACTTTAATCAACCTCCATAATAATCTGAAGACTCAAGTGTGAAAGAAGAAATTCTCTATGTGGGATGTTATCAGGGCACAGTAAGTTCCAAGAATAACATGGATAAAGATACCTATTTTTGTTATTAAAATAAATGAAAAAAACCCAAACCCCTCCACCCTGTCAAACCTATAACATTTAGCATCTTATTCCCATGTATTACACTTCAGAACTAATGATGAAATCTCTAGGTACATTTCAATAAACAAGTTAATGACTACAGAAAACTACAGAGCACTCTTACCTCTTCCATGGCACTGATGAGGTTCTGCGTGGACTTGCTGATCTCTCCTCCCACAGCTGGCAGACCACTGCCATGTGTGAAAAATGCTGATCCTGGACTTGTATGCCCATTCATGTCAACAGTGTAGCTTGCTTTCACAGGACAGCAAAGTTGGTTGTGCAGGATAAAATATACCACAAAGACATAAAGGCCCTTAAACAGAGATTGAAAGAGAACAGCAGTCTGTGAAATGCAGGTAGCTTGGTTCAGAGCTTTCTGTGCAAACTAATGGAAGAAATCACTGTCCATCAGAGATCTAAAAGTTACAAGTAAGTTCAAATCCTGAGTTCTTCAGATAAAAACACACAAGCACGCACACACACACACACAACACAAACACACACACACAAGAATTTTTAAATTATTATTTAGTTGAACCTACAGAGTTGTAAAGGAAAGCCACAACCCCAAAACCCACAAAACCGACTTGAGTTTCACAGTTATCATAACAGTGAAAATGAGGTTAAAGGCCTCCCTTATAACAGTATTTGGCTGCTGTTCCTTAGCCACAATTCTTCATTTTCTTACTGACCTGCTAGCTTTTTGCAATCTTTACCTCATGCAAACTGCACTGCTGCTGTCACAGATACCGTAACTACAAATTAGATGTTCTGTGATATGCACTAATTCAGCACTGATTTTCATTTCTGATTACAACAAAGGCTCTGCCGTATGCTTCTGCAGTTCTTGTTTAAAACTTGCTAATTTTGACCTTTAGTCCAAGCCAAGACAAATAATATAACCATGTCTTGTGTTTATAAAGAAATCCAGTAATTGAATTTCTCAATAAGAAATGTGACTTACTTTAATTTTTAAGTTGCACTAATACTGTGGGAAAATAATCCACTCCAACTGATAAATCAACTTGTTAAATAATTACTAAAGAAGGGGTTACCAAAATAGTACAGAAAGAAGTCTTTTGCATTCTTACCAATTGCTGCAATACAATTACATTTGCAATGTTTTTTTGTATTCCCATTGTTCTCCAGAACCCTTAAGCCAATTGTACTAAGCAGAAAAATTAATTTTAAAGGTATCCACTGGCATGGAAGTTCTAACTGGGTTTACAAATAGTAATGAGTTTCATCTAATTATATTTGTGAATTCCTAACAAAAGGAATTTTGAAAATACTTGAAAAAAGAAGAGACTGAAAATACCCAACAGCACTTCATGATACATAGACTGATAATTTCTATTGCAAAAATGATACGACAGAATCATCTGGTCCCAAGTGACACATAAGAAAAGCTAATGAGATTCAACAGGATTTCAATCTCAGCTGGTTAAACACTGGAAATACTCTCACACAGCTGCTATAAAACCATACAGCTCTGCTTCTGAGGTTTTTTAAACAGAAAACTACCAAACAAAAGTGCTAAAACCACTAAAAAATTATTTTGAGAAAACATGTGCCTGCTTTTCCAGATTATTGTTTATTTGTCATGACAACTCAGAGCAGTTCACTGAGAGGAAATTTCTTTGTGATACACATAAGTAAATACATTCCATGAAATAGATGTAAACATGTTTGAGACAGTAAAAAGGAACTAAAATATCCTTTCATTCTATAAACAAGTTCAAGGACTCTGATATACTACAAACATAATGGGGCCAGTAAATGGATTTATTTTAATTTAAGTTGTTATGGATATGAAAAGGATAAAACCCCCAAGAAGAACAGATCATAGTCACAATACAAAATTCAGAGCAGCCTCTGGCAGTTCAGTCTCTTAGGGCCTAGCCACAAAACCTGCACATAGATTTCAAGTAGTTTTGTCCTTTTCAAGAAAACCCATTAGCTGATGATGCCACAGAGCCCTGTCTTTTGAAATTGCAGGCATGCAAAGTATTGGTATACAAGGTCCATGACAAATCACTCTCCTCAAATAGCTTCAAGTGTGGACACTCAATTTTCTAAAACAAATACTCATGGAATAACATGTCACAATTATCTCCTTAACTTGGTCTGCATCCTGATGTAATTCTCTGATGATGAAACAACTCCTCTGGGTCCTTCCATAATAATCACATGGACACAGGGAGGTTATTTTAATACCTAAGAACAGGAGAAGTCAAAGCCTGAGACAGACAGCAGAACCAAAAACAGTGTAACACTTCTCCCATCTTGCAAGTTGTTAGAGCAATGTCTTACCAACAGAAGCTCATACCTAATGAAACCCAACACTCCTAAGCAGGCAATACATTTAGACAGGAATTCTTCCTGGACAGAGAATTCCTTGCTTGGCTGGACAAAGGATGGATCTTTCTTTCACCTATATTCCCCTCCAAATCCAGAATCTCAAGAAGATAATGCTCTGTAGATGTGCATTTCTTTGTACCATGACTGTAGTTTTGTTTGAAGCATCAAAAGGGTTTTGTGGCCATATTCTGACAGCCCTGTGTCCCTGTTAGAAACCCCCAGGAAGGTGGTTAGGAAGCTAAAACAAGCCAAATGGTCCTGCCCACGTAGCATTGAGTTCCAAAGACCATACATATGATGGCATGCAGTATGAATTTCTGTTTCTTTTCAAGCCAGCAGCTACCAAGGTGTTTACTCTGAAAGAGCATGGACAGTGGTAGATACTTAGGTTGTTGTCAGTCCAACCACAGCTTTCACAGTTTCAGTGGGTTTTTTCAAAAGCACCAGTCTGAGAATTGCATGATCTTTCATCATTCTTGTGACTCATGTTTCTTTTCACTTCAACCTTTAACACTGTAAAAACAGTCATAAATTGCTATGAAAATAAGGTTGTTGGCATTGTAATATACGTTTTCTGTGTTTTCATATAAACAACTCTAGCCAGCTTGGAACTACTGTACTTTTTCAGAGACTCACAAACCTTGTCCTTGGTGCCTGGACTAAGAATGAAATGAAGACAATAGTTAATTTCTGCTGACAGGCCTGCTGGGAACCTACACCCTCCATAAGGATTGAAAAGAGGTTGCTTAAGGTGTGGATATTAATTAACACAGGCAATATAATTTCTGTTAAATGTATGGGAAATATTATTTTTTTATTAGGAGTTTTCATCAAAAAAACCTAACCTAAACCCAACCCCCAAAATCTCAGCCTAGTACCAGCAACCTCCCATTATATATGCAACTTGTTTAAGATATAATGGGAGCCATGCTCTTCAACTTATAAGTGTGTGCCAGGGGGCCAGGAAAATCTCTTGGGTCCCGGATTACAATGACTGAAAGATTTTACATCTTTTCATGTAAAATCCTTCCCTTAGGATTTTTTCTTCCTGAGAAGCTGAGAGGCCTCAGGGACAAAATGTAAAAAATGATAGTCTGCTGCTGTGCAATGCATCAGGTGGATTTTTGATTGGCCCATCTTGGATGTTTATAATTAATGGCCAAACAAGGCCGAGATGTCTCGGACAGAGTCTGGGACAGCTGCCTTTTGTTATCATTCTTTCCTTTACATTCTTAGCTTAGCTAGCCTTCTGAGATGAAATCTTTTCTTCTATTCTTTTAGTGTAGTTTTAATGTAATATATATGATAGGATAATAAATCAAGCCTTCTGAACATGGAGTCAACATTCTCGTCTCTTCCCTCACCTGGAAAGCCCTGTGAACACCATCACAACTGACTAATAATCTAAGAGCTTGACTGGGGCCCTATGGAAGGACACGGAACAACTAAACTAAAGAACTAGGACTCCAGAGGATTGGATAGTAATTCTACATAAATTCTGTGCATTGGGCCCCCAGGACTACTTAGAAAACATTTAACCCTATTTTATTTATGGTTAAATTATGATAGTAGCGTTAGTACAATGCTACAGTAAAACATCAGAGAAAAAGGTGGTAGTAATGCATTTCCTATGGAGAAAGGCGGGAAATGCTCCAAGCAGACAATTAGACTGTCCAAAGGAGGGAGCACAAACAGGCAACTTATAGTTCTCAAACATGGTGCTTATATGAAAAAAGCCTGCAAGACACTGTCTGCAAAGACTGCTGGCTATTTTACTGATATTAGCTCATGGAAGACAATTAGGCTCTTATCATTTCATCTCAGCAAGCTGGTCTGGCTCATAAACTCTTCTGTAGTGTTATGTCAGGGAAAAAAATATCCATATAAACACAGGTACAACTGCCTGAAAGAAAGCTCACATGGAAAAGTTTGATGGGATATTTTTGTTCAGTGAGGTGGGAGCAGCCTCAGTGCTGCTCTAGGTCATGCCAGTAGTTCACCTTACAATAGATAGTGATGCAGAAGGCAGTGGGAAGTGACAGAGGGAGAGAGAGTGGTCTTAAGTTGAGACGCGGAAGGTTCCAACTGGATATGAGGAAAATATATTTAATGCAGGGGTAACTAAGCACTGGAGCAACCTGCCCAAAAAGACTGTGGAAATTACTCCATAGAAGAAGAAGGGAGTTTTTTCTGGTCTATATGTACACAATATAATTGGTGAGAGGGTTTTGTTCATGCATTTGTGCGAGGTGAGTTTTCCTATGCAACAGATTGATTTATTTATTTAGAGGAGAAGCTGCAGGAAACTAGCTAATTAAAGGCAGAATACATTCATACATTTTACACCTCACGAGATCCCATAGAGGACTGGAGGACTGATCCACAGGAAACCTTCATTGCACACTGAAGACTCAGAGTTTCTCTCTCTCTGGTCTCTAACTGTGTGTCCAGCTTACTGATATGACATTATAGTACGTCTAAATTAGAAAACTGAGCTAACTCTGTTGCTAATAATGAGTAAGGATAAAAGACATTGTAGGCAATCAACAAATCTTTTCATCATCTCCTTTTTACATACAGAGAGAAAACCAAGATGCTTACTGCATCACATGATTTTATTATTATTCTGATAAACACTAACATACCAAGGCATTAGACTTATTTTTGAAGCTAATATACAGCATATATCTCCCACAAGTATTTTAACCGTGTCTGAGATACCCTACCCTGAAAACACCTGTTTTCAACAGAGAAGTTAATTCAGATACTATCATCTGTTTTAGAGGAATGGTATTTCTATATATAAAACTAAAGTATCTTAAGAAGACTTTTGTGAACAAAAGTCATTTGTTCATCACTCCATTTCATCACTCCATTTTAGCCATTTCTCAACCTGCTTCTGGGTATATATCAGCACTAAAAAAACCCTAATTTAATTTAAATTTAATTTAATTTGGAAAATGTTGGTTGTTAATCATCACTAAAAGTTGCTTTTCTAAAGGAGAATACTTAAAGCAAAATCAAGGCTTCTGAAGAAAGCTGACTTCTTGGTCAGACCAAAAATTTCAGTTACCAGAAATGGCTCATTCTGATCCTTAAAACACAGTGTCTAAAAAATACACTGTTATTTTTACACTCACACCTTTATTCATGCCAGGTAGTAAAAACACCACAATAAAGAACACAAATGCATCTTGGACAACAGAAGAATTGTCCATAGTTGGATGAGCTCTTGATGCTCTTTGTCATTACTGTATGATAGTTTATGCTTTGGTTAGTCTTACTTCAGATTTCTAATTTTATCAGGTGAGACTTAATTTCATTCTCTGTCTGGACTATGCTAATTTACTGTTATCAACCAGTCCTAGGAAATCCTTTCCTTGTTAATTTAGTGATCACATGGTACTTCTCGGTTGGCTGTCAATGGTCAGGGGTGCTGCTGCCACTTCTTGTGGTGTGCTATTCAGTGCCTTGGTTGATTTCTTGTGAACTTTCCTAGGGTTTTCATTAATTTATGGGAAGTTCTTTATGTTGTTTTCCATCACCAGCAGGTCAAAGACTGCTGTGGATTAACCTTGATTTACATAACAAGTGCCTACCTCTTTTGGGAAAATTATCAGTCTGATTAATATAAATAAATTGCATGTTTCACTAAGTTCAAAAGCTAGTCTCTGCAAAGCAAGAAATTACTCACAAAATTAAAGGAATCATAATCAGTGCCATTGTGCAAAGCATGATATAAATTTGATAATAACATCTTTCCTAATAATTTTTTGATTAGTCATGGAACTGAATATTCATACATGCAGTAGTATTATTAATGTGAGCCATGTGGGAAACACAAAACATATAATTATCTATTTATTTCTGCAAGGAAAGCTTTCCTTCCTTTCCTGCTTCCCTTCCTTCCTTTTTTTTAGGGATAATTATAATAAATTGCATGCATGGCATTTTTCTATGCAGTCTTCAATGTACATTTTATTTTGCCATTATTTTCTTCAATCATATTTTATTTTGAAAGCAGATTGAAGATCTTTTATTGCTGCTATTACGACAGAAGTATCATCTTAGTCATATGGTACATCTGAAGCCATCACTTAACCTCTCCCACTCATGGCTCTTCAGAAATAATAACCTTTGAAATATAAATCAAAGACCTCTTGTTTATATGGGGTTCTGTTTCTTAGCATTCAAAGCGATTGTTGTAAAACTGTCTGTAGCAGTGCAGCTCCATCAGCTGATGATTGCATTTAGTAAGTAGACTTTGGACCCGCTGTGTATCAAGTGTTAGTATGTTTATTTGCTGTTAAGCGTCAGTTTTGATGAGACCATTGTAACTCTTATCAATCCTGCAATTTATCTTATCACAGTTTCAACTGTGAACATTTACTGCTGATCTGCACTTTGGTTCCTGAAGCATTTACACCCCATTTTGCTCTGTACAACAAGATTTGTGTCAGTTACAGCTGAAGACCTAAAAATTAACATCAAAAGGAAAAACCCAATAATAAATGTAATCAAGGATAAATAAATGTAGTTCAGGACTGCAAAACCCTTACCATGTCAGTAGGTATCACCTGTTGAACCAGCCACTTCACGTGCACACACACACACACACACACACACACAAGAACGCACAAAAAGAAGCCACCTTTAAAAATGCAATGAAGAAAAGTAATAATTCATGTATCTATCATTAAATTGAAAGTGTATTTAAAGGTCTGCGCTGAGATATATTTATTTTGAGTGCTTTAAGTTTTTAAGTTTTTGGTAAAATTTTAATTCCACAGATAAACAGGTTACAGGTATATATTCTGTAATAATGAAAAAAAATATTGTGCTTTCAGCATTTTAAACAAGTTTTCCTAATACTAATGTCTCATCTGAAGCTTCAATATACACTGCCAAGTTTCTCTTTATGCAGAGCCAGCTATGCCAACACCATGCTGAATCTTGCAACTCTTGCTCAAAGTCAAAGCCATAAATTCCTTTCTGGCAAACAGCACTCATCTCAGATTTAGTCTAAACTTGGCTAAGTCTTACCTGACAGGTTCACACACTTTGGCACATCTTTAAAAACCAGATTTGCTTGGATATTCAGTATTCGCTATAAATATTTTGCATAGCTCTCAGCACACTTATAACTACTCCTACACAACTGCCATTTTTACCTCTCATTTCAGCACTGTAAATAGTGGAAAAGGTCTTGGGGGTTTTTATTCCGGTTTTTTTTAGGCTTTTTTGGTTGAAATTTTGAGACTTCTTTTGGTCAGTTGCTGTTATTTGTTTCAAAAGCAGAGATTCAGCATTAAAAGAGGGCTGTTAAGCTTGAAAATGCACTGAAAATACAGATGGTTAGCCAAACTTGCAAACTGTGTAGATTGAGATAGAGTAAGATTCTGTCCCTTCCTTCCAATGCAGTCATCCTGGAAATACAAAGAAAGTCCTATTTTGGTATTTCAAGCATAACAGAGAAAGAAAGACTGAGTTGAACACTGAAGGCAGGAACTTGGGAGAGGTGTATGGAAAACATAAGAGAGTTAGCACTTAGAAGCCGCTTGCAATTTCCCCCACAGCTCTGGCTGCAGCCACTCGTTACAGAGAGTCAGTAAGACTGTGAGAGCCAGCAAATCTCAGCAACCACAAATGGTGACAGAAGGTTAAGAACAAATAAGAGCAGACAAAGCAGATTGGCACCCCATTGTTCCCCATCTCTGTCCCAGTTGTTAGCCTGTGGATTTTTTCCCCCTCTGCTTTTATTCATTTTTCTTTCCTGCACAGGCAACAGAAACTGGAGACAACATCCTTTGAGGTCCTCTTTGCATTAGGCTTTTCTTGTGCTTTATCCTATGAGAAGGACCTCTCTGGTACCAAAAAGTAGCCAGATCACATACCAAAGAAACCAGACTACTTGTCCTTGATGAACCAAACACAAAAAAGAACAGAAGACCAAACAGAGTAAGGCTATGCTCATACATTTTTTCCACTCCTAGAAATATCAGAAGTCATGAGTTTTCACATAAACTTAGTAAAATTTTTCAAATACTTACTCTCATACTTGCTCTCCATGGTAAACATTTATAACCAAACCTACATTTTAGATCATACCTTCCAATCTAAGCTTACTACTGCTTTTATTTCTTTCCCAGAGAAGAAAAGTTGGATGAAAAAACCTTTGCAACGTCTGGTCCTAGTTCAAGAGATTCCCTAACAGTCTCAGAACAATTGATTCTCTAGTTATATCTGAAAGCAAGTTGAAAACTCAAACAAGAAGCTAGCAATTGCAAAAACTATAAAGACCAGACATACTAGCATCACACTGCACAGCAAAAAAAAGAACTATTCCTGCAACATATTATTATTTTTATTGTTATTTTTTGTTAAAGCTGTAATTTCTATTTGTGTGTGTTAATGACTGATACACATACATAAAAGAAACAGGGAATAGAAAGTAGGATTTTAGTGACTGGAAGAGTCAAAAGAGAGAGGCTAACTTTGTGTTTATGGCATTAGAGAAAATCTCAAAGAGTTAAGCTAGAAGTTATTGTTACAACATTTTTCCCTTTAAAGAATTCTTTCAGTGGTGTAATCTCTCTTATGCCTACCATTGTCTCTTTGATTCTTGTTACTCTGACTGACAAATTGGATAAACTGTCTATTTAGGAGTATTTCAGTGCAGCGCCATAAAAAGTTGTATAACAAGAACTCTGCGACTTCAAAAGCCATAAATGCAAGAAACCTTAAAAAATTCTGTCTTGGATGGAACTGAAGGGTTGTAGATAACTGGTGTAATTATTTGTCATATCTTCTGCTTGAGTGTTTTAGGGCAAGATTGATGGGAATAAGAGTGTTCGGGTATTCCAGCATTCTCTGACCATTTGGAAAACCCTTCAGTGATTCTGCAGCCAGTTAAAGAGCTACAGACATGCAAGGCTGTAGGGAACCAAACAAGGTCTCACCATATTCAACCATCCCTTAATTAAAACTGACCCCAGCAAATATCTTACAGTTAATTTTTTATGATTTTTACAACCAGAATAACAGATGTTTAAGTTATTTCAAGAAGCAATTTTGCCAGACAACTGACTTTCTCAGAAATAGATTTCTTGTACAGCAGGCTTTGCTGCTAAGTGATATTCATGGGAACTGTCAGCCATTTATACTCCCTACTTCCCTTGATTTTAGTGAAAAAATCCTATAGATACTACCTTTCCACAGATTCAGCGATGGCAGAAAACAAGTTTTATAAAGCAGGAAGATAAAACTGTTTTGGTTAGGTATGCTCCTCAAGAAAAGGGAAATGTGGGAAAAATGAGGATAAAGACTAGATGTCCTTCCATATCTGACAATTAGGCAAACAAGAGAAGGCAGAGGTATAATTTGGCTCTGTCACGGAAATCACTCACTTTTTGGCTTGAGATAATAGGCCCCCAGCCTGTGCGAGGAGAGAATAAAATGTACCTCAAGAGAGCACTTAAGACCTCTTTTCACAAGGAGTGCTACTCAGAGTAAAATAAAAAACAGACTCATTACTAAATAGGGATTTGATCACAGAATCATACAATGCTAAGGGTTTGGAATATGTCTTAAAGATCATCTAGTCCTGACCCCAGCTGCCATGGACAGGGACACCTCTCACTAGACCAGATTGCCCAAGGACTTATCCAAACTGGCCCTGAACAGTACTAGGGTTGGGACACCCACAATCTCCCTGGGCAACCCATTTCCTGTACCTCACCATCCTCACAGAGAAAAATTTCTTCCTCATATGTAACCTAAATTTTCCCTCTTTCAGTTTGTACCCATCATTCCTTGTGCTATCACTACAGTTCCTAATAAGGAGTCCCACTCCAGCTTTCCAGTAGGCTCCCTTCAGTTACTGGAGGGTTGCTAGGAGGTCTCTGTACAACCTCTCTTTTCCAGGCTGAACAGCCCTAACCTTCTCAACCTGTCTTCTTAGGAGAGATGCTCCAGTCCTCTTATCAACTTCTTGGCCCTCCTCTGGACTTGCTGCAACAGTTCCACATCCTCTTTCTGTTGGGATGCCAGAACTGTACACAGCACTCCAGGTGGGGTCCCACAAGAGCAGAGCAGAGGGGCAGAATCACCTCCTTCCTCCTGCTGGCCACAGTCCTTTGGATGCAGCCCAGAACACGTTTGGCTCGCTGGGCTGTGAGCGCACACTTGCTGGCTCATGTTGAATTTTTCATCAGCCATCACCACCAAGTCTTTCTCCTCAGGGCTGCTCTCACTCCTCTCCCAACCTGTAGGTGTGTTTGGGATTGCCATTATCCAAGAGTAGGACCTTGCACTTTGCTTTGTTGCACTCTGTGAGGTTTGCATGGACCCAGTCTCAAGCATGTCACGGTCCCTCTGGATGGCATCGCTTCCTTCCAGCATTTCAGCTGCAACACACGGCTTGGTGTTGCCAGCAAACTTGCTCAGGGTGCACTCAATCCCATCACTGTCAAGTCTTCTACTAGAAACCATTGTCTTGAGGCTTTTTTTAGAAAGCTTTCTAGAATTTGCATTTGTGTGTTACAACTGGTTTTTTAATGGAAAAGAACATTGCCACAAAAATTTCCATCAGGATTTTTTAAATGGACTCAGACAGAAACACCAACTAAGCGTAAAAACAATATAAAATAAGGAAAATTTACAGAAAATAGAAAGCAAATTAAATTAACATTTGAGGCAATTCCAATAGTTCTAAACAGGGATCCCTCTGCATTTCTGAGACAAGTACAACACTTGGGAGAGTAACTGTCGACATAACATAACTAAGTATATATAGTATAGTTAAATATTTAATATTTTATATAGTATTTAGTAATAAATATTTAGTTATTAATTCTACTAATAAAACCACAAATTATATGTCAATACATACCAATGTAATGACAAAGGACACATAAATATATTTCAAAACTAAGCAATTGGAACATTTGGTTTCCACAGGTTGGTACATTCATTGAACTTTGCCACAAAGTAGATTTAGACATGATCAGCAAAAGATAGTGTAAGTCATGAAATATGTATCAAAACTGTTGGTTCTCCTTGCACTTGGAAAATGAAAAGCTCCCTTCTCCTTCTTAGAAATTTTCTGCAATGGATTAATGACAAAAATTACCTAAGACATGTTTGCAGCACTTAACAGAAATATTTTGACCTGGTCTGTGATGCTTTCCTGCTATCTGTGGAGGATTTCTTCAAAGAAAAAAATTATAGGAACTGTTGAAGGATGGACTTTCACATATTTTTAAAAGCAATAAATTTCTCAGCTGTTTTATGTTGTTTTGGTTTTGGTTTGGTTTCTGAGGGGTTTTTTGTTGTGGTTTTTTTTTTCTTTTTTTTTCCTTGTTTTTTTTTATTTTAGCTTTTCTTTTCCTATTGCTTAGCATATAATATATGTCCTTCTGAGGTCTTCTGCTTTGTGGTGAGGGCTGAAGATTACCATCTATTCCTTTCCAGCACCTTTCTACGGCCCTGCTGGCTCTGTTTTCTCATTGCCAAATCATCCAAAGTGTTTGACAGAGCTATCTGGGTTGCATAGCAAGTACAGTGCAGAGCAAACACAGACAGCCACAAGCTGCAGAGCTGTAGTGTGGGTCAAGAGCATGGCTCTGACAAGTTTTGTTTTGCTTTTTACTTTAGTACTTTTTGACTTTGTCATCCTTTGCACTTTTTTGTTCCCAGTGGCAGCAAGGCAGCTAGCAGTTCTGCCATTATCCCTCCACCAACTGATGCTGGGGGAAAACTCCAACCTTGTTCCTCCCTGCAGATATGATTCCAGACAGAACTGGCTCTGCCTGCTAATCAGGACCAACACAGAGAGGTGAGCTCGACAAGCCTGGAGGTACTTAAAAGTCAGACCTGATGGGGAGCACTGACCTAATTGGACTTCCACCTCCAAAATTTGCATGTTCAGATGTTTGTAGAAGCATTTCGGCTCCTCGCTGAAGTCAGCAGAAGAAATGGGCTGATAAGTAAGTAATGAAAAGCCTGGTGAGATGTAAAAACAATCTCCTGAGGGAATTTGTAAGAAATTCTGAAGTGAGACAGGGAAACTTTGCCAGATAGGTAGATTTTGAAGCAATTTTATGTTAAACAGAAAAAACATAAATCTGTATAAAACCCAGTGACATAGGGAAGTACTGGAATTCTCACAGGCTGGTGTGGCAGTGTCATTTAATGTATTTAATAATTACAATAATTCATGTAATTTAATGAATGCAGAAATTTGTAGGGTGATGTTCAATATTCCATTCCAGCGAGGACACTGGGAATGGAAAGAACCTGAGCATGTTCTTTCTTTTTCTGCTCTTATACTGGGCACAATGTCTTCACCACCAAAACCAGGATGGTGGTCCTTGATATAGGGCCCCTCAGAAGAGTTCAGTGTAATGTAACATAATGACACTACTTAACTCAGCCAAGACAGCTCCTCCAAGGCCTCTCTCTGTAAAACCATAGCCTCTCTCTCCACATACACCTCACAGTCAGTCCATGTTTCTCCTTAAGAGTCTTTCAAAGCTACAACGGCTTAGGAGGGTTTTTTACGGTGGTGTCTGTGCCAAGACATAAAAATATTTTCAAATATTTATATTAATATATATATTTGTATTTACCTGTAATTATCTATAACTATATAAACAAAACTATATAACTATGTTTACGTAAAGGTAATTTAATATTGATAAACTAGGCACAAGGCACAATTGTTCTCCTAACACTCAGCAAAAATGCAAGTTTTAACATTCAGATGAACTTCCATCCTATATGTTAAGTAACTGCTCCACACAGAATCTTCCTCTGAATTCAGATACAGAGCTGCTTAAAGCATATGCATTCAGTTATTTGCAAAGGCACTCACAGGCATTAGGTTAAGGTTCATGCATAATGAATTACTACATACAAAACTACAGGTAAAATTAAACACAAAATTACATTACCAGAAGTAAAATTTGTGGCAAGGATGATAACACTGGTCTCTTCCCTCTAACTTTATCTATTACAAATAATTTTTACAAACTAAGCCAAACCATGTCAGAAAAGTGGCATGGTTTAGTGTGCGCTAATGCTCTTTGTCAATGAAAATGAGGGTGGTAATCTAAAAAGAGACATTTCCAGGAAGAGGGTCTTTATTTAGATTGTCCTGAAAATCATTCATCCCACAGCTCCTTCTACTTTCTACTGTTACAGGAATTTAATGTTCTATTAGAACTAAATTTGGTTTCCAATTAGAAAATACAATCCAGTCCAAAAAATAAAGTACTTGAAGCAATGCAGACTGAGAGATTGGTGGTAATGTGGTTTAACAAATTAAGAACAAATCAGAAATGTAGAAGCCATTAAATTTGCCTCATATTGCAGGTGTTGCATTGGCCCCAGAAAAGTCACTTATATTCCCATAGTTTTTATTCCTGCCATCTATAACAAAATGATAATACCTATCTCTGAAGATTGACAGGCTGGTCAGATAGACATGGCTATCTACAGGTGAACTACAAAAATAATTGTAAATAAAAAATAACTCAGTCTCTGTTTTTCATATATCATTGTATCCTGTTGTGATGATTTGCACAAGCAGACAATTATTATTTGTGTGTTCTTTGAAATTTCTTTAACACACATGAACTTAAAATTTATATTACATTAGTAAAAATACTACATTTCCAAGTTTTCATTTTCCATATTTATTTTTCCAAATTTCTGTAAATTTGTCTAAATATACCAAACAGTTACATGGTTTACTACAAACATATTTGTTGCAAAACTATCGAAATTTTAATTAATTTAAATATTTCTAAGGTTTCATAACCTACTCTAAAGAAACTTTCTCAGTTGGTTTTCATGTGTCTTCAAGGAAAGTAGGACAGTTAAACTGTTTTTCAAGGGATTAGTATAACAACTTCAGACAAAATTCAGCACACACAACTAGATCTTGGTTAAAACATTTTTAGATTATTTCTTAGAGCTTAGACTACGTCTTTAGAGAATGATTCTTAAAAAAACCTTCAAGTGGTCCAAATATCTCATCATGACTCCATGGCCTTACTTGGAGCTTTGTGTACTTATCTGCAAAGCAAGGACCCTCTGAAAATGCAGATAAATTAATTTGTTTCTCCTTCTGAGACTACCTATTTCTTAAGGGAAAATGAAAAAGGATTCTGAAATAACCAAAAAAAATATTGGGATGGGGGATTTCAGACTTTCTGTTTTTGATGTATGCAACGTCTAGTTTATATTTTTTTAAATCCAGGCAGAAAGGGGCAAAGATGCTTAACGACAGTGTTGTCTTTGGGATGAAATCACAGAGCCTAAATACAGAAATGCTATACTAAGTGAAAGTGGGAACATCACATATATCTGGTGAAGCATCCTTTGGAATCACATTTCCCTCCTTATTGAGGGAAATGTGATTTTCCCACATAAAAAGTCTTTGGACATCAGTGTGATAAATTAGGTACCCAGAGGTAGTGAGTCTTTTCTGTTCACTAAAATAAAGAATTTAAAAGAGAGAATTAGAGAATTAAAAACAGATCTGTAAATACATATTACTTTTATTAAGTAAAAATTTCTGTCACATACATTGGCCTACTTGGTTAATAATGGGGGAGACAAGCTAGTGTGAAAATAACAAAACTCTAAAGGAAAGTAGAAGCCTTCATGGTGAGAACCACTGATTTCCTGTTACCTTTCAGAAGTCAGGAATGAGAAAAAGGTTCTGCAAGAACTGCTGGCTCTGCTTTACTCAGAATGAAATCACTCTGTGTATTATAATGCCAATTTTCTCTTTTCTGGAACTCAAAATCTCAATCTTAATCTGGGGCATAAGAAATACCAAAATTTCAAAATCTACCATCTGTTACGCTGAGTATTTGAACCTATATAAGTCACAATTTTCACCTTGCTTTTCTTTTTCATATTTTTTGAAGTACAATCAAAACATTAGCAAGTCTCCAGTAGATGATAAGCTTTATTTACACAGTCATAGGCACCCACATACGAAAATAAAATCTCTCAAACTAAATCTCTTGATCACTCTTCTTTGAGAAGATATAGAAAGAAAAAGGAAAAATTTTCAGTATGGTTCCTAGTTTTATAAGAGAGGATCTTTGTCACTAAAACTTTTCATGTCTCTGTTATAATGGCAAAACAACACATCTGAAGATTTAAATAAACAATCAGCTGTCAGTACAAGCTGATTTGATGCTTTTTTAAATCCAATTGACCTTTGTAAAGGCAAAAGCAAAGAGCAATACTTGACATTTTGCTGAAAATAAAGAAAACATAATTTAGCAATTTTCATCCAACTGTGGTTAGCTCCAGCTTCACAGTTGCTCAGCTCCTTCCAGACTCAAATTTGCAGTCCTCATATGCATCAGGAAACTTCCTGAGAGAGTTGCTTCTAAGCAGTTTTATTCAGACCTCACATCTAACAGTTCACATGTTCCATTTTGGAGAATATAATCCATTACAAAAATTCTATATGGAAAGGTGGTTCACTGACAATATTACATTCACATACTCACAAACAAACTGACTTATAAATGATTTACAACAGTTAACACTGCAGTCAACACCTTAAATTAATGGAATTTTTGTTAACAAATGGAAACACTGAATATCTTGAAGAACTCAGTAGTATGAGGTCACACCACACTCAGTGTTTCTGAGCAGGTTAGATGTTTAAGTGTTCGTCCTGCAGCCGTCACTGCTATTAGGTGCAGGCACTGCTATTAGGTGAATGCAACTAGGAAAGATGCTCAATGCTTTGCCTGTGCTCTCACACCACACTGCCTTCTGAACAGAACCGAGATGCTGGAACTCAAATGTTGTTCTTAGACTAAATTCTGAAGACAGACTGAAGTCACTAAAAAACTAGGGTATACTATTTTGCATGCAAGATGACACCAGTGTGATTACATAGCTACTGGATCAAGGCCAATATTGACACAGGCAATAGATGACAGATAACATGTGAAATTCTTTCAGGCTTCTGAAATAAGATTTTTCAAATTCCTGCTCATGCTTTTTTTCCCTACTGCTACAATATACAGAATTCATCTCTTTGACCGACAGGCTTAGAAATGTCCAAAGGATCCTAAATAATGCATCACCAATACTCTTTACAATAGCATTTAAATTGTCCTTGTTTACAAAGTGAGCATCACATTTGCTTCTTTCAGACCTATATTATGCTGCTGATTTGCATTTGTCATGAGATAAGTGAAACACTCATCCCAGTTTCTACCTCTTATCTGTATATACATATATACATAGCTTATCAATTTGTAGCAGAAATTCTTTCACTACTTTTATCTTAGTGCATAATTCTCCACTTAGTGTGATTGGATCGCACAGAATTCCTACGAAGTCTTTCTGCAGACTAAAACTCATCCATTTCATTACATAGGATACATCAGTCCTCTGAATAAACAATAATACCTAAATCTCTTTAATAAAACAGCTATACTAGCACTTTTTCTGCCATGCTCACAAGGAAAATTCAAGTAAAGGTTTATATCAAGATCCAGTATTTTTTAAAACATTTTTTATACTTTCCTTGTTTTATTTTCACCATATTTTTTCCTTAAATTTTACTCCTTCAATTTTACTGAGAAACTGCATTTAAATACCTGCTATGAGCTAAACAGATCTGCTGCTTTTATGTTGCCCAGGTTGGTAGATAACAGCTAGAATAATATCAATACATGCAAACTAGGTATTATTTATAAGTATCTTATCTTACACATAAGATGCTATTGAAACTTATAAATAAAACTGCTATGGAAATGACAGGCTTCTAGCTGTCAAAATCAAAACACATTTAGAACATTAGATGTAACTGAACCATTGTTGTAGCATAAAAATTTTGCTGATGTATAGAAGTCTCCCAGGCTCATTTCAGGATTCTTTCTTCATTGTGTTCTAAACCATTTTTGAGTTAAAGACAACCTATTTTCATATCATGCCACTGTTTCTATGAGTCACTATTTCTTTTGGCCACTTACCATATCTTTAGTCCACACCACCAACCAGGACAAGAGGACATAGTCTTAAATTACACCAGTGGAGTTTTAGGGTGGATATTAGAAATTCTTCAGAGAAAAAAGTGATGGGGCATTGGAATGGGCTGCCCAGGGAGGTGGTGTGTGATGGTGTTCACAGGGGTCTTAGGATGAGGGAAGAGACGAGGATCTGACTCCATGTTTCAGAAGGCTGATTTATTATTTTATGATATATATTATATTAAAACTATACAAAAAGAATAGAAGAAAGGATTTGATCAGAAGGCTAGCTAAGAATAGAAAAGAAAAGTAATAGAATGATAACAAAAGCTTCTGTCTTGGACAGAGAGTCTGAGCCAGCTGACTGTGATTGGCCATTAATTAGAAACAACTACATGAGACCAATCACAGATGAACCTGTTGCATTCCACAGCAGCAGATAATTATTGTTTACAGTTTGTTCCTGAGGCCTCTCAGCTTCTCAGGAGAAAAAAATTCTAAAGAAAGGAGTTTTCATAAAATGTGTCTGTGACAGTGGTGGAGCCACCTTCCCTGGAGGTGTTTAAGAAAAGACTGGACATGGCACTCAGTGCCATGGTCTAGTTGACAAAGTGGTGTTGGGTCATAGGTTGGACTCGATCTTTTAAAGGTTTTTCCAACCTAGCTGATTCTGCGATTCTTTAGAGGAAAACACTTCTAAAAATAATCCATTGAAGATTTTCTTTTAGACTAATTTTGTCTTGGTTTGGACAACTTTTGATTCCTTATTTCCTAGGCTAGCAAAGCTATTATCAACTGCACTTAAAGAGCTACTTCGTCTTCACTGTAAAACAAGCACTGCAGTGATGAGTGATTTGTTACAGATACCCAACTAGCTGGGTTGTTATTTTATTCTTCACAGTAAGAAAAGTTGACTCATATTGACAGAGGTGGAAAATGAAAAGAACACACCTGATCCCAAGTTCTTTTTAGCAGATATACTTCCACCCATTGCAGCAGTTATAGTTGCATTTCTTACTTGTTACGTGCTACATAATTCTGGCCATTACTAACACCTAAGGAGAATGGCTAAAACTGCTTTTTCACCTTCTGTTGCAAAAAAATTGGTGTTAAGAGATTTTTCCTGAAAGATATTAATGTAAAATTCTTCAAGAATGAATGAAGGAAATTCATAGATGCTAGAAGATTTAGAGTGTTATTTAATTACAGTAATAATGTATTATAGCCCCATTTTTCTATTTTAAGTGTGTCAATGAAAAGTCTAAATGTTTTTTTCAGTGATTAGTTGAAAATCCAGTAAATCAAAGCCCACTTCAATACACTTTTTCACTGTATATTATTTAGACACATTATAAACACAGCTCTAAACACAAACTACTCTTCTGATATCAATTTCTCATGTATTCCAGTTCTATCCTAACAATGCTTTCTATTTTTACTTGACACTGAAGACATTTTTCTTTATTTTGTCTTCAGCTATAGACTGATTTTGGGTCTGTTATGTATGGACTTGAATAGCTAAATGGAATCTTTAGTTTCATAAATAATTACAGAAATAACGTGTTAAAGTATGTTTCAGATGGTAACTAGGAACAGAGAGGACACTTTTTAAAGAAAGAAGTTGTAAACATAGAAAAAGGGATATAAAATTGTTGCATTCTATTGATTCACAGTGTAATCAAATCTCGTGGACAGCTTTTGTTTACACAGCTACTATAATGCATACCAATGCTACTGTCCAATCAAGATTACAACCAAGAAGTTTAGCTTACGTCAAAAAGTGTGAAGGCTCAAAAGTGACATGCTTTCTTTACTTGCTTTACTGTAGCTATTTTTACTTTAAAAAATTGCACATAATGAACAACTTTCAAGGTTAAGTGAATGGCTCTGAGTATACTATTGTCTTTCCTTCCAGGTAAGAATCCAAGTCACCAGAAACAACTTTATTGAACAGATGTCAAAATGCAGATGTGAATTGCTTTGGATGTATATTTTATTTTGTGTCTGGGGTACTATTTGAATTGTTTGGCCTGTGTTTAACTGTGTTTGGTTTGTACACTTAGCTGACAGAAGATTTGGTTGGACTGTATCTACTTGAACAAGCATGTCCTTTTCTTGATGGCCTTGATATAAATTGTAGTTCATCTTGGCATTACTATGAGGGCTTCACTGCCTTTTGTTGGGCTAATTTGCAGTGTAGAATCACCTTTTGCAAAATCTGTAGGCAGCCTTTTACATTCAGCATCTCATGTCTGCCTAATACTGGGTTCTGTTTAGTTTTGTGTGGCTTTGATAATCTGAACCACTGCATGGGATCTTCTAGTCTACCTCTGACTCATCAGAGCAGAAGCTTTCAGAACACGTCATAAGACACAGGAAGTGAGCGTATTTATAGTGGTGGCCCTCTCTGTGTCCCCAGGCTACATCCCAGAGTTGAATAGTATGTTCTAGGAAAAAATACATATTTCATTTGTGACTGGTACTGGCATGAGCTTTATAAACTGTGTACTTTTGCTTTCCTGCATAGCATAATTCAGCAACTTACAGAACAGTGTATCTTTACTCATTTTTTACAATCACAATATGTTGTATTTTTTAAAGTCTATTTCTCCTACTGAAATTGTGTCATCTTGATTTCTCTTAGTGCATTTTCTATTGCTTCATTATAATATTTGAGGGTTTTTTGTTGTTGGGTTTCTTTTTTTCCAACATACTAATTTTCTTTGATATCTTATCTCCCTTTCTACTCAAGCTAGCCTTTCCTCCCATTCTGGCTTGCCATAGCTATTTTAATTATTTTAATTAATTTGTTTAATTAATGAAGTTTGGTTAGTCTAATCTTCTCCAGTCAATGTCAGGTTGGATGTGCACCCCTTCACTTGTTTTCTGTATGCCCGTATTTCTTGTTAAAGGCTTTTCAGGTATTTGTATGTGAACTTCTGAATTTTCTCGTATTGCAATCTAGTAAAAATAAGCTGACTTTTAGAACTTTTTGCAAAATTTATCTCTACACTGAGATATTGCGTTAGGCAAGTCAGGCCATTTGTCCAGTTTGGAAAACTACCAGTCAACTCTTCCAGATTTTTCCTGTGTTTCTTGGGAAAAAGTACTTTGCTTGTAACACTGATGCTTATTACATGGTCATGAGTTGTCAAGCATGCTTATACACAGAACAGGTAGACATTCAACCCTTATCTACATCATCTAAAAAAATCACAAAAGGATTTTTTGAATACTGGCATTAATAATGGGTTACCTACCAGTTGCCATTTATTTTTTCCCGATATTCCTGAAAAATTGAGGTTTTATACTGTTGGTGGGTAATATGACAGTATTTCATAAGAGTAAGGTTTCAATTCAAAATTACTTATTGAAAAATTAAATTAATTAAATTATTGTTGAGAGAGGGGAGTGTTGGGACTTATTGCAAGGCAACTGTGACTGGGGTAGCTGTGACATACCTAATAACTTGTAGTTTACAGTGTAGATACATTCTTAAGTTATAGAGGATGGAGGTGTGTAGTGCAGTGTGCTGGAAATACAGCCAAAGAAATATCTAGATTATACTAAGAAAATCGGCTGCAGAGAATAGCCTAGAAATGGGCCTGAAGTATCTTTTTTACCCTTTTGCAAACAACAGGAAGAGATCCAACCACTGCCCCGAACTTTAGATCCATTGAATGCAAATAGGCCTCTGTTGATGTCAGCTATACAAATCATAAAAACTCCCCTAACTGCAGGAAAAACATGGTGATCATTTAGATGGGTATAGTGCATGCAAAAGAACTTGTGAAATTCCAAATATTTGAGACGAGTACTCAAGATACAGCTTATTATTTCACTCCTGACCCCAGATAAACATGTATCTTGTGAATAAATCCAGAATGACAATTGTAAGTTAAGAAGAGAAGTAAACATTTTTTCTGTTTCACAAGGGAAAAGATAAGGAACCAAGGCTTATCATGCCAGAGCAATGGAGTATGTTTCTGTATCACAGATGCTGTCTGGGTCGGACAATTAGGCGCATACTGCTAAGGAATTCGAAATACCCAACATACTTCTTTTTCTTTCATGATTTTCTAAGTGTACTTTTTATTTTGTAAATCAGCTATTGTCCTCCCATTTGCATGTTTACTCCTGAAGTTACAGGGAAATGGTTACTTTCCCCTCCATGTACTAGAATAGCTCCTAGTATAAACTTGTCTCTGATGGGAACCGTTTCCTGCAGGAAGTTCTTGGAAACAATTAGTACTGAGTGGATGACTTTTCAAGCAAGTGCATTCCCTGGGAAATGCATGTCACAGGACTAAACAAACACAATGGATCATATTCAGTGTCCTTTCAATCTCCTGTGTTGAATCCATTTGAATATTCAACATATTTTAATGGATCACGTTCTGCTTCTTTACACAGTCCATAATTCCTGGACAGCTGGGAACTAGGCCTCTACTTCTTGTAAACTATTTCATCTCCTCTTTTCTGTCATGAAATAAACTCTTAATGAGCAATGAATTGCTTTCCAGCTGAAACAGGGTTCATTGTGTAACAGAAATGCTCACCAATAAATGGTAAACCCACCTTTTATTGCAGAAAACCAGTCTTGTTTTAACAATCATCAATTCTGAGAGCTGACAAAGACATGAGAATAAGATGCCAACAGAATGCATGACAGAGACAGGGAGTTTCTACTGCTATCATTATGAAAATGTGTTATCTACTATCAAGTCCCATTTCCTTTCCCAGTCACAGACAGATTGGCTGAGATTAAATCTTCAAAGGACACTGGACATGACTGTTCATGAGCGGGATACACGTGGCTCTTGCACAGCCTCTGTGTCAGAACGACTCTCAGCAGGATGTGTGTACTCTCCAAGACCAGCCCCTCATCGGTGGGAACATGGTCTAAAAATCCTTTCTGAGGCTGCACCTGCCTACAGCAAAACCTTCATTTTTATTCAGTATTAGTAATACATAATTTTGTTCTACACAAAGACTTTGCATACTGATATTTTCTGAGTTAGTTGTATCTGATTATTTGATGAGTAGCATAGATTAAAGAAATTTACAGACGTTTCACCTTGTTCCTTCCCTGTTTTTCATTTCATGCTGTATGTCTGATCACTTGAATCACACATCAGTTTTTCCATTTCTTGACTAGATAAATCTTAACTTTAAAAGAGGAGAATGGTCCTTATGGTATGGTTATGTAAAGTGTGGGGGCATTCCAGGAAATATTTTTAAAGCTTCTTTTATTATGGAGATTTACAAAGCACTGAAGACAATCATCTACTAAAACAAACAAATTTGAAAACTATAGTACTGTGAAAGAGCTACCCTATTTTTTTAACTTCTCCCAGGGTATGCAACACCAAAAAACTGTTTTCCTTTTAAGTATATGGTAGCTTTATACTTAAAAAAAGCAGTCAATAAATAGTTATAAAATGTAATGGATAGTGTTCTATTACATTTTACATGACAAAAATCCAACAAAGGATAAAGACCCACTTTTAATGCATGGAGTATAAGTTTTTAAGCTCCTCATAGTTGAAAATAAAGTTTTTGTTTACTATTGTTTGAGTTGGAGCTCCAGCCATGCACGTTTTAGTGTAAAATAGTAAGCAGGAAGAGACTATGCATTTGAAATGTTTTTACCCCCTTTGAATAAAGAAAAAAATTATTATATATCTCAGGTTTTACCAATTCTCTTGGGCTAGAAAGAACAAAAGTAAAAGGTTTCTTTTCCTGATGTGGAAGATCAGTATTGACATAATGTGAATAAAGATGCTGCATTAACTTCTTCAGGCCTGTTGAAATATACAGTTATTTCCCAGATATTAGTAATGATCATTAAGGCAAGATGCCAAAGGAGACCACATTTACTGGTGGAGCAGAGCAGAAGCACATATTGATATGTCAATATATATATATAATAATTAAACAACAGTATATACAGAAAAATCAAATATATTTCAGGGAGAATAAAGTACTTTTTTTTCTCAATTAAAAAAATATTTCTGAGATGTAATTTTAAAAGTATTTTAACACTGCCTAAGAAAACACCCACATTTTCAATTTAAAATAAATACATTTCATGAAGATATGACTTTTTAGTTAATTTTTATTTGATGGGGTATAAAGATATTTAATATTGGGAAATAAAAGCTGTCACAGAGGTTTCTGTTCTAAAAAAATAAGAATGGCAACTTGAGTCCAGAAGTACTTGTCCTCCAAAGATTTTTATATATAATTTTAAATCTCCTGCTAATTTCACTGTTTTCAGACATCAGAGGTATTTTCCCATCTGTGATATAATAACCAGTATTCTATAAATAATTCAGCAATAAGCAGTATGGTATTAAATGCAGTGCAATGCATTGGTTTCTCTATCCAAACACTTATATGGGTAAAATTTTGGAAAGAGCTATTTACATTTTTTTATTATTAATGATGAACATTTTTCCTTTTTCAATAAAAGTTATTTGCTATATGAGAAAAGCTAAGCTTCAAGGCTCACATCTTACAATGGAAAAAGATCCTGTCTTATGGCTATAGAATTTAAAATATTGGTATGGTTATCATATTATCATTATTATCATAATTATTAACATCTACAGAAAATTGAAATAGCGATTTTGCAAAGGCTGCAGGTACTTCAGTTTTGCTGGTATAATTATCTTAGTAACACTTTACATACAGAAGCAAGTAGTTTTCTTTCTGAGTGTATTAGCTATGAAATGAAATCTAAGCAATTATACTGCTATTGTTTAAAAACAATGCATCCCTTGCTTTAATATGCATTCCATATGTCAGTTTGAGAAGCAAACAGAATACACACTTCCACACTGTGACAGTGAGTTACTGGATGGTGTTCAGCTGGTGAAGCCAAAATTATCAACATAAGTGGAGAAAACACCCCCAGGTCAGCAAGAAGACCAAAGGACCAGATGCTGGCTCTTACCTGCAGGCTGTTGAAGATGATGAAGAAGACTAGCATCCAGAGGTGCCGGTAAGCCATGTGCAGTCCTCCCCACAGCCAGGTGATGGAAATCAGGGCAAAGAGGTACAAGACCAAGGGGATCTCTGCAAACCACAAACACAGAGTTTCAGCTGCTGAGCCCTTGGAAAAAACACTTTTTAAAGAATTACTGACACAAAACATAGTTTTGCTGTGCGTGGCTAACCTTGGAGCTTGTTCTCCAGTGGTGGGCAGCCCTTGTCCTGATCTAGTTGGGTGGCGGTCCCAGGGCTTTTATGACCCCACCCTGGGATCAGAAGACCAGCGGAAGGATGTCTGGGAGGTATTGAGGGGCAGAATGAGCACAGGCCAGCTCAACAAACCAAGCGGTGGGAAGAGCACACATGAAGTCAAAAAATATGCTGAACTTTGGAAAAGAATAAAACTCTTGGCAAGCTCTAGAAATTTTGAGAGAAAATCAATTTCTAAGAATTGAGAGGAAAGGGAAAAGAAGAAAAGTATTATGGTGTGTTGGTTTTGCATGGCTTGGTTTTTTGTTGAGGAGGGAAGATGCCAGCCACAGAAGTAATTTTTCCTGTGGGAAGCTGCTAGAAGCTGTCTCTATGCCTGGCAAAGTCAATCGTGGGTTGGGTCTAAAAATAAGCATGCTGCTAAGCCAATTAAAGTAGTTGGTAATGCCTCTGTCATTACATACTTAAGAAGGAAAAAAACCACATGCAATTCCTCTTTCTTCTTCTCCTCCCAGGGGTGGCAAGGTGGCCACTGGGGGCCTTCCCAGTGTGGCTGGGACCATGTGGCCAGGGCTATCTCAGCATGGTCCACAGCAACCTGTGCTTGCTTGGCTGTTTTAACTAGCCATGCTGAGGGCAGAAGGGCAGAGCTTGGATGGGATCAACCCTATAAGAACCTTTCAACTGATAGAACTTGTTAACAACCAAACCTACGGACCCCAACTCTTTCCTATGTCAGACAAAAGGAAAAGGTGAAGACACATGAGAACAACATAGGGACACCAAGGTCAGTGAAAGGACAGAGCAGCAGGAGGTGCTCCAGGCATCAGAGCTGAGATTCTTCTACAAGCCATGGTGAGGACTACAATAAAACAGTTTCCCTGTAATTTGTGAAGTACATGTGGGGATGCAGAGGTGCACTCACAGCCCGTGAGAAAAGGTGTTCATGCGAAAGCATGTGGATGCTGAAAAGCTGTAATCTAGTGGGAAACTTGAAGAAAGAGAGAAGACCCTTGCTTTTAGAGATAGAGAAAGAGGATCCTTGCTTTCAAACTAGACAGCTCATCCTTAAAAGACTACATCTCATGAACTAATGACCCATGCAAACAGTTGTGGGAAGACTGCTTTGCCCATGGGAGGTACTCACTTACAGCAGGTCGGGCAGGACTGCCACTCATGAAAATTAGAACCACATTAGGGAAATTACAAAGAACTGTTGCCTGTGAGAAGGACCCCACAACATAACAGAAGAGACCCTTCTCCCTAAGCAAACTGAAGAAAGATTTTTTTAAAAGTAACAGATGGAATAATAAACTAACTACTAAAACTGTTTTGTCTGCCGGCACTGTCAGTGGGAAAGAAGGAAGAGCTGGAGTGGGGGAGGGAAAG
>NW_005054352.1:1168072-1180916 GCF_000277835.1 Geospiza fortis | reverse complement strand
AGGGAAAGGGTGTTCTAAAGATTTATTTAGTTTGCATTCTCCTCTTTTAATTCTTTTAATATTTTTTTCTTTTTGTCTTTTAAGTTTTGAGCCTATTTTGCCCTTATAGTGTTTCCTCCTAATCCTTATCTCACACCATAAGCCTTTTGGGTTTTTTTCTCTCCCCCACCTCTGCTCAACTATAGCAGAGGACAATGAGTGAATGGTTTTTCATGGCTGCCTGGCATCTAGCCAGTGTCAAACCATGACATATGGATACATAAACGGTCCCAGCTCTGGCCACTTACAGGGTTGTAGGAAATGATAAGAATAGCTTATTCTTTGATTTGTTGTTGTTTTCCTTTTCAAGTCAAACATAAGACATTAGACCCCAAAAAACTTAGAGTGACAACTTCCTCTCAACCCAAGAGACTCATAAGATCGACTTGAACCAGTTAATTTCATTCATCTTCAAAAATATGTGCAGAATGTGTCCTGAAGGATGCACACATTCTCCATTTTATGTTCCCCACTGTATTTACAGCATAAAAAATTTAGGGAATGCTAGCAGGAAGATGTCTGCTTGGACAAAGTTTGCAATAAAGAAAACAAAAGTAAGTTTTCACCTCCACATGTTCTCCTGAAACTGAAAAGAGCCAGTCCCTGTACTACCATGTTTGCAGCAGAATTCAAAGTCCATGTTTGCCAGATCTGCACACTGCTTGGCCAGACATTGCCCCTCTCCACATTAGTTACGAAGCATCAACAAAGAGTGGGGATCTGTTTTTACAGGCATTGCTCCAGAAACAGTTTGGGAGCCCTTTAGCCATTTTTTAAATATTGTACAAATAGTAAGGGCCTTCTGAATGTAGGCAATACCCCACATCATACAGACATAACATTTTAACAAGAAAAATTGTAAAGATACTGGCTTTTTGCCACACAGTGAATATTGGTACAGTTTATGGTTCTTTTCTTTTTTTTTTTCTTCATTGGTAACAATTGCCTAGTTATCAGTATTGCAAAGAGTTAATACAGAGTTGAAACTTTGGCATCATTTAAAGCCTTGGATCTTCAAGTTCTGTATACCCATTTGTTGGATTTTGATCCAACAAAAGCTTAATCATTAGAGCAAACATATCAGAAAAAAAGCAACAAATTCTTTTAGGTTCGTAAAATCAGAATTGTACAAAGGAAGAGAATGCTAATAAATAGTCTTGATATGGACCAAAATAGTATAATTATTTGTAGTTTTCTTCATACGAATATAAAACCAACAACCCACTTCCAAAGAAACCCCAAAGGGTTATTCTGAGCAGATGAACCTTCCCTGATATGACTTTTACTCTAAGTCCAGGTGTAAGCAGTTGCCTCTAGGCTACTTGGATAAACCTTAGTAGATAAGACTAATGATGTGAAGTCAGCTCAACATTACTGTGATGTAACTGAGACACTGACAAGCAGTTCCGTTGGGTATTATATAATCCAATCATGCTGGTCGCCATTTTTGGTATACTTATCACACTGTTTTATAATACTACAAGTGGTGGAAGATTTTATTTAAGCAACAGGTAGTCCACACCCTCCTTAAATATATATAAATGTATATACACATGCATATATCATTGTCCTGACTGTTCCTGACTTTCCTTGAAATATGTCCCTCTTTCCTTACTATAAGCTTAAGGAACACTGACAGCATTGACAAATTCAATACAGATAAATGCAGTTTATGCAGCTCTAGTTGCAGCTTGTTAGAGCTTGAAAACTTACCACAGTCCTGCTTGATATGTAAGTAGGTGAAATTGCATACATTCAATTTACCAAACAACTGGAAGTGTCCCCGGTTTGTCACTCCTTCATTGTTGAGAAAAGATAATTTCCTTGTTAATCAGTAAAATTAATTTTCTGTTCGGAGGGCTGCAGTACATTGTAATAAGTTATTAAGGGTAATAAAATTGTAGTTTACTACAGTAGGAGAGTCCTTACAGTAAACACAAGATTTTGTAAGCGATTCACACAAAAACAATGACTGTGAGAATTTGAAAGATAGGCTGCAATATTTTCATCATGAGTTTGGATTAGATTACAAAACTCATAAACCAGGAAAAATATGAGGATGATGGAAAAATTTAGTCACCTCATCAAGAACCTAAAAGGAACTGTGCAGGGAATACAAAAAGTTTGTCTGGCCTTGTCTTTAAGAAGGGCAAAAAAGTTGGATGGATATAATACTTCTCCCAGCAATTCTCCCATTTACAACTCAGGAGCTTCCCTAACCAGACAGAGGGCTTTTTTCCCTATTTAGTAATCTTCAGGGGACCTTTCTTTCACAAAATCATACTGAACTTTGTAAGTTGAGAAGAATTATCAGAAGAATAAGGAACTCTACAGTAACATCATAAGATTCAGGTAATAAAATGCCAGATTGCCCAGCTGAAAAAACTGTAAGCCTTGTGCTTGTTGTTTGGTTTCCTTATAGTAAAAAAAAACAAGAAACAGTAGGAAACAAAACATTAAACATTTCCAAACAGTTATGATTTCACCAGTGTTTTAAAGTTTGCAACAAATGAAACCCTTACAATTCTTTATTTCTGAAATAAACTTCATAAAGAAGAGGAAGACTGGGGACAGTTTAAAGTTTCATTCTCTGTTGCATTCTAAGGCATCTGGAGATGTCCCTGCTCATTGCAGGGAGGTTTGACTAGATGACCTTTAAAAGGCCCTTCCAACCCAAGCCATTCTATGATTCCATGGTTTGTAATGACCTCTTGGGAAAATAATTTCATTATCTCCTATGTCTACACCCAAACATACTGCAACCTAAGCAGGCTGCTTACTGATGTCCACAAAGAAGTTCAACCACATAGAACTTTGGTTCCAGTAAGGCAGTGCACGCTTCTTCAGAAATAAGAACTGCAACACTTGTCAGGCTTGTGTGCCTGAAAGGATTGGACAAGTCATGATAGATACTAAATTTTAGAACATGGGATGAAACTGCCTAAACAAAAGAGAAAAATTATTTTTCAGTACCAAGTGTATCCTGTCCATAAACTCCCTTTGTACGCATGAGACACCTCTTTTGGAAACCATGGGAAGGGTATGTCTGCCAGCCTCTGCATCTGAGAACACTAAGAGCCATGTGGCCTCTTGGTAGTCCAAAACTGGGAGGACAAGAAACACTGAAGAATAAAGGAGTGGAAGCAACTGTGAAGATGAAAAAGAAGACAAGGAGGAGCCTTGCACCATGACACACTGTCATACTTTCAACGGTTCACCTAATGATGAGCAAGTTGAAGAGCAATGGCAAGTTGAAGATTGAGATGGATTCAAACATGGCACTGTAACTTCACTAATGAAGTGACAGTTCCCATGCTTAACGTCTCATCCCTGTGTAGTGCCTATTGATTATTAATTAATAGCTTGATGCTGTCTACTACAACCTATTTTACCAGGCAGAGAGGAAGCAATAGAAAACCTCCTGTACAATTTCAGGCAGTGACTGCTCATGGTGCATAGTGAAAAATTATTGAAAAATGCCTTCCTGTTAAAAGGAGCTTTTTTCTTTAAAGCGAGGAAAAGCAATGGGCAGGCACTTAGAACATCTACTAACTGAAATACCAACAACTCACTTAAACAAATGCATCAAAACAGAAGTTCCTTCCTTCCTTCCTTCCTTCCTTCCTTCCTTCCTTCCTTCCTTCCTTCCTTCCTTCCTTCCTTCCTTCCTTCCGCCACTTCCTTCCGCCACTTCCTCCTGCCTTACTTCCTTCCTTCCTTCCTTCCTTCCTTCCTTCCTTCCTTCCTTCCTTCCTTCCTTCCTTCCTTCCCTGATATTAGACAGAACAAGTCTGAGCAATGAAAAATGTTAAACTAAATATAAATTAAGAAAACTGAAAATTATTAAATAATATTAATGCTTTGATGTATATTGCAGAATATGTCTTTGCAGAAAATATCTATATGATTTAACTGTGGAAAATAAAGCATGAACAGTGCATTCATAATGTATTGAAATGCCTATATTCTCACCACTGGTGTGTTGGTCCATATTTTTTTTTTCCATTTTCTTTATTCTTTTTAATGAATAAGAAATTCAATAAAAGAGGCAATTGAATAATACAGCTTTAATTGTATTCTGAGTTTACATATAAATATTTACCTTGTGTCCTCTCCTTAGGCTGTTAAACTGCAACTGATAATGCAACTTTAGTAGGTTTTAAGAGTTTTTAGTCTACTGCAAAACCTGAAAGGTCTTTATAAACATTTTTTACCCAGAAGACTGGGGAGAGTGTGTTGCTTCACAGAATTTCAACAATTTGTGAGAGCCCTAAATTAGTAAAATATTTACAGGCTATTGCTTAAGAAGTCACCAGTTAAACTTAGCAATGTAAATAAAAAAATGCCACAACAACGTTTTTTTAAATAAGCTTGAAAAACAGTGTTCCAAATCCTTCTGGCTTGGTTTTCTATTGTTTTTGACAGCTGCAGAAAAAAAAAAGGGGGGTTGATAACAGGATTTTGTGGCCAAAATAAAAAACAAAATAAAACAAACAAAACAGATTCTTCTCATAAAGTTCAAAGAAGGAAATACACCACGAAGAAAATGTAATCAATGAATCATAACAAAACCACTGAATCCTGACTGGGAATGTTAAATGTGCAGAATTTAACAGTACCAGATACTGAAGACAAGAAAGCTAGTAGATCCATGTCCATGAAATTGAAGTGGAAAAAAATGTTCATTGATAGTTTGTAGAAGTAGGAAGTTAAAAATGCGCCAAAATATTTTGTTCATTTCTATTTTTTGATCTGCCGATCCTTGTGGCAAGGAAAGTTTTCAAATTAAAGTATACTTTCTAAAAGAAAAGCACATATTCCATTAAGTATAACAAATACATCACTGCTTCAAAATCATAAAAGACTAGCCTCTCTAACCTTTGCACTAAATCTCAGGGTTTTGGCAAACTTTCACATACAACTTTAAGACACCTTGTGTTATAATAAAAGGGGAAAAAAGGGCCTTTTATCATAGCTTATGCTATTACTGTTATGCAGGGAACATGGCACATCCCAGAAAAGTAGCAAATCAACAGAATAAAGAAAAATATGAGCCTACTTATTTCCACATAAAATTATTGAAATGCACAGTTGCAAAATATTAAATGAGTGCTAAAATTGCAACTGTGCAATCACAACTCATGGATGTGATCTTGCTTCTGCAGACTTCTTTGAAGGAAAAAAGCTAATTTAGACATGTGACGCATAGTGCAAGCAATCTAAATTACACGAGAGAAGAGTTATTTATGTTATTACCTTATTCAGATCTTAGTTCTTTATTTCAGCTTCTAATTATGCTTGCGCATTTTTTCCTAATAGAATTTGTAAGGCAAAGGTTTGAAGGCAAAGATTTGTTTTTCTCCTAATCACAAAAAAAGAAAAGCTCCTGGAGCATTATGAAGACAAAAATATTATATACAGTGTGTGTGCTGAATACTGAGAATGCATATAACTCTTAGTAGGTGTAGGCAGACTATTTAGCATGTTCTGTTGTGACTAGGAATTGCAAACTGCTAACACATTAAATATATTTGGAGACTGGAACTAGATGATCTTTAAAGTCCCTTCCAACCAAACAATTCTATGATTTCATGTTAAAGAAATTTATATGAAGGAAGCTGAAAGTAGGTAGTTAAAGTTTTGCTACTAAATATCCAAGGCATTATTCATGAAGTTCTATTTTGACAACATAAAGTTTTAATCTTTATATTAATTCTGGCACTTTTGCAATTATGGTATCTGATTCAGGTAAGTTGTACTGCATATTTATGAGCAGGGCATGCCAGTGAAAATTATGTCAGTTCAAGATTTATTCAATAAATGAAGCTTATCTATTTACAATTATCAGGGGGGGAACAATCAAGTTGTTCTGTTACATTTTTAAATCTTTCTGTGAAATTAGGAAAGGTTAGCAAACAGAAAACAAAATCATTTATATTGGATTGCTGTCTTGTTATTATTCGTTTTCTGTATTTGCATATTAGGACCTGTCTCTAGTGGGTTTTCACAGGGCTCCATCCTCAGCCCTGTGCTCTTTAACATCTTCATAACTGACTTAGACACAGGACCGGAAGGAACACTAAGGTCACAGATGATACAAATGTGGGAGGATCTGTTGACTCTTTGAAGGCAGGGAGGCCCTGCAGAGAGATCTCAGCCAGCCACAGGAGTGGGCACTGGAATGGGCAATCACCAACCACATGAAATTCAGTAAAGGAAAGTGCCAGATTCTGCACCTGGGGTGGGGCAACCCTGGATGGATGGACAGACAGACGAATGAGACGCTGGAAAGCATGCCATGGAAAGGGACCGGGGGTCTTAGTCAAATACAAGCTGAATATGAGTCACCAGTGCCCTGGCAGCCAGGAGGGCCAACTGTTTCCTGTGATGCAAACTTAAATATTAGTTAGCCCAAAGGATGTTTATCCAATGAATGCTCTGACTTGGCTCCTGTCAAGGCTAACTTTTGAGAAGGTAGTTTCTATATATAGGAGGACAGTGAGCCAACAGAACAGGTTTGCTGAAAGGCTGGCAAACAGAATCAGTACAAAGTGAGGACTCTTTTTAAGCAAATTCAATGCCTACTTCTGAATGACTACAGAGACAGAGCTAGCATTCCTTGAAAATCATCTTTCCCAGTTTTTTCAACCTTTCACACTTTTCTTTCCAATATTCACTGTTGAGAAGGAAAAGCTGATTGCTCTAAGAGATAACTAATTCTTGACTCTCCCACTGCCCTTTCTTGAGCCCTCTACTGTCGAGGAAAATTCCCTGAGCTAAGTAAACTATATCAATCACCATGCAAGCCAACATGACCAGTAACAGAAATTCTGGAACAGTAAAAAAGAGCATGAGAGGGCAAAGTCACATATTTGCTGCTGCAGACAGGGTAATGAGAAATGTGCATATTGCTCAAATTAAGATTTGGCCAACCTATTTACTTGTGTTTATTCTACACTAAAACCTTGATTTAATAATATTCTTTGACAGTGATAACCAAGTCACAGTAAAGAGTATAAACACCTTCTAGGAAGATCACAGACCACTGCCAAAGGAATTGGCACCAATCACTAAGAGATTTTTCCTGGGCTAGCTGTCTATACCATAGCTGGGCTATGGCATTTTCTTGAAACTACCAGAATAGGGTAGAGACTGACAAGAGGAGCCACCTCTGCGCATATATATCAGAGAGAAATTAAAGAGTGCAACTAAGGTCTTGGATATCATCAGACCTTATCCAAATTCATACAGATCTTAGTCAAGCTAACACTGCGTCATTAAAAAGGACAGAAATATTTGCACCAATGTTCAGATTGTAAATACTTAATATTTATTATAATTTTCTCAAGAAAGTAATATATCTCTGCACCCCAAAGATCAAAAGATTATTTGCATTAGGTTTTAAAGCTCATTTTCTTTTTACAAAATACTGTGAAGAGAATAGAAATAGTCTAAGCTTCCCACAGAGTGTCCTATTATTATTAAAGTATTGGTATAAGCTTTATTTTGGGAACATTGTAGTTGAAATTGTTCTGATAGAGGAGGCTGACTGAAACTTCCTGTTTTGCACAAGACAGATTTTTCCCTTCAAGCATGTTTTAGTTGCAAGTAGCATAGGAAATACCAAAACAGAGGGCATTAACTCCAAATAGTCCAGGGCACAGAGCACCAGTGCTTGGCTTCACAGCCACAAAATACGCTGCAAAACACAATCACCAAAGCTGTGCCGATCACCTGGGGTTGAGCAGGAGGTACAGCCTGCATCCATAGGTGATCATGCTCTGCAAGTGGGCAATCATTGCACCTGAGCAGCCCCAGCCCTCCCTGGGATAGGATGTTCAGTACCTCCAGCCAAAATCTAGTATGGGGACACAGCAGGGCAGTGCTCTGTTTTATTTCTGGTCTTCTTTTTAGGTAGACTAAACTTAGTTACAAAGCCAGTGATACTAATTTCTTGTTCTAGGTTTTACATATTTTAAACCCCCTCAGACAGTTAAGCATCAGCATAGCTTTGATCATGAAAGTACTTTCACAGACATCAAAGGGACATTAGCAGGTGTAATCTTAAAGTAAGTGCGTAGGTATCTACCGAACCATGGTTTCAGGTGGGGTTCTCTGAACTGGCAAGAACAGTTCCTACCATTCAAAAGTACAACTTGTTTGCCAACAAATCATACCTGCTGCATTTGTTCTTCCTCTGAAAATATCATCATATGCCTTCCATTGAGGAGTCACCTGATAGGCATGGATGAATACCACAAAAACCACCACCAAGCACATTAATGGCACCAGAGCAGCAGTGAAGAGAGCAGCATAGGCATTTGGAATGAAACACCTGATGGAAAAAAATGGAAAAACATGTTGTTGATAAGCACAAGAGACACCTTGAAAGGCCACAAGTAGAATAGAGAAACAAATATTTTTTAAAAAGGATGTGCTTTACAAACCACAAATTCTTTAATTCTGTTCCCAGAGTAACCTTGATAGGTTTGTTTGTGTTCTGTTGGATCTTATCTCATCATTATATCTTAAGAAGTATAGCTTTTGCTCTTCCAGTATGCATGTTATATTGAGCTTAACCAATTTTGAAAAAAATTAAACTTGAAATGAAAAATACTGTATTTTAACAAACTACATGCTTCTATATTCATTTAAAGTGATCATACTTAGTCACCAATTTCTAAAAGGACATTACAAAATTTTCTATACTTAGCTCCTGAAAGCACAAATTAAGTTTTGAAAAAGATATTTTTAAAATAAATGAACAAGTCCTAAAGACAACATAACTCTTCTTTCTCAAGTTATTTGCTCACAGAAACCAAATGCTCACTCCCTCCCCCTTTCTTTTCCCCCAGTTGTTCAGTCTCTCCTTGCCCTTTTCATTTATTTAAGTTATAATTATTTTTAAAGATGTGTCAGGAATATTAATTATCCCTGAAAGAGTCAAATTATGCATATATGATGATGACTTGAACAAAAAGGAGATGATAGTTAAAGAGAGCTCTCAGGAGTGTGAGAGATCAGGGTTTTCTCTGCTCTCCCTGGAGACCAGTATGGGCTTTACAGCCACTGACCCACTCTACAGATGACGCACAACAGAGCAGCCCAAGGGACGGCGCAGGAGTCAGTATGTCTAGAGATTATGTGATCACTGCCATCCCTATTAAGAGGGTGTAACTTACAGCTTTTCTGTTTCTTAGATCAGCTCATCTAAGTAAGCTTAGCATTGATGCTGATATATGTCTGAGAGAGGCCTAGGTACGTTTCACTGACATACCTGGTGGATAAACCTTCTGGGTTTGCTTAGGTGTACTTTCATATACTGTCATAAAGTCAAGATTGCATCCTGTGTTGTATCTTTCAGAACAGCAGTCATGCATACTCAGTGAATCCCAAAAATAATTTCCAGCACAATCTAGATACCTTCCACAGCTCTCTGCAGAATGCAGAGGCTCGGTCAGACACCAAGCTTAGATATCATCTGATAACATAACTGAACAAGTACGTATTGGGGAAAGTAGGAACTCTGCATTGTAATTCAAAGTGTTTGTTCCTTTCCTCATAGAAGAGATACTTCAGTCCTTTGCTCATCTTGGAGGCCTTCACTGGACCTTGTACAGTCTGTCCATGTCCCTTTTGTACTGAGAAGACCAGAACTGAACCCAGCAGTCCAGGTGTGACTTCATGAGTGCTGAGCAGTGGGCCAGGATCATCCCCCTTGACCTGATCTCAACATGGTTGATATGGAACACAACATCCCATCCATTTAATCTTTCTAATTTTTATTATTTCTTAGGTATGAAAGTTATTTTTTTCTCCTAATGCATTCTTGAGTTGGCACAATTAGCACTAAGAAAAGAAATTATATCACCACAACCTATGCTGCATTTAATGATTATACTGAAGGCAAGAATCTTAGCACAAAAACAATCATATTTAAGTTCTCAAATCTGTGTTTTTTCAACTTGATGAATTTTTGTATTTCAAAGATAATATACACTCCAAAAAAACTACCAGAGTTTTTGAAACTTTATTGTGAACACTCCTTTATATTCAGTTTAAAAAAGCTGGTTTTTTGGGTTTTTTTGTGATGGATCACTTTTACAAATAACCTTTGATACCTGCTCTAAAAAATATACTGGAAAGTTATGTAAAGAAATACACAAAGCCATATTAATCTTCAAAGCTTACTTTGAATTTTTTTCTTGAAGCAATGGTGTGCAGGGCAATGACAACCACGTCATCCTGTAAGATTTATTCATATATAGTCATGCAATGACCTATGTTGACAGATATATTCTATTATAGAAATCATATGGGATAACATTACAGGGACCAGCTGCAATTATTTATTGTACTTAATACTGGGGACACAGATATTATTCCATTACTGTGACACATCTGTCTCATGGAACTACTGGGTATTGAGTATTCCTAGCACTGGATAGAAATATTAGAAAAATACCCCAAAATATCAGCTAAGCTGATGTTTCAGAACACAACTACTCTTTAGAAGGCCCTGCAAGACTGATGTAGAAGCTAAAAAACTACATAATTATAAATCTTATTTGTCTGAAGATGAGCATTATTTTCTGAAGTAATTTCCTTTCCTAGCTTTCCAGCAAGTTTTTTTTTTCCCTTTTTTTTTAGGGCCCTAGATTTCTTTAATTATTTTGTTTTGTTTGTTTTGAATTTGAGTGATAGCAAAAAAACCAACTAAACAACCAACCGACCAATCAAAAAATTCTATCCACTGAAATACTGCCTTCTGCAAAAGAGACAAAAAAACAAAAAAACAAAACAAAACAAAAAGCCAACAGAAAACCAGCAGTTTTAGCTTCTTCAGTTGTCATTTTATTATGGAGATACCATGACTTCCTCATAACACTTCCTTTTATCAAAATGTATTTTTTTCCCCTCACCCTTTTGAGTATTTTTGATCCCAGCTTAGGTCTCTTCTAGCATTGGAAAGACAGCTATTTAGCTTTTGTCCCCAGCTGCCATAAGTCTTGCCCTTCTTGACTATTGTTATCTGACTGGAGGGCTCAACTTTGGTTCTGTGCTGACTACTTTGTTTTAATAACTGACTTTGTTGATGTCTAATTTTGTTTTGATTGCTATAAATTTCTCTGTTAACTTTGTGTGAGGACTTAAAGAACACAATTGCATGTCTCAAAACACTGTTCCTATGAGAAAAACCATCAACAGGAATTTGAGATAAGTACCTTTTTATAGAAAGCTGATAACAAAAACTGACGGAACATTTAACTGCCCCCATAATTGCTTGTATTTTTTGTTTATCAATTTTTGTGATTTTTTTGTGTTTTAATTGACAGGAACTTGTTGGGAGACCAAATATTTGTAAGATTACATAAGAAAAAACACTGAATGTTTTATTACTTTGATTTTTGCTGTGTTTGTCTTTTTACTAAAAAAATCAGTGGTGTGGGAAAAGCTTTTACTTTTATCTCATGCATGTATTCTTTTATTTCTACCAGTAGAGAATTAGAAAATTCTACCAAATTTAGAATGAGAGTTGGTTCAAGAATTTATGCATATTGGAATCATGCAAACATGTATTAACCTTGCAAGTTCTGCCCCAGAAGGCCTTTATTTGTCATGACTTGGCATAATTTTTCAGAAACATCAGAAGAATTAATAAGTAACCTAAACAATCTTAACAAAACAAAAGAGAATATGACATGGGAAATAACTGAGTCTCCCTTCCTAAATTAGAATGATGGACAGTCATGGACTAAAAATAGCTGATGGATAAAATTCAGAAAAGCCTTTTACCACCTATCAAGACCTGTAACTCTTTTTGAAAATACTTGTATTCTCACATTAATATGCCAGATCTACTGTAAGGTTTTCTAGCATGTGTCCTGAGAGATTATTTTAACCTCACCTCACTTCTTCTATCTATTCCAATCAATGTGGTAACTATAGTACACTGTGGACCACACATGCTTCCAATTCATGGGTGCAATTTCCTGCAGTAGTAATTGCAAAGGAATGTAATGAGAGCAACTTTCCCGCTGAAAATAAAATTTAAAAACAATAATAATAAAAAAAGAGAGGAAAAAATAACTAAATTTGAAAGGGAATTAATTTCACTTATTACTCCATCAACAGTAGCCACAGCTTTTTGTGTCAAAATTAAATCACAACTGAGCTTTAATCTATCCTCTGGAGAACTGAGTATAGGCTCAATTTGAAGATGTGTTTGTCTGAAAACCTTTTTGCATAAGAAACTTTTTTTTATATGAGAACTTTTCATATTTTATATGAGAACTTTGTGTGCTAAAACTTAATTTCTCATGATATATAGAATTACCCAGTGGGACAGGAATGCGAGTCCCTTCCAAGCCAGAATATTCTGTAATTCTGTCATTATCTACAAAATTTCTCCAACTATATGCTGATGTGGTTGAGAAAGAACCCTATTTTGAAGCCTTTAAAGTACATGAAGATACATCCTCAACAAACCTATTCGCACCTGTTTCAGCATGCAAAGGTAATCATCAATTGTGCTGCGAGACCTGGTCATCCCCTTGAGTTTTGGCTGACTGAGAAAATGCATGTCATAATACGTAACATGTGTGTTTGTTTGGGATACCCCTGTATGGAATTTAAAAATCAACACTTGCTGTGTAATTCTATGGCTAATTTCAAGCCCCAAATGTACCTAATAGATAGCTGAACTTGCAAGACAAGCCACTGTACATCACTTGGATTAGTCTGGGGATATTCTGATGAAAAGTGACCCTAACTCTGCATGCTGGTCTAAGGTGCAGGATAGTAG
>NW_005054352.1:1157676-1168031 GCF_000277835.1 Geospiza fortis | reverse complement strand
ACATGACAGTATTTTAATTCTCCTCAACTAACCTAAGAATGGATCAGTAGTATATGTGCCCCAGATATAGTGGGACAAAAGATAGCTTTTAGGTTTAAGGTAGTTTTTCCACAGCACCAGTGGGTCCTAGGAAATGTTATGTGGCAGGTACATGCCTTCAGTAATGGACCAGATATGAGTTAGAGATCTTAACTTGCAATTCTAACAAGGGTCAAAAATGGCTTTACAAAGTCGGTCGGCATTAGATATGTTACTATTAAAAGAACAAGGGGTATATGGAATGTTAAATCTTATGGAAACTGAAGGCACTATTGCCATTCGCAATATCATCAATTGAAAAAGCCTGAACCACAGAAATGGCTAATCAGACATCAGAACTTTTTCAATCATTCTAACTCTAAGATTGGCTTCAGGAAATTAGCCCCAATACCTGGCTAAGATCCATATTCTAATAATTGGGACTCAGATATTGGGAGTTGTGTCTACTGAGAATTGGGTTGATGATTGCAATTGGATTTGTGTATTTAATTATTGGAACAGCTGTTGTACATTTTATGATTATTGGCATTATTATTTCTGTTGCTTCTGTCTTTTCTCTTTGTCTTTTCTATGTATGCCTCACCCCTGTGGAAAACACACAAACTGAGTAAAAGTCCCTGGAAGTCATTATTTGAGGCATAGGGTGGTGTGAGGGCTTAAAGAATGCAGTCACCTAGCCCAGGACACTGTCTCCATAAGATAAGCCATGACAATAGAATTTGACATAAGCACCGATGGCAAAATAGGAAGACATTAACACCTAATGAAGGCCTAATGAAGGTGGAGATCTGGAATTAGCATACCAGGCAAAATTCTGATGTACAGGCTGTGGGGACATAAGACTTATCTGGACAAAAAAAAAAAAAACACACAGTGAAAACTGTGAGAAAGGATCCACATGTCAGCCAAAGTTGTGGAAACTGCATCTATACCCCGTGGATACCCCAAACTCGGACTGTATAAAAGTGGTACCTCCAGGTGAGCAACAGGGAGAGCCCCACCACTGAAGACCAGGGTGTAGAAGGACCAGTGGGATGCTGCAGGAATCCATGTGGTAAACATATCTTTTCATCTTCTCCTTAATCTCTCACTCTATTTCTTTCTTCCCCTATCCCTCCCACCTTCCTCTTTTTTCCTATCTCTCTACCTCACATCTACTGTTAAATTTAATCTGTACTACTGATTTCAGCATGTGGTCTCATTAACACCTTGATTTGGCCAGAAGTATCTCTTATAATCAGATCATAACACTTTGACATTAAGATATTCCCATTGGTTTCTCTTGCACTACTCCTATTTAAACTCATTCAATTTCATTATCTTCAAGACTTCACCTGGTATATTCCCAGTCTCCTATTTCATGCATCGTATCACTTTAAACAGTACTTTATTTCCATCTCAAATGTTTCTAACATAACAGAATAGAACATAAAGCATATTTTCAAAAGCTCTTTGTATGTCTGTATCTGTGAAAGGTCTCTTCCATGAAAGAGGCTAAAAATAAATTTAGAAAGAATTGTCTGTAGTATGCTTCTCCTCCAAGGTACACTTCCATTCTAGTATGTAATGACTTGTTAATCATTTTACAACTGGAAAAAGCACAATATTGAAACTAAGCAGCTATTTTTCTTGCAATATAAATCAATAAGACATTTAATTTATATGTTGTTTTTTTCAGGACTAGAATGATGAGAAATAGCTTTAGTATATAAAATAATTTTCTCATTGATGACTACTGCAGATGCTCATTTAATTTAAAATGCTACTTTCAAATACAACAAACACAGAAAGATTAGGGGAAATTAAGAGACATCTTTCCCCTTGGAAAAGATGTAACTTTAGAAAATAATATACATTTAAATCTATAAATTGATAAAAAATACCTCACTTATTGGCCAGCCAGAATCAGTGTTTTACCTTGATTTTCCTTTCTTTCCCCTTCAAATCTATTAAAACAGATTCTTCTCAAGGGGATGAAGCATGTTATCTGACACTTCAATTGTTTTTGTAAAGTCTTCTGTGATCTCTTAAAACATCACACTTCCTAAAATCTGGAGAGGTGTTTCAGCTACATATGATATGGGAAGGCCATTCTTTCTCTTTGTTTTCCCTAATACTTTTAAAGGAAACACAAGAACATGTATACTGGAACTACTGTTAGCACAACTACATAATTAATATTAAAAATGGAAAACAAAAATAAATAACAAGCAACATTTCTAAGGAAATAACAATTGTTAAAAAATTGAAGGATTGACATTCTTTGTCCCCTTCTGAGCAAAAAATATTTACAATTGTAAAATTTTAAATTTGCTCAATGCGATAAGAACGGTTTAATTCCATTATTGCATTGTCTTGAATTGAATTCCAAGGAAAATCTCTTTTGACTGTATCTTGAAACTATAAAAGGCTACCTGTGACAAAAAATTACAAGTGTCCTTATCCATCAAATGTCTGGTGTTCTGAGACATTGACCTTACAGCAAATCATTTTACAGGAAAACAAGAATAATATTCATTTACTTTAAAATGGCACTAAGGAAAACAATGGGTTTAACAACTGTTTGAGACCAAGTCAGTGGTGGACAAACCTTCGGGCTCTTGCAGTGTCAAAGCCTATTTAACCTGATGAATCAACCTGATCAGATAGATTATGGAGTTCTACTCTATTTTCTTTTATGTTGTACCAGTTATCCTTTTTCATAAAAACATTAAACAACAATATAACAATAGATTCACAGAATCCTAGAATGGTTTGCATTGGAAGGGATCTTAAAGTTCATCTTGTTCCAACTGCACTGCCATGGGCAGGGACACCATCCATTAGATCTGGTTGCTCCAATTTGCATCCAACCTGGTCTTGAACATTTCCAGGGATGGCGCATCCACAGCTTCTCTGGGCAATGTGTTCCAGAATGTGTTTCAGTCCCTTGACATCCTCACAAGAAATAATTTCTTCCTAATAACTATTCTAATTCTCTTTTTTATTTTTCTACTCCCCTGACAGGGAATGAAACATAGACATTTTTGTTGTGCAGGGGGGGGTTTGTTGTTTTTTTTTTTTGTTGTTGGTTTTTTTGTGGGATTTTGTGTTTTATTTTATTCAGGGTTTTTTGTTTGCTTGGTGTTATTCTGTTTGCTTTGGGGTTTTTCTGTTTGCTCGGGTTTTTTGTGGTTTTTGACTTGTTTTTTCAAGAGAAAAGTTTATGCGTCTATGAAGTGATGTGGAGAAAACCATAAGTGTATGCTAAGCTTATCACAGGTGTCATTTGAGATGGTAGTCATCAGTTTCTGAGGAAATTCAAGCCACATGAAAGAAATTTCTGTTTCTACAGTAGGGAAGATTCTAGAGATTTCTACATTATAAAAATAATTCATACTGCCGGAGGCACACGAGTTTAGACTTGTACTCATCGGTCAACTTCACACAGTCTTCTGTACACATTAACAATAGTTCACGCAACACCCTGGAAAAAGACTTCACATTTTTTCAAACGGAGTGAAACTGAATTAAAGAGTGTGGCCCAATTTGATATGCTTTATGGGTACCTTGGAGGATGGAAGGTGATCTAGCATTTATTTGGAGGTTTTTTTGAGCTTTACTACACATATAAAAAGTATATGTTTCATCAAGGCAAATGTTGAAAAATATTTGACGGTCACTTTAAAGTAATTATTCCTTAAAACATTTCATCTAGGAATTCTGAAAACCTGAGAACCGTTGACAATCTTTTTCAATATGTCTTGGAATATAGTGCAGAATTTGAGATTGCTAGATATATATTAATATTTCACTAAAGCCAGAAACCAAAAAAAATGGGAGACATGCTAAAGTGTTCAGCTCATTTTCAAGATTTTTTTGGACAACAGACTACATAAAGTGAAATTGATTTCATTATTTCACAAGTTTACAGGTTTGTTTTATAAATGGACTTGAGACCTTTTACACTATTTAAATTAAAAAGGAGGCAATACAAGGAAAGTAATGTAAAACACACTGCATACCTAGTGAACTCACTAGCTAGTTTTATTTTTGCAGAATAGAATCTGGAAATTACTATGGACCACATTAACAATGACAGGAATTGTAATTTTACACTATTCCAAAGAAGTAAAAGTCATACTTGGATCTACAAAAAATTGTCTACTCTGCAACACACATGAGGTAAATGTTCCACTCTAATCAGTCTTAGAAATACCTCAGAGCGGCATGCTGAGCTTGTGTTGCGGTTTAATCCTAGTTAGCAGGTAAGGACCAGTTGCTCACTCTCCCCACCTGCCCTCTCAGTGGAGAGACTTGGAAATGAAATGTGAGCCTTGCGGGTTGAGTCAAGAATTATTTAATAACGGAAATAAAATAGTATAGTAATACTGAATATGATGATAATGACAATGATGATGATAATAATAAAGTTAGTAATTGAAATATTAACAATAATAAGAAGAATGAGAGATAGTAACCAAACCTGGAAGAAACAAGGAATACACTATACAAGAACACATCACCACTGACTGATGCCCAGCCCATTCTGCACAATTATCTGTCCCCTTCTAGGTGACTCTCCCTGTTTATATACTGGATATTATGTTCTATAGTGTGGAATATCCCTTTGGCCAGCTGTTGTTACCTGTCCTGGCCATGCTCTCTCACACCTTTCTGTGCAGCTCCTCACTGGCATTAAATGAAACATTGCAAAGTCCTGGACTTAGGGTGAGGACTATGCAGCAACAGCCAAATCATCAAAACACACAGTGCTGTGTACTAGCTACTATGAAGAAAATTACATCTGCACCAGTCAAAACCAGAACAGTCTGCTTTTGTCAAATTTCAAGAACAAAAAATGAATGAAAAAAGTTCACACAAGAGCTATGAAAGCCACCAGAGGTCGTATACATATGTTCTGCTCTGAACACATAGGAAAAAATATTTCTGATATGTTTTGGTTTGTTTGGTTTGTGGGGTTTTTGCTAATGGGAAAGGACAATTACTGGAAAACTATAAGTAGCCAAGGAACTGGTAGTCTACAAGTAGACAAAAAAGCAAAACTAGAATACTCCATGTTGTAATATATTTTGCTTGCTGGAAAACACAAGCTAAAGAGCTTAAACTATATCAGTATTGGCAGATGGCTATCAGAGTAGTCACAGGAGGGATTAGCTGTATTTAGCAGACTGAAAATGATCAGGATTGGGCACCTTAGAGAAGCAACCAAACAAAATTAGAAACATACTTTCAAGCCCAAGAGCTAATGCTTGGAGGAAAAAAAAAACCACAAAATAAATACTTTAAGCACATGCCTTACAATGAAAGATGTCAGACAGATCTTGTTTCTCTAGTTGAATCATTTTTTCCAATGTAACCTCTGAGATTCAGTTCTAAGCTTTCTTTTCTGGTAGACTTGTTAAACAATGCCTAGGCAATAGAGAGTTAAGCCTAGAACAAAGATCAGCTGAGGTTTCTTCTTTTCCACTGTAGATATTTTTTCAATTTTACTCCTTTTCTTTTCTCCTTTCCTTTTCTCCTTTACTTTCTCCCCTTTGCCTTTCCTTTTCCTTCTCTTCATTACCAATAACTGCAAGCTATGCACAGGCATAGGATGGACAAGATATGCACCTGCACATATACTTGTGAACTTGTCTAGTTCTAGTTCTAGCCTTTTTAACATACTTTTTTTGCTATTTATAGCTGTTATCAACTAAAACATTGCACAATACAAAGTACAAAACAGAAGAGTAATCCTTCCAATGTCCAAGGATGAAAACCACACGCACAGCTCCAGTCTAACGATGCAGTATTTATTTTAACAAGTACCCAAAATAGCATTTACCAAAAACTTTATTGTCACTGCTAATATGTCTTGCATCCTGATGCTGGTTAGACAATCTCTCTCTAAAGATTGGCATAAGACACAAGAATTCTAAAACAACTCATCAGCAAAGATTTCCTTTTTGTAGTTTCTTTTGAAAAGGACAAAATATGTTCCAACACAACAGCCACAGGGGCATCCAAAGCATAACTTTTCCCTGCCCCAGGCCTTCAGAAAGCAACCTTTTTTTTCAGATGTGCTTTGAGTAATAACATCATGCAAATGGTAGCATTGAGTAATCATTCTGTTATTTATACTTATCATACATTAAGCATAGGCTAAAGAGGTTAATTTCCAATTTGCATCACAGAAAGAAAACTTAGTGACATAAAATAATTTTTACAAGGCTTTTGAGAATGTTAGTGCAAGGTCAAAATGTACAATAAAGGCATTACAGCTACCAGGAAAGTACTTAGTCAAGTCTTTCTGTTTCTATGGATGCATTTGCATGAAAGTATAGCTTAAAACATTTTGCAATGAAATGTTGGTCCAAGTTGTCACAATGTGTCTACTAAGGGAAGTGGAAAGGAAAAACAAGAATCTGACTTGGTGGGGGACACCCACTGGAATAGATCTAAGGATCTTTGATCAAGAATGGATCCTCTTTGTGCCCAAAATTCCTAGGTCTGTTTTGCATCACTCCAGTTTGATACTTCTAAAACAATGCCAAGGCAGAGGCTCTAAGAGGTCATTATGGATGATTCTAGGTAAGATTTTACTCCTGTCCTCTACAGCCTCTCAACGCTACTCAAACCCTACTCCAGGCCATAGAACTTTCTGGTGGACTCTCTTTGGCAGGATGTCAGGTGCTCTCCAAGCTGCTCTATCGCTCCCCTCCTCAGCAAACCAGAGAGGAAGGGTGGAACAGCAAATAAGATGAGAAAATCCTCATAGGTCAGAAAAATACAGTTTAATAAAGCAAAGAACAAGGCTGCATGTGGAAGAAAAAGGAAAAGAAAAGACTTGTGGTCCACTTTCCATCAGCAGGTGATGTCCAGTCACTTCCCAGGAAGCAGGACTTGAGTATGTGTAGCATTTGCTCCATAAGACAAACATCATAACGACAAATGTGTCCCCTTCCTCCTCCTTTCTCTTAGGTTTTATATCTGAGCAGACATGATATATCATGGGTCAGCTGTGCTGGCCATGTCCCCTCCTAAGACCTTGCCTACCCCCAGCCAGAAAACTCCAGCTACTATAGAAAAAGTCATAATAATATAATATAATGTACTGCATTTACATAATGACATGCATTAAAAGGAAGGCTATGGATACCTTGATCAAAATATGACTAAAAGGCCATGTAACTGAAGCTGAGCACTAATGGTCAGATGCATTCCACATTTCTCATGTCTCATTATTCATAACAACATAAGTTATTATATTATGAATAACCTTGGCAAGTTTTAGAAGAAAAAGCGACATCTTGAGTAAATTGAACACTGTAAGGCAAGCACAGTGCTATTGTGACTCAGGAAGACACAATGTGCCCTCTTTCATGACTCAGTGCTTCAGTATAAGTGCACTTAGCTAGAACTTCTGACTAGGATGACTTTTCTACAGGACTAAGCAGGGAAGAATGATTTTGCATTGGTCAGCAAAAACTACAGCTGCATCACAATACTCTAAATTACACTTGGCAGGCTAGAGAAGCTGTTCAAGCAATGGAGGCTGACTGAAATATGTTCTAGGTTTATATTTTGATTACATTCCAATATGCAAGTGTTTCTTTCAGCAAGAGGTTCCTCTCAGGAAATAGATTTCTTTTTTTGTATATTCAGCAACAAGACAGTAGCTAATAATAATGGGAGTGAGCTATCTGATTTATATTTGCACGAGGTAACTCCAAACAATGGTCTGATAGGGAGGTGAAAGCAGCACTGGTTTATGACTGAATCAAACATGATGGGGGAGCTTTCAAAGAGGCATGGCACACTGACACTGCCTCGACAGAATATGGTGGCCACAGGCTTTCTTACATTTCTTGGAAAATCCCTGACACATCCTTTTTTTATTATTATTTGCAAACAAACAGAACTTTTATCCCATGTTTGTCAAATTATATGGACTGTATCAAATTTTAAACCACAGTCTGATTTTCCTAATTGGAGTTAGTAGTTAGAATTAGTTCCTAATTGCAGTACAGTATTATAAATGAGTTCAAATCCCAGATTATTTAGAAAAAAAAATATTAGAAATGCATTTGCTACACACTGGAAATTTCTAGTGAGACAATTTAAGATTTTAAAATGCTATTTAAATATGTACGTGCTCTTCTGAGAAATAGTTTCCTGATCTCTTTCCATAAAATTCTAGGCAGCTGTGAGAAATGGGTCCAAAACACAAGGAACTGGATTCTAAAATCTGACTCCACTGGAATTAGGAGGTGCATGATGATTACAGAAGTTTAGGAAGAAAAAAAAACTTGGTCCTGTGGTGGAGCTACATTTTATGAAGAAGAAAAGTTTTCTAATTTTGTAGGTTCCATCATTCCCAGGAATGACCTACTGTGTGTAAATCAACTCTGAAATTTAAGGTGACAGAGAGAAAAGCTGCAAACATTACACTTGTCTCTGCATTATATATATCTGAAGCTATTTAAATGTCAGTTCCTGTTGCTTCTAGTCCTGAAAAAAATATCTTTTTTGCAATTTAGACAGTGAATTTGCTAAAAATAAGTAGGTTTTCTACAAGCCAGACAAGACATTTATGAAAGCTATGAAAAAGTCAGGTAAAAGAAATTAGAAATTGAACAAAATGTACCAAGCATTTTAAAGGATTTCTCAGAGTTTTGTTCTTTTTAACCTAAACAATACAGTGTTCACTGAACTTCCACCATAAGCTCATGTTGGTGCTGTTACTGATAAGCAAAGAACACTAATACAAATAAATGTTCTTGATGATAAAGGAATTACAGCCATCCCTTCCTGATATTAGCAAGAGTTTTTTAAAACCTTGTCTCAATTCTTACCATCAAAAAATGCAGCTACAGCACCTCCATCTCTGGATGTTACCAGAGGTTTTTTCAATGTGTAGAGTTATGTATGTTAAGGGTTTTCATAGTGCCTATTTTCCCCCCTGTTTTGCAAACAGACATATCTCTCAGTACAGTGTGTTCAGGACACAGCACAGGGTGGAAACTTGCAGTGTTTCTGCTCTGGAGGAAGTACCAGTTTGCTTGCTCATAACCAGCCTCAAATATTTAAATTTGTGAGCCTGCAGAATGCAGAGGCTACACCCCACTTGTTACAGTTTGAGTACTCCTGGACCCACCAGCTCTTTTTAAGGGCATTTTCCAAAGCTGTACTTTGTTTGCCACATTGTTGTGCTGCACTGGACTAGAAACTGGAGCTAAGCTGCTGCTTGCAGCTGTGTGTGCAGAGATGTGAAACACCCCCTGTGCAAACACAGCCTCTGCCCCACAACACCTGTGCAGCTGGAGCTACACGTTCACTTCTGTGTCACTTCACAAGCAATCTGTGTGAAGAAATCTCTGTAGGATGTGCAAGTTTTTCACTAACACATAGCCATGATGTTCTACCAGCTGTTTCCCATGTTATCCATCTTCCTCCATGGTAAGAACCATACAAATTTTGGTGTGAAAATGTTGAAAATTTCTGGTTCAATTTGCCCTATTTATCTAAGAGAGAGAGTGTGTAAGAACTCAAATCAGAGGGAAAAAAATCACCCTATAATTTCAGCTAAACAATTCATTGAGAAAGGTTGCATATACCTAAGGAATTATTTTGAAATAGAAAATGAAAAGGTGAGTGCTTTTCCTGCAGCTGCATCTAAAAAAATCCAGCATGGTGTTACTTTTGCTTTTGTTTAATCACCTTTCCTCAAAAGCAAATGGGGATTTTCTCTGGAACACTGAACACCATCTGCTCATGGGTCAAGTTAAGCAAATCTCAGAGGACTCATAATAGCTGCCCCAAAGAATCCCGTGCAACTGTAAAACAAGTCACACCCTTGTACAAATACATTTTGAAATGCCTGAAATCAAATACTCCTGCCCCAAGCTGAACACAATTAGACTGGCTGCTTTGATTCAGTGCTGCACTCTGCCTCAGTCACCTCACCAGGATGATGGGAAAATGAACAACCCAAGAAATCTCTTACTGCCCATAAAATTGTGGAGGTTGTTTGGTATGAGGAAAAATGAAAGCTGCATTTGTATTTGATTAATTTAAATTAGTTTATGTCTCATACAGATTAAGGCAGAGATAGGTCCATATGTTTTATTTCATATATAATTCTTAACTCAGAAAATAATTATTTTACTTCTATTTTGCACATCATAAGTTTCAAGTGAAATGCAAAATTTTTAATAATGGTTCTCCCAGATTTTATAGATTGAAAATTTGGCATCAACTCTTTGGCATTATTTAGTTTCTTTTTCATTTCTTTTGTCTATGCAGCAAAAGAAAGAGGAAAAAGAATGAGGGAA
>NW_005054352.1:1138342-1157666 GCF_000277835.1 Geospiza fortis | reverse complement strand
AAGAGGAGAAAGAGGGAAAAAATGAAAATACAGTTAGACTGCTTTGGTTAAGAAATGTGAGCTCAGAAACAGCAGAATTAGAATCGCCAGAACTTAAGTCAAGGCTTGCCCATTCTTGCTCATGTTTGGCCAGACTGTCCCAGCAGTTTTTTGAAAGCCAGATCTACATCCATAGGATTTACTGCTAGAAATTTAATTCTATCATCTTTACTGACATGTCAAAATTTATTAAAAGTAGCACCATACTCATTAATGGAGGTACCCACAGAGTACATACCAACGATAAAACACATTGGGGAAAATCCAGTCCTCCAAGAACAAAAGATGAAGAAATGCCAAGATGTTGTTTTGGAACAGCAAAGAACTGAATCTTCGGAAGATTCAGTCTGAGTCAGTGTATGCAACAGCAGGCTTGTCAATAAACCAGACCTATTGCATAATCAAGCAGAAAAACAATTTCCTTGTTGCCCTCTCCTGCTGCTGTTATTGTAGAGCTAAACAGTTGGAAAAAGGCGAAAATGAAAATGTCTAAACAATGCTTTTCTATAATGAGAATCCAAAAGGTCATCTGCTGTTGTTTTAGAACACAGCTTATTGTGTTTCAGTGTTCTCATCATATGATCCTCTGGAAATTTCTCTGAACAATTTTATACCTAGTTTTTTTGACCTTTTTCTTTGTTTTTGTCTTTTTCTTTTTTTCTTCCTAGAGTGAAAGTTAATACTAAAGAAATACAGTTACCAAGAAGAAGCAGCAAAGACCCAGCATAACCACTACATTAATACAGTTGAGACTTCTAAGGAACTGGAAGCTCTGGAGTTCCCAGGCAGCTCATTCCACAAGTCCCAGAAGATTTGCAGCCTTCAGCGTTTGACCAGGAAACTAAGCTGACAGAAACATGCTTGAAATCTCTTAGAGCATGATTCTTGCTAACACTGCAATTTTAAAATTACATAAGGAGTTATGTGTCTGATTTCAGTTAAGTATCTTGCTCCTGTTTAAATCTAGGCTTGCTCCTCATGTGTATGAGTCATTATCAATGACTTTGAAACTACAATATATTGTTGAAGCTATGTTTTTGGGTTTTTACTATTTAAGACTTGTTATAGTTTCTCCAATGCCAGAAAATGTTTCCCTAGTACTATGTTTTAAGGCAGACACTCTAATCTTACTTTTCCTATGCATTGTCTAAACCAAGGATTTACTACAAATCTAGCTGAAAAAGAAGACACTTCCATGTGCAAGCTGTCAAACATAAATGAAGCTCATGTTCATAGTCCTGCCCTTTGGGAAGAAGAATAACATCTGCAAAATATGTTTTTTCGCACTCACAATTAAATGTAATACTAATAACACAAATCAGTCTGCTAAAGCTGCATTCCTTTTAATCATATGCATCATAGTACAGGTCAGTGAGATATGCCTTTGTTTACTGTGGCTTTTACATTGGGCAGACAAGAGTTTGCCTTCCCAAGTACAACATATTGCACTAAATACACTAAAACTTACTTCATGGAACTAAAATCTGAGACAAAACTGAGTGGTTGTAGAACAGCCCTGTGGTGAAATTAAAAAGCCCAAAAAACCCCCACCCAACCAAACAAAAATCCTACTATTTTTTTTCCACTTCTTTTTTAGAAAGATCAAATACAAGAAGGCTTATATATGGACTCCATTTGTCAGTATCAATGGGGTAGTCAGAACTAGTGGCTGGTATTGATCTCACTTTTGCTTATCTTAGCATTTCTCAATTTATTCTGGCATATCAGATTAAGGTTTTTTCTAATATGGCGGAAAACAGATAAATTGAGAACGATCTGGTTTAGTAGTAGTAGGCTGTATTTTAATGATTAAAGATGACAAAGTAGGAGGGATGAAATTACTAGTTACTTGTACAACTACAAAGAAAATATGAAGCTTTTAAAAGCTATCAATGACAGGGATGCAAGCCTTCATCCTGCAGATGTTCTTTGATACTCCTGTCAGAATACTACAGAGGCTCCAGAAAAGTTCCTGGAGCTTTTTTGGGGCACAAAAAAATCCCTTCATCTGAACCTGTTTGAAGGATCGGGCCTCACAGACATTAGTGAGTGCAACTTTCACCCATAACAACCTATCTTTTTAACTCTTTACCACGACAACATAATACCATGATTTGTCAGACATTAACCATCCCATAATGATTGGAAATTTTACCATAACAACTATTCTTCTCTACTCATGTTTCAAACTTTCATTAGTTAAAGCAGCCAGAATTTATCTTTCTTTATTGTAGTTTTAAAAAGCACAGTACAGTGATTATGCCTGATTCTGATGCGCTACAAGAAATACTTGCCAATAGATGAAAGACATTCAACCCCCTGCCACTGACCCCAACAATTTCTCCTCACTGAAAACTTATCTTGGTAATGAGGTATAAGTGAAAAGTAATTAAAGCCATCCCATTTAGAAGTGTTTTTAAATAATCCTTAGAAGTTGGTAGCACATCAGACTACATGTGTTTCTTTGGAAACACAGGAAAAGTTTAGAAAATAAAGTACAAGTACAGGATACAAAAAGGTCAAACTTTGTACTTTATTAACTTATTCTGTAGGTTTTTCCCTATATAAATATGTGTCTATATATGTATATGCATGTGTATGGTTATGTGTGTATGTATATACATGTATAAGAATGCCTGTAGTGTGGCACTGTGTCAACATAATTGAAGTAGCTCTGGTTCATCAGAAACATTTACACTACTACTACTACTACTATCCATATTTATACTGCTACTACAGTAGCAGTAGCTCAGGATGGTTTAATTTACTATACAGAAAAGGACAGAGCCCAAATGGTGAGAAATCAGTGGTGAAAACTGTAGGGTTTTTGCCCCCCAACTTCAGCTGAGTGGTTCATGAAGCACTTGGCTTTGCATACAGACAGTCAAGCATCATTCTGTACTGAGGTCTAGCAACAGCAGTTTGGAATAGCTTTGAAATCCTAGATGATGTGCCAGTGAACTGAGGAGAGAGGAGGTGGAAAAACTTGGATAATAGGAAAAAGAAGCTGCAGAGAGAAGTCCATGCAGGGAGACACTTCTTGTCCGTTCAGAAAATAAAACCAGTCATTAGAGGACGGTAATTCCTCATAGGTTTGTCATACAAACCCCTTCTTCTTAGTATGTCTTTGAGTTAAATGAAAATCCCTGAACGTTTTGTGGCAATTCTTAGCTATTTTCTTACCTATTCCTGCCTGTAAAAGTCTGGTGATACAAATGTTGCTCACAGCTGAATTCAGCACTTTTGAAGTGATACAGAAAAGGAGACTTGAGATTTAATCCAAATGCTTGGATGGAAATTAGCTCACTCAAGCTAAAATGTTCTTGTTACTGGTCCTTGGTTTAAAGAAAGCAGATTTCCATTTTAGGGAACAGCTAGTAAGCCAGGGATCTGTTCCTGGGATGTGTGCCAACACTGAGACAGTCCTTCAACTGGATGAGACCTAAAGCAGCACCCAGTACATTTTTCTGACTGGGTTAAGGGTCAGTGCACCAGACTTTCAGACATTCAGTGAGAGAGAAACCATAGCACAAAGTGCCCATGACTCATTGCAAAGGGCCTGGTACCAAAGCACATTTTTGATGGAGTTTCTTATCCCAATAATGTTAACAATGGCTCTGCCCTGGTTTCAGTTAATTTCTTCTCAGTAGATGGTACAAGTGCTGTGTTCTGGATTGGAATGAGGATGGTACTGATAAGACACTAATGTTTTGGGGTTTTGCTAGTCATATTTACCCTAAGTCAAGGACTTTTTCTTCCTTGTCTCATGCTCTGTCAGTGAAAAGGTAGGCAAAATAAACTGGAAGGAAACATTGCTGGGACAGGTGACCTGAACTGACCAAAAGGATATTTCCACACCACATAACTTCATGCACAGTATATAAAATGGTAAGTGCAGTCAATCTGGGTTCAGGAAGGGGTGTTTGGCATCAGCCAGACAAACTGGAGAGACAAACTGCACTGTGCATCACTTTAAAGAAAAAAATATCATTGTTATGATTCTAATTATTAAGATTATGATTATGATTACTTTCAATTATGATTTTATTTTATTTTCAAACAGTAAGTACTTTTTATCTCAATATACAAGTTTCACTTGGATTCTCCTCCCCATTCAACTGGCATGGAGGAGAAAGACAGAAAGAAGTAAAACATGGTGTTTCATGTCCAGCTGGGCTTAAAACCATGGCAGGCTCATCTGTTCCCTGAGCTCTCCCTATGTGTAAGATTCAGAGAAACTGCAGTGGGAGCAACAAGAGCTGTAACCCTTAATCACAGCAAAAATTTCATAGATCTAGCTTCTTTAGCTTAGCCTCCCTATCCCACAGTTGTGGCTCCATAATCACAGATCCAATGATTTTCCTGCAAAAAAAATTCTGCTTTGAGCTGGACTGTAGAGGACATAGAAGTATTTCAGGTTTTTAGAAGGAATATCACTGGAAAATCTTTTCCATTATTTCTCATAGATATTTCATGACTATGATACAAAGAAGATATTTAAGAACATTTAGCTTAACCCTATTTTTGCTATGAGGAAATATGAATCTAAATCCAAGCGAATGGATATTTGTACAAATATAAAGTATTGTAATGGCACATATCTTCTTTTGTACTTTGTTTGCCAGATGGTATTTTGAAGAGGAAAATGAATGTGTGACAGGGATCCTCCTGACAATGGAGATCATTCCTCCCTTGGGCAAATACAAGATTCTGCTAGAAGAGAGACACTTCTAGAACCTGGAGAGATTAACAGAGGGAAAAGAGCAAGCAAAAGACAGCCAAGACATAGACAGAATCACAGAATTAATTTGGTTGGAAAATAGCTCTGAGATCACTGAGCCCAACCTAGGACCAAACACCAGAGCAACTAGACTATGGCACTAAGTGCCATACCCAGCCTTTCCTTTAACACCTCCAAGTGACTTCACTACGTCCCTGGACAGCCCCTTGCAATATCTAGTCACTCTTTCTGTGAAGAACCTCCCCTGGTGCAGCTTGAAACTACGTCCTCTCATCCTGGTTGTCTGGGAGACTAGGCTAACTCCCACCCGGCTACAGTCTCCTTTCGGGGAGTTGATAAGACCTGTGCTGAGACTCATTTTCTCCAGGCTCAGCCTTTCTTCACAGGACTTGTGCTCCAGACCCTTCCCCAGCTCCATTGCCCTTCTCTGAACACACTCAAGTACCTCAATGCCCTTCCTAAATTGAGGGGTCCAAAACTGAACCCAGCACTCAAGGTGTGGCCTCACCAGTGCCCAGTACAGCAGGACAGTCACTGTTCTGGTCCTACTGTCCACACATTTCTGATCCAGGCCAGGATACTGTTGGCCTTCTGGGCCACCTGGGCACAGCTTGCTCATGTTCAGCCAGCTATTGACAAGCACCCCCAGGCACTTTTTTTGCTGGGCACTGTCTAGCCACTCCATTCCCAGCCTGTAGCTCTCAATGGGGTTGTTGTAGCCAAAGTGCAGGACCCAGGACCTGCACTTGTTGAACCTCATGCCATTGGTGTTGGCCCATCAACCCAGCCTGTCCAGGTCCTCTGCAGAGCACTGCTACCCTCCTGCAGATCAACACTCCCGTGCAACTTGGTATCATTCACATATTTCCTAACAATAGACACAATGCTCTCATCCAGATCATCAATAACGATAATTAAATGGGACTGGGCCAACACTGATCTCTGAGAGAATATGAACAAAAAAACTCCTACTTTCTGGGAACTAGAGGGAATTATAGAGTTGGTTGCAATTGAAAAAAAAAAATTATAGGAAACAGCATGACAAAAATCATGCATGAAATACAGCATTTGCAAAGATACAGTGGGCAGCGAGATATTTGCTTATAGACTTTTAAATTTTTTTTCTGTCAAGTGTAATAATTTCTAATTTTCTCATTTTCAAAGGTTACTGTTTTAGCTTACACTCTAATAAATAAAGTCCTTTGTCCTTCTTATGTGAAGATGATTTCAAGAAGGTCTAGTCAGACTCAAAGCTTAAAGCAGCAACAAGAGTAATTCCTGAGCTGATAAAACCATGCTACTGTAGGTAAGAGATTTAAAATACCCAAGCAGTAAAAGATCAAGCTTACCTTTCAGAATAATTTTTTTATTAAATAAAGAAAAATTTATGAACAGATGAGTTTACAACAAGACAAAATTCACCTTAAAATCAAATTCCAAAGCTTACTGCCATTCCCAAACTCTAGAGTTCAGCATTTGCTGCATTCTGGTACAGCCAGACCTCATTTCTGAAAATCATTCCGTGAAGGTTCTGAAAAGTTTTATCTCACAGTTAAACAGAATGGTGTTTTCTCTAATCTCTTAAAGTACAAAGACACAGTTCACTAATATGGTGAAAACATAAGGAGGCAAATTCAAACTGTAGATATTGACAAACAGATGTATAGCGCAATGGAGAGGTAAGAAGAAAGAGAAATTGAATAATTACATAAAATCTAGCTCTCTCCAGTTTCATCCTGGTCACTTGTCACTCTCTAACACTTACAGAACAAAGATGCAAGTAAAAGAGCTAAAATAGAAATCTTTGTCAGTAAAGTAGCTTTCTAACTGCTCATGTAGCCCTGAAAAATTCAGTGCTGTTGAGAGTTCGTGAACCACACCTATTTGCAAGCTTTGCCCTAACTCATCTGTTTCTCAGATCAGAAGCCAGAATTGTTTAATGACAAGTGTCAGCTTTTGTTCCCAAACACAAGTTTAAAGGTTAATTATGCTGCACTCACTGGACTTGTACCCAAGAGATGGTCCAGAATTCTAAAAGATGTTATAAAAGAGCCCTGTACTACTTTAAAATTGTGAAGAATCAGCATCTTTTCCAGGCTTATTCAAAGAGACTTCAACCTTTGCATCTGAGCAATAGGGGAATCAGCATAGGGAGGAGTGAAAGAGCCCTTCTGTGTCAGTTAGGTCTTTCACTTATCACTGAACTCCAACTTTAAAAAAAAATGCTGCTTGGTGGCATTTATACAGACAAATTTACCAGTATTAAAAAAAAAAAAATACACAATGCCTAAGAGAGAACTGTTCATACCATATATAAACACTGCTAATTATTAAAGTAATCAACAGTATACTACTGGTTTATACTGTGACATGGACATGGGAGTCACAGTATAAAACACAGGCATTTTTGTTTAGAGTTTGTCATATCTGGAGGGAAGCTCTGTCCTAATGCTTCCAATGAAGCATAAAAAACAACATGGCTGAACCCATTTTTTGTTCAGTGCAAGTATAAAATTAACTTCTCCAAACACAGCTATGCTGTTGGCTATTAATTGAGCCCACTGCATACCAGTTAAGAACAAAACAGTTGGTCAGACACCACAGTAATGCAGAAATGGGTTGCCTGAAGGAGTGATTGCTTAGGGGAGAGCTAGGATAACAGGCTCCACTACTTCTGTAACTTTAACCAGTCTTACAGCGCTCATATGTGAGAAGTTCTTACCAGCACACTACTGTTCTCAAACCATTTCTGAGGCTGATTCTGAAGTCAGTATGCAACGAGTTTGGATTTGGAAATGTCCTTGTCACTTTTTCCACCACTGCACTCTGGCTTGGAGAAAACAAACCAAGTGCTGTAGTTCAATCTGTCCCCATTTCTACGTTCTGTCTTTCAAAGCCATCTTGTACAAATAAGAGCAAGCCTTACGGTGCTTTTCAAATCAGGAATTAGCATTGATGCTATTTATGAAAAATTTTGCAGATATCTCTTAGAGTGTTCATGTTGACTGAGATAGAATAAGCTGCACATTCACTAAGCTTGTGATGATTTCTAGCATTTTCACACTGTAATAGAATGCTGGAAAAGTTTTATATTTAATTTGGGCAATGGGTTGGACTAAGTAATTTTCCTCTACTGAATAATTTTATCAGAACTGTAAGGTTTTTCCTTGTTTTTTAAAGAATGAGACATGGACATCAAAAGAAAACAGCTGGAAAACTGTTTCACTACATGATACCATCAACTAAACAGTTTGGCTGCTGTTCGAGAATTTGATTATGTTACACTCATTCCTTGGGTTTACTTTGCACAAAGAAGCATTTTACCATGAAGAAAAAGACACATTCTGTGAGAAATATTGACGTGCATGGCATGGTATACACCTATGGAGCATTCCTTGATATAACATGAACATAATGAACATCAGCAATGGTTTGTTGTCGTGGATCTCAGTTATATTTCTGAATTGAGTTGATGTCTATGAATGTAGGACTAAACTTCAGCCAACATGGTCACAGAACTTGTAGTACCCAATGTAACTCATTTACATCAAAATCAGGTATTCCTGCTTACCATGCACAGTACAGATTCACACACAGATTTGCATACACAAACAATATTTATAAGGCCACATGTGTGTCTGTATATATACTTGCATATATTTAAACATCAGTATGAAATTCAAGTATCTACTCACAGGAATTCTCTTGGTGCAACAAAAAACAAACCACTAAATTTTGTTCTCTTATAATGGAATGATGCACACTCTATCTTCCTCTTTTATTAAAGACAGATGAATATTCTTCTGCTGTGGGTCTACCCTGAAAGCAATGTCATATGTTGTTTTCATAAAAAGAATTTGTACATTCATTTTAAAAAGAAGACGTGTTTATTTTCTGCACATGAAGAATGTAATTGTGATCCAAAATCAGTAAGTATATTATCCTTATATCCTAGAAGACCTATCATTACAGATTAAGTTTGCCAGCAAAGAAGCCAGAGGGGGAAAAAAATGGTAGGAAAGAGCAAAAATATTTATTTATGTATCTCCACTTAAACACATCTTGTTCTATGAAGATACACTGTTTTAATTATGACAGTTTTCTATGCTTATATATGACTCTCCACATGGAAGAAAATTAAATACAAACCCAAATAGACAGTACAATGCCTAGTTCATGCTTTTTTAAGGAAACACTTACAGATCACTGTAGACAAGGCCATAAATCTGCGCTGTGCTGTGATGGTAGATTCCTCTCAGGATAATTAGAAGAAGGATAACAACAAAAGCTGGAAGCCCCCAACTCAAAAGGAAGTAAAGCAGATAGCGCCTCTCTGTGTGCTCATCATTCATCACAAGGACATACCAGAAATTAACTGCCTGGAGAAAAAAGCACAAAAACAATCAGTAGACTTTCTGGTTATAAACTATGCCAAAAACCGAATTACTCTGAAGGTCACAATGCAGCATATTTCTGCCCCAGTGCAGGTATATGTATAAACACTATTCAACAAAAATACTTTGCCCTCACTTTTTTCCTTAAGTAATGAAAAGACATTATAAAAACAATATGCTTATTTATATAACTATTTTGAATTAGACTAACAGAGAAAGAGACGCCCTGTTTAGTAGAGAACACTATTTTTGCAATGTAAAAATAGCCTTTGGGGGCAAAAGTCACTTTTTCCTCTAGATATTCATACCTTCACATAGAAGACTGGCATATAGTATTTCTAAATCTTATCTGTATTTAATATTTTTATCTTATTGTTCAGCTGTATGAATCTTGTAAGAAACACACTAAGCTCCTTTGATGGTTCTGTGATCCTGTTCTGGGCTCAGCAGTACAATACAGACATGGAGCAAGTCCACCAATGGTTCATGAGGATGATAAAGGGATGGAAAACTTCTCCTATGAGGGGAGGCTGAGGGAACTGTGGCTGTTCAGCCTGGAAAGAGGATGCTCAGGGGGATCACATCCATATGTACCAACACCTGATAGAAGTCAGTGACGAAGGGGACACTCTCCTCAGTGATGCCCAGTAGTGGGGCAAGAGGCAATGGGCCCAAATTAACATACAAGAAGCTTCATCTGCATTCAAGGAAAAGCTTTCTTACTGTGAGGGTGGTCAAACACTGGGCCAAGATGCCCAGAGCAGTCGTGGAGTATGTGTCTGTAGATAATCAAAACCAAACTGACCACGGTCCTGAGCAACCTGCCCCTAGCTGTTTGAGGTAGACAGCCTCAAAATACCCCTAAAACTTCAACGGTTCTATGATTCTGTGCAATATATGCATAACAGTTTGAGAAAAAACTGCAAATAAATGAATGTAAACTCACAGGCATCTCTAAAACAGTCTGTGTTTTCTTATGATCAACTTATCATCAAACAGCATAATGTGGTTTAAAACCTTATATCAATCAAAATAGTGGAATAGCTGAAACCCCTTGAAAGAAGTAGTAGTATGAGTAAGGAAACCCTTCAAGTAAAGCAGAATACTTAATATATAGCTTGGATATTTGAATTTTCTTCAAGATGTTCATAGTAGAAACACTGCCACGTGTGAGCATTTTTTAAAGCACATCTACACACTACTGCCTAATAAACAACTAAGCTAGACACAAAAAAATTTTTTTTTATAAATTTTTCTTCACTTTCTCCACTTCACAAATGTTATACCACTTACAGGTCCACATGCTACATTATGATTTCTGGCCTTTTATATTAGGTGCATAAGGGATTATTCGTCTTTTTTTGCATGTGATGTATCTAATTTGAGCTTGTGCCTTTAAGCATGTCTTGTCAGTCAATGGAGACAGGACAGGCACCTTCAGGGACTCATTAATCCTTAAACAAGCATAGTCATCCCTCTCTATGGCCTACACAAGGGTTTCATATAATAATGTTAATTTACATGCTTCATTTTCAGCCATCTATTGTAAGGATAAGTAAAAATCCATATACTGTGACAAGACAACGCAACATTATTATTTTATTGAGGGAAATTTTGCACATTTCCCCCGGCCAAGGGCTTGTCTACCCCTTTGTTCGGGAACACCTAATTTTCACATTAAAGTGCTTAATTACTTGTTTCTGTATTCCTTCTGTCGGTCTCATTAGTTACCTATCATTTCAGATTTTTTTCTATGATTTATATGGTATGAATATGCAATACTTTCTCTCATTAATAATAAAGCACACAGAATGGTAGCAACTTGTTTAAAAAAGGTTAGTAACTGTTTTAAATGCCTTTTTTAGAGAATGAGATTTCATAGCTATATCCAGTGTATATAATTATATTAATTATATAATAACTACTATGTCTTTTTTGGTTTTTGTTTGGTGATTGGTGCTATATGAACAAAGGCAAAGTTTATTTTCCTTAAAAGATCACAGGTAAATCCCACCACATAATTGCAACTATCCTGTGTAGGTTGAAAGAACACAGAAAAAATATTAATTCCATTGCTGAACATGCATAGGAAGAAAATATTAAACAGATGAAAACTGTATTTGGACAAAAAAAAACACAGCTTCTGGAAATATTTGGTCCTGTTCACTTTTATGTGGGACTGAAAACTCATTCAAAATTCTGTTTGTCACTACAGGTCAGTAAACATACTTCAATTACGTGCCCTTATAGTGCTAGCTAGGCTGTGCCTCACTGAAAGCACTTCCAGACAGCAAAATCCTTGAACTCTATATGCCATTACACTCAGGGACTGTTGGTTCTACTAATTCTGACAATCTGGTGGACATTGTTCTCAGTCACCAACTGAAATTGCTTTCTATGAAGTCATATGTTATGTCCTTGTTCTGTGTTTGGTTAGCCATATTTAGTTATCTCACTTCATTTATCACAGCATAACACTTAATACCACAGCTGCTGTAAAGGTGTAAGTGAGGTTGGAATATCCACATTTTCTGCACAGTCACATTTGTATTTTGATAATTACTAGTTCTTTTATTCAACCCCTTTTATGCTTCAAATGTACAGTCCGTTTTCCAGCTGCTCAGGTGGAAGAACAAATGGGCAACTTGTAATTTGTTCTGATATAGAAAGCAAAATAATTGTTTATTCACATAACACTCTAATGAGATAATGTGAACTTCAGTGAAGGTTTTTTTCTTTTAAAATGAAGCAATTAATGGAAATTAATTCTCAAACCTGGGACACATTTATTTAATTGTTTAATTATTCATTGATTTATCTTTAGTGATAATCACAGAATTTTAGAATTTTTTGTGTTGGAACGGGCTACCTAGTTCCCCATCTCCCACCATAGGACATTTTCCACTGGACCAGTGTCCTGTTACCAGCCAGAACAGGGTTAATTTTTGCAGTAGCAATGGCTAGGACCCAGAGGTTATCCTATATCACCTCCCATCACTGCTGGGGGCTGGGGGAAGAAACTCTTCTGGGGAGAAAGGGTTTGCTCTGGGTCAGTGTAATGTGGTCGAGGGAGCAGTTGGGTGGGGCTGTTTCTGTGTGAATCGTTCACCTCTTTCTTGTACCCTCTGTCGGTGTGGCTGTACTGTTTGTTCCCTTATCTTATTGCTGTTTCCAGCACATTGCTCTTAACCTATAATCTTTGCAGGGTAGACGGGGTGGGGGAGGCTGGGAGCAAGAGAGCAGTGCATGGATTCAGTGGGATCACTAAACTGGAGAATACGAGCCCTAAACGAGGACAACAAAGTCGCTCAAAGTCTCATCTCTGCCCTTGAACACTTCCAGGGATGAAGTAGCCACAACTTGGCAACCTGGGCAACCTATTCCAGTGCCCCACCACCTGTGATAATCTGCAGATAGCTGGCGAACAACAGGTGCAAAATACTTTAAATAAAATAATTTCCAATTCAGTAGGAAAACTTCTATTTTCCTTTCTTTTTTTTACAAATAGTTGGAGGTGTCATTTTATAATAATTGTATTTTTATATAATTCCTTTTTTGAAGCTGTTAAGCAGTCTAAAAAGCAGTCTATTTTTTTATTCTTAAAATAAAAAAGCATCAAAACTACTTTAAGATCAATGGACATCTTACAAGTCTGACACAAATTTATAGAAATTTATAGAAAATTTAAAGTGCCATTAAATTGATGTAGGAGAAAGATTCAGGTATGGGTGCTACCAAGTTTATGATTTTCATTCTGGTTTGCTTGTTGAATTGACACTTTCACTGTTGATTTACTTCACTCTAGCAATAGGTCAAGAAAGCACAAAGAATCATATTTTTCCATAATTTTACTCTGTGTCAGAATTGGCAAGTGAAAATGATAGATTTTTTTTTAATAACAGCTTCTGATTTTTTTTCTGCAACTTACTTTTTGCAGCATGTTATAAAATACTACAAGAAGAAACTCATTTTCATTGTCATGATGAAAGACACTTTTAGTGCGTGCTCCTAAGATAAATCCATTTGAAAATACAGGTTTATGCTCTTCAGCTGTACAAAGGGACACTTGTCAGGATGAAGACTTCTGGGTGTCTGATGTTACCATACGGCAAGTATTTCAAGCCCATAAAGAGCCATTTGCATTTTGCCTACTCCTTTTCTTCTGCAGTTAAGAAAGCTTCATCTTTTTAAAAATTGGGTAATGCTATCAGCTGGCTCTGATTTCTCCCCATAAAGAGCAAGAAACAAGACTATACAATAAAAAAGAGAGAGGAACAAACAAACAAGCAAGGATGATTTGATGGAATCTTTATCCTGATGCTGAAGGTGACTTCTGAGATCCTTTCCATTCTTACATTTCAGTCAATATCTGAATAGTAGTTACATTTGTAGCAGAAATACAGATATTGAATATGTCTACAAATACAAGAAGCTAAAAACAGAACAAGAATTAAAACATGAAGCTATACATAAATTGTTTTGTAAAGAGTATTGACGTAAGACAAAATATTAAGCATAATTACTATACCTAACACTATGCAGAAGATGGAAAAATTACAAAAAAATGTAAGGAAGTTATCCTGGAGTCTAGAAAGTGAAGATCTTTGATCTAGACCCCAGAAATAAACCTGTGAATGTCCAACTGTACTGTTAAATCTGTGTTTTCTTTAGTTTTGTTGCCTGGAAATGACGCTCCACCACCTTTTGATCACTTAAAATTGCCTGGATTTTGTGGATGTTTCAGTTTTACATACCTGCATGGTGCTTGTACTTGATTATCACATTCACCCATATCTTGTGATCAAGGCAGCCACTAGTGGATTTGTATGACCTAAGTCAATGATCAAACATATGCACTATGATATGCAGCCTCACAAATGCAGTGACTGCACAAAGGACACAGAATCTTCTCCTGTATTTTTGTTCTTTTTCAGACATAAGTATTTAAGTCCCATTTAAGTATAAATGTATTATTCATTCTGCTTTTCAAATCATGTATATAAAGTATACTATGCTGAGAAGTACAAACATAAATTTCCCAGACTTTTAAGACTGCTGTTCAAACAGAAGTAGCATCCAGACTTCCTAAACCAATCTGGTTTCCCCTTGGATCCACAAGCTTTTCTAGAGTTGTCACCAATTCAAGCACAGAGATGTCCCCAGCACTCATTCCTGTGCCCTGATATAGCTTACTCACTCTATAATGAGATATATAAATCCAAGACCTATTCCCAGCCAAGACGAGCAAACTGTAGGTGAGGACTGGGTTGATCTATATTTCAGATTATTTCTTTCCTTTTGAGTCTTTCAAAATTCAGGAATTATTCTCAGCTGAAGGCCTGCACCACAAAAAGGAGAATCATCTTCATTCTGAGTTTTACTCCTGGCAGCTCATCACTCAGCAGGCTGATGGATTCCCTCTTAAGCACTTTCGTCCGGTCAGATTTCCATGAAGAGTCTTCATGTTTAACACAAGCCTGAGGCTCCACTAAATGCAATGTATTATGCAAGTTCTTAGGATTTGACCAAAGTCTACTAAACAAAAATAACACTGAATTTCAACTACAGACATAAAAATGACCAACTGTTAACAGTCAAATTTTCTGATTGCCATTACAAGTAATTTTTGCAACTTAATGCCATGTAAAACACATAGAATTAAATACTGTCAAACACTGAATTGCCAAAGCTTGAGGCATCCCAGCAAAAAAGAAAAATCTTACTTTGTCCCAATTAGCAAATGGGGGAGAGCTCTGAAACAATTTAGGAATAAAGTGAATGAGCAACTGTGAAGAATATCATTTACAGTTTACAAAATAATTTAGAGCAGTTAACCTACCAGAACATCATTTGCCAAGCAAACAAGTTTCCCTTTTGAGGCCATCTACATGTGACTTACTAAGGCTAATGAGCACAGGTGAGCTGTTGGAGAGGCCGCTAGGGTTCTCAATGAATATGAGCCTGACATATTCCAGGAAAACACCACATATTACATGAATATTACTGGGAGAGGAACTTGTATTAGACGCAGCCTAATTTGCAATTCTTGGTTTGGTCTGACAGCTTGCATATTGGAGGATTTGTATGGTAAGATATGGAGCTGCATATATAAAGCTGTATGGTATAACATATGTGCTTGGGACAAGTCCTCTTAAAATAACAGAAAAATAAATCAACTCAAATACTGGTGGTAAATATACATTTCTAAAGGAGGGCACAATAATGTATTTTTTCTAATAACCCCACAGCTTGTCACTTTGACTAACTTTCAGTTAGTAATTTTCCATAACTAATTTGATTGCTCATGGAGTTCCATGTTAGTTCAATTATTTTTTCCACCATTTACTGTTCTATAATATATCAAATGAGCAACACAGGCGTGACTAGTCTGGAGTAGTAGACTGATGAGGAATGGCTGAGGAAGCTGGGGGTGTTTAGCCTACACAAAAGGATGTGGGGACATGGTTTAGTTGTGGACTTGGCAGTACTCAGTTAACAGTTGGACTTAATGACCCTAGAAGGCTTCTCCTAAATGATTCTATGATTCTATAAAAATTCTGGCAATAATTATGAATACATATATTCTGTATTTTAATGCAAATTTGTGAAGGTATGTTTGTCATGTTATACAAGTTTAATGACTAAAATGCCACTGACTCAACAAATTACAGTGTAGTTTACACTTAAACTTCACTTGTAAGAGACTGCTTCAAAAGACCAAATAAGAGATATTTAGAAAAACTGTTAAGAGTAAGGAAAAAAATTCTTCCTTGCTTTGAGACAATTCTTCATTGTTCTAAGAATAAATAGTTGTAATGGAAATTAGTGGTAAAAGTCTTTATAGTGTTTGTATATTTACCCTTGGAATTGTGTCACTGCAGATTTAATAAAAGTCATCTGAAGTTTTGACCTTCTAGTAGTACTGAATTTCAGTGCTCTATATCTCTCTGATATATAGATATACAGATATGTATAGGTATGCACTAAAATATAATAGAAATACAGTCTAACTATCAGTTACTTTTACAGGTGTTTTGGGGAAATGATAAAAAGGACTAAGAAACCAACCTGAATAAGCATCCAGCTGAACTGGCAGAGGTAAAGGTAATGGGTAACAGATGCGAGGGCAAAGCAGCTTTCCTCTGAGATATGCTGGCTCATGTAAGCAGAGGCCAGAAATGAAACCTGATGGGGGAAAAAAAGAATACATGCATATTGGAATTAAACAGAAATAAGTTAATATTAACAATAACGGAAAAAATAGTTTGGAAGTGAAACATACACTAAATTACTATTTCAGAGACTCAGGAAAGATATCTCGGACATTTAATATTCACCCAAAAGAAGTTATGCTTAAACACTGTCAACCTCTAAAGCAGTTGGATTTGCTGAAGCCTTAGTTGACAAGCTGTGATTTTACATCTAGATATATTTTTGGCTGGAATAGAAAAGAATATTGATACTGCATGGATGTTTTTGTTGTTGCTAGCTAATGTTTATCTGAAGTCTAGGGCTTTTTAATTTCCCATGCTCTGCCAGCTAGCAGGTGCTGTACCACTCTTAAATTACTTTTTTTTTTAGAAATCTGACAGCTGAGACTCTGCTATGGGGAACCAAGGGTCAAGCTTGAAGAATGAGGAAGCACACCTGAGAGAGAGGGTATGTGTGGTAAAGAGTGAGGAGAGGCATCCTGGGGCCATCTGGAGCTGCCTGCTGCGAAGGGACCCCAGTCCAGCAGTGACAGTCTCAGGTGGTGCATTCTCACTCCTTAAATGGTGTGAGAATGTTCAGGCAGTGCCCTCTCCACACACTGCACCCTTATATGACCAGACTACAGACAGACTAAATATTTATTGCTTAAAATTGTTCCCATACAACATTAGACACAGGTTTTGCAATTGGGGTGCAGATTTGCCTGTATAAGACTAAGAGAGATGTTATCTTCTGATTTGAATAAATCCAGATATTTTATCAAGTAAACAAACAAACTCGAGGCATTTGCTGTCTTCAGGCCATCAGACTTACAGGAATATTATACCTGAGCCCCTAAGATAGCAATACTGGACAAACGGGAGGAAGCAATTATTCCTTTGTCTAATACCATACCAGGTTTTCACATATGCAAGGCAGTTACAATTTGGGTTTTTTCCACAAATATGCCAAATGTCAAAGGACTATATGTCGACTGGATAAGTAGCCAATGCATAGTGTAAGGAACAAAGGTATTCCAACTCTGACTGCAGTGAATGCAGTTAGACAATTTGAGAGCATTTTAAATTAAAACACAACTCAGAAACCTTAAGCTCTGTCTTCTGTAAATTTCTTTACAGAAGAAATGGCTCTTCAAGCAAAATTCATAAAAGACTTAAAGTGTTCACATAAAGAAAGGTTCTACTCATCCACTAAACTGACCATTTTCTCTTTGCCTGACAAAAAGTACTACTTTTTTCACCAACAGCCCATTGACTTGTTAGTAACAGAAAGTAATGGGTCCTGGAGACAGATTTGATGTACATAAAATCAGGAGATGGGATAGGTAAGAAAGTTAAAGCATATTAAGTGATTTGGATACATGTGGACACTGTATTTGCAACAAAATACTCATATGGTACTGAGTAACCCTTACACTGTCTCTTTATCATAAAAGTACCCTTATAAAGACAGTATAATGTTACCTTATCATGAAATTGAAGAACAACAATGAGCAACTGGGGAACAAGTAGACTAAAAATAATTATGAAAAGCATTTCAAAATCTAAAGAAAAAAAAACACATGTTCAATATTTTATGTGGTATTTATCAGCTTCTGCTGAGAACTGGCATCTGATCATGGCCATAGAACCATTCAGCTATTAAAAGGTTAACACACAGATTAATAATGACTGGTCTTTGCCAAATTCTGACACTGCTGAAAGAATCCCATCATCTGGAGTGGGTTACGCACAACTGAAATATATCTGCAATAGCTGCCACCCATGAGGGATAAACAAGAAGTGTTTGTGGAAACAACCCCACAGCACCAGCTCTCTCAAACACTACCAGTAGTAATTTGCCTAAGACTTGAGCAAATGCTTCTACTGACAACAAGCATCTCACAACAAAGGGTAGAAAGGCTTTATAACCTTTTGCTCTCTGAAGGCTTGTGTATATGTCAAGGACAGACTGCCAGTCTAGAGTCAAATAGGGGATGCAAACACAAAAGCAGACTGATGGAGTTCTGGAAATATTATTTTTAACCTTTTCGACAGAATGTTGGCTTAAAAGCATTTTGCATTTATAACCAAGAAACTATAATTCCTAACACTCTCCTGTTATTCAAGAAAAATAAGGTTTTGCATATTAAAAAAGAGGAGTGTATCACTATATCAACAGTTTTCCAATTAAAACAATGCAAAGAGTCCAAATATGTTCTAAAAATGCATGTCTTTGACAGAAACTGACTTTTCTTAAAGGAACAAGACAGCAATATGGCTGGAGTAATCACTCAGCTAAGAATTCACTGTACTTAGTGGCCTTAGAGTATTTTAGGGAAAAAAAATAAAGGTGAAATATAAAGTTTTCATAGACTTGTTATCTTGTATCTTGGTTGGAAGCTACAAATAACAGTTGGTTTATAACACAAAAAACCCTGCAAACCAATAATATGCCTTCCCAATAAAATGTTCCTTGGACTAATTGCCCCATGTCTTCTGTGCCTCACTCAGATATTAACTGTAGGCTGCAACCTTTTATAACAAGGAACATATTACTTTAATAACAAAAATATGTGCCATCTATTGGGACAAATTGTACACTCCTGGATCTTATAAATATATGCTCACTATAACACCAACTGTCCGGAGCCCTTTTTACAGAGAATTTACAGTTTAAATAGCCCTTTTCAATCTTTATATACTGACATTTAGTTCTATGCTGAAATGATAACATTATGCTTCTTCCTCATTCTCATCAAGGTGATTAGTTGTGGTGGTTTTATATTGGAGGCATTCATGGAAGTGACTTTCTAAGAGAAGCTGCTAACAGTTTCCTCCATGCCTGACAAAAAGATCAATCAGTAATTAATTTCAAGAATTGGCAATCTGTTAAACCACGAAGAAAACTGTACATGCTTCTGTGAAGATACATGTTAAAGATGAAAAAAAGCCCAGGA
>NW_005054352.1:1075789-1138332 GCF_000277835.1 Geospiza fortis | reverse complement strand
AGCCCCGGCCGCAGGGGTTCAGCCTTCCTGGGGAGCCCCCTGGGCGCCATCAGCTGTCAGGCAGGCAGAGGGGAGGCCTTGGGGCCAAGGCCATGCTGGGCCACAGCTGTCTCCAAACATCTTGCTGCTGATCCAGGCCGAGCTGGGGTCCTCTGGGCCCCCAGAGCAGCCAGGGCGAGGCTGGCTCAGCCAAGATTCTGCCACTGTTAGGGTTCACCTGCAACCACTGGGCAGGAGGAGGAGAAGCCATCAGCCCTGGTGTGCTGCTGCTGAGTTCTGGCCTGGCTGCTAAGATCCTAGCCACCCTCCCCAGCTGAGCTGCAGTTCCAGCCGAAAGCTGCTGAGCACAGCCAGGATTCGGTAACCATCTGCAGGCCCCAGGTGAGGTATTAACTTCAATCCTCCCCCGAGTGAAAGAAAAGGAGGAAGCGCAGGTATGTAGAAGAACAACATGAAGACACCGAGGTCAGTGAAGAGGAAGTCAAGTCCCAGATGGGAGAAATGAGGAGATACCTTGATCTTGGGGCTGAAATCCTTTTGTAAAGCTATGGAGAAGAATGTAATTGACACATCAGACTCTTTTTACCCTGTAACTCATTGAAGAAATATGGGGGGATGGATTGTTCAAACCTGTGCTGAAGCAAGCATTGTTGAAATAGCTGTGAATTTGAGAAGTTTGAACAGAAAGTGAGAAGAATAATGAAAACCCTGCACCTCCAAGGGAGAGAAGAAGATCTCTGTTCACAGAGATGAAGATGATCTCAGAGATAGATAAAGAGAATCTTTGCTTATGAAGAGCTCATCCTTAAAATAGTACTTCATAACTTGACAAGGCCCACAAACACAGCTGTGGGAAAAAACGTGAAAATGGGAGCAACTTCATGATTGCAGATTTTCTGGGCGGCTTCTAATTCATGAAAATTAGAAACCACAAGAGAACTATTTTCTTGTGGAGCAGTCTCCACAAATTAACAAGAGGGACTTTTCTCCCTAAGTGAATTGAAGTAAGATTATTCTAGAAGTGATAAACTGACTGAATTGTTTTTGTACATTGTTAGTGAGAAAGAAAAAGCTTTAGCGGGAAGGAAAAGTGTTCTAAAGGTCTTATTCTGATTCTTAGTATTCTTTCTTTTAGTCACTGTTAATAAAGCTTTCTTCATATCCTTTTAAAGTTTTAAGCCTGCTTTGCCTTCCTCCTAATTCAATCTCACAGCAAAAAAATAAGTAAGCATATTCTATTAAGTGCACTGGCATTCGGCCAGCACTGAAAACCTCCAAATCAGTCTTGACCCAAAATTATTTAATTGATAACCCCTTAAATAACTCAAGTAGCAGGCTGATACTTTTAATAATTTGACTGTGATGGTTCCATACCACACTGAAAATTGTGGTGATAGCATATAATTCAAAAGGTTCCCCTTGACAGTGAAAAAAAAAAGTTAAAAAAATAAGATAAATAAATGCACTTCCATATAACAGCAAAAAGCTCCTTGACACGGTCCCCATCTGACAGTCATTTACTCAGTTAATCAAAGGACACTGCAATTCTTTTTAAACTTTAAGATAGTTATCTACCAATTATTTGAAGAAAACTATTACCAGGTGATTCAATCTAAGTCATCAACACCAAAATATAAATGAATAACATGAGATTATTTACAAAATTATATGTTCCTGTATTGTCTTAGTTTGCAAATGCAAGATGTGGCCAGTGGTGTATGTTCTATTGCCATCTGTTAGAGGTGGGGCAGTTATCTTCTGTTAATTGGGCCACTTGTTAAAACCAGGTGGGGCAGTTTTCTTTATCTCTTCCACAACCCATCCTCCCTCCGGGAAGGTATCTTCTGTTCATGGGCCATTGAGTATCACTGCATAACTGATAAAATTACATCATCTCATTGTGAGATGCTCCGCCCAGGGGGAGGAGCCAAGCATTCCTACCTGGATAGAATCTGATATTTAGAACACCACAGGCAGCCTTTTCCCTCTGGATTCCCAGAGGAAGACCAGGCCCATCTACACCACCACTGGACCTTCAGAGGAAAACTACACCCTTCTACAGGATCACTGCTCCAAGAGAACCACATCTGTCACTTCAGAAGGACTGCAGCCATCATTTAATTGGGCTGCTACCAACACCCTGACACACAGGGTGTCAGGTAGTAATTTCACTCTGTCAGTTTTGTATTACTGCATTTTTATTTTTATTTTTCCTAATAAAGAACTGTTATTCCTACTCCCATATTTTTGTCTGAGGGTCCCCTTAATTTCAAAGTTATAATAATCCGGAGGGAGGGGGTTGACATTTTCCATTTCAAGAGAGGCTACTGCCTTCCTTAGCAGACATCTGTCTTTTCAAACCAAAATGTGTATGAAGCGTATTTTTGTACTGCTCTTTCCAAGTGGTAGGCTGTATCTGAACATCTCTCCTCTACTAGATGAGATCTGCTTCTAGTTTCCAGCCTGCACTTTTCATGGTCAGTTTATGTCTGTTTTGATTTCTGTTGGAAGTTTCTCAGGTTACACAGGGTTTCCTCCTCCTCGGGGTTTGTACTATCATGAATTTACAGAAAGCAGTAGTACTCTCCCTCAGCTCTATTTTTCAGGGTTAATTGACCCACTGTAAAACAAGTACTGTGTAGAGATGCCTAAACTGATCTGGACAGCAAAAGCAGTTTAGCTCCATGAATACAGCATCTGCCTAGATCAATTTACCGTGTTTCTCACAGTAACCCTGCATACTGAAATGTATGCTCACACATGTGAAAACTTGTCCTCGTGCAAAAAGTCTCAGCAGCTTATGCTCCAATTTCATTGTCCTTCTCTACACTGGTGATACATTGATTCTATCCTTCTTGAAAACATGTAGGGCTGGACGAAAACATGTAGGCAGAGGTCTCCTAAGATTCTCATCCAGCACTTGCCTTATCTCCCTATATCCATGCAAAAACTTCTGATCACAGTCATACATTTACATAATAGTTTGGAAGGGACCTTAAATATCATCTAGTACCAAAATCTCTGCCATGGGCACTGACACCTTCCATTACACCAGGTTGCTTTAAACCCCATCCGGCCCAGCCTTGAACACTTCCAGGGTAGGGGCAGCTACAGCTTTTCTGGGCAATCTGTGCCAGTTCCTCACCACCCTCACAGCAAATAATATTTTCCTAATATCTAAACTTACAGTCAGTTTTAATCCTTTCCCCTTACTCTGTCATTACATACTCTCAAAAACTGTGTCTCTCAATCTTTCTTGTATGCTCCCTTCAGGTACTGGATGGTCGCAATTAGGTCACCCCAATGCCAGACTGAGCAGCTCCAACTCTCCTAGCTTTTCCTCATAAGAGAGATGTTCTATCCCTTTAATCATCTTGGTGGACTTGCTCCAAGAGGTCCATGCCCCTTCAGGGCTTGAAACCGCAGACCTCATTGGGGTCTCATGAGAGCAGAGCAGAGGGGCCAAATACCGTCCCTCAACCTGCTGCATGCACTGCTTTGGATGCAGCCCATGATGCAGCTGTCTTTTTAGGCAGATAAATGGTAATACCTCAGTGATCATCACTCAGTGATCATCATTCAGTGATCATCAGTGGTACACCCAGCTTTTCTTCCTATTTTAAATGAACTACTTCTTGGTGCAGAATTTTGCTACTAGCCTACAAGTTATGACGGTCCAACCTGTTCTAGAAAATATTCCTTTATTTCATTCTTCAGTCTTCAAAACTATTCACAGCTTTCTATATGCTACCCCACTACCCCTTAGTGTCATCGCTTCTCTACTTCCCACCATTGGGGCATTTTGCCTGGGCATGTTATTTTCTGTCCCATAAATCAGGGCTTTAGAACCAGTAAAACAGCTCTCTTTGTCACCCTCTCGTTGTTGTCTTTTCCCCTTAGTCTGTGTCTTCTCAGATCTGAGTTCCTAGACTAATCCTTCTCCATTATTATTTTACTAATTATGTGACACATTCTTGTCAAAGAAAATTATCAGACTAGTTTGGTATGATCTAAGTATAAGCACATGTGAGCACATTCCCTCCTTTATTTATCACTACTGACTGTCAACCAGAATTATTTTTTTTAACTCTTAGATGCTTCTGATATTGTATTTATGGGCCTCCAGTTTCCAATATTAATTATTTTTTACTATATATTACTCTTAATATATTATTTTCCAATCACATAATGACACTTGGAAACACAAGATTTTTTAAAAGCACTTGCTGTGAGACCTCCAAGGTATTCTACAAGTGTTGTCAAAGTTAGGACTGGGAGCTTTTCTGTTTCAAACTTTGAATGCACCTATCCTTCGAATGTTCCTTCTCTCTTGGTGTCCATAACCTTCACTCCATGGTACTAACTCTATAATCTTGACTTTATCTCAGTGGTGACCTTTAATATCAGTATCTTCACTGTTGGTGTGAAGATTGAACTTTTTTCTGTTTGGAGTCACATCTAATGTATTTACTTTTCCTGCCTCATTGCAAACTTTTACCAGAAATTTTGCATTATTCTCTTTTCATCTATATAATAGAACCCCCACCCACCTACTATTGGGGCACATAAGACAGAGAGTACTTTGGACGTTATTGGCATAAAGGATTTGGTAATCAGGATGCCTTGGCAAGAGCAAACAGAACTTACTGGAAAAGAAAATTGCATCAAGGCTTCTGCAAGCAAGAGATGTTGTAAAAAGTGTAAGTTTGTTTATGTGATGATTAACTCAATCATTGTAGTAAAATATTACTACTCTTCCTAAAATAGTCCACAAACATATGTAGTCCACAATAGGATTGGATTCTTCTGACCATCTGAGTCTCCCCATCTCTCTCAATGTTGCAGACATCCTTTTTATGAAAAATCCTTTCTTAGGTTTTTCCCTGCTGAAGCTGAGAAGTTTTCAGCAATGAGATGTAAACAATAATTACCTGCTGCCGTGGAATGCAACAGGTGGATCCATGATTGGTCTCGTGTGGATGTTTTGGTTCAGTGACAAGCTGCCTTTGTTATCATTCTTTCTATTCTATTCTTATCTTAGCTAGCTTCTGGAAACCTTTCCTTCTATTTCTTTTTAGTATAGTTATAATATAACATACATATATCATAAAATAAGCCTTATCAAGCCTTCTGAACATGGAGTCAACATTCTTGTCTCTCCCCCAAATCAAGAACCCTTGTGACCACTGTCATATCTCATCATTGCCAATAATTGGTACCTCTATATGAGGAATATTACTGTCCTGACTGGCAGCAGCCCAGGAGCCCCTGAACTGATTGTGACGGTGAGATGACCGTGTTTGGGCCCACAATCCCCTGTCTGCTGCGATGTGACATGAAACCATGCTCGCCCTTCTGGGCAAGCATAGATCCCCCATCCCAAAGCACAACCTGAAGTCATTTTTACGATGGGTGTCACACATGCTCCCCGATGCCACTCCTTCTTCTATATTTGCTCTCTGCTTCTGGGACAAGGTTGGTGTAAAGCTCTATGACCTGGCTACACTGTGTGGCCATGAGCCAGAGTGACAAATGCTTCCTGCTTAGAGGCCAAGCAGGGAAGTGGGGAGGGAGGAGGGAGGGAGGAAGCCTGTAAGGGTACGGCTCAGATAGTCCCCGCAACCATGTCAGATTGAAATCTGCCGAGGTCCCTCTCCCCATCCCTCATCCTCACGCCCTCCCTGATGAGTGCCAGGGATAGAGCCTGGTTGCCACCCTCCAGTCTCACCACCACACCACCACCAATCTCTTATACAGCAAACACTGACTCCAGCAGTGTAGGGGAGCCTGATCCTTTTGAGCCCAGCCTTGGAAAAGATCTGGTCTTATTCCCTTTGGATATGCATAATAATTGGTTACACATAAAAAAGAAAGCCCTTAAAGACAGGGACTGACACTGAGGCAGAAATCTTTTTGGCCCCTGTGCAACTTGGCCCAAAGTGGGAAAATCCACAATGAGACCCCCTAGGTCACTCAAAAATTAAGGAACCACACCATATGACAGTAGAATATGGACTGGCATCCCCTTAGTTAAGTAATTTATGAAGAGCAACTTTTACTACTCACCTCATGACTCCTCATGATAAGTTTTTGGCAAATCTTCTGCTCACACTGACACAGTATGCAATATTTATGGCACAACGGAAAAGAAGACTGGAGAATTTAATTACAACATATGCAGGGCATGCAAACCAAGCCCTTGCTGCCTTAACTATTGATCACCTTATGGGGGAAGGGGTGCATACCAATCCTAATGTCCAAGCTGCCTTATCGAGAGAAGCCCTAGAGGGTGTCACAGACACAGCTTGTTTGGCATTTCTTAAGGTTCCTGATGCCAAAACCCCACAAAAGTCCTTCATAAATATCAAACAAGGTCCATAGGAGTCCCATATGCAGTTTGAGGACAGATTAAAACAAACACTGGTGAGACAAATGAATAATTTTCAAGCATTCTTCAAATTGGCCATAGAAAATGCTAATGAGGACTATAAACACTTTTTGAAATCTCTGCTCCCTGAAACTGAACACACTTTACTTCAAATGATACAAACATGCAACTGCTTGGGGACACTACAACGCACCGCGGCAATCACATATCAAGCCGTGGGGCAGGACATAGCAGATGCTTTTGCTGCTCTGAAATTAATCTCTGGAAAGCAGCTGGTCTGTTTGGCTGTGGGGAATCTGGACGCATTAAAAGAGACTGCCAAAAAGTGCAAAACCCCAAAGCCCCAGGTATGGCCCTCACTTCGCTAGTCTATGCCACTCTAAGTTTCACCAGAATGGCCAACTTTTACAGGGAAACTCCTCTTGGAGTGTGGAGCAGCATCATGCAATGACACAAATTCTGCAGCTGATGCAGCAATCAGGAGCAACTGTCAACTTCCAACTAGCCCTGCCCCCACCTTCTGGACCACCGTCACTGACCTAAAACCAGCCACCACAGGCAGTGCAGGAATGGACCTGGCAACCTCCAACACAGTAATGTTGCTTGATTAATCTGTTCATTTGCTTCCCACAGGAGTTTTTGGACCACCGGGACAGCATATGCATGCTTTGCTTTTGGGCCAATCATCCCCTTCAATAACATGGTTGGTTGTTCTCCCTGGGGCTATTGACTCTGATTCATAGAGATCATGGCTTGGAGCCCCCAACTGCCCTGTGTAGTTCCGGCCAGGAGCAATATAGCCCTACTCATACTTTTCCCTGCAGCATCCCGGAAGGGGGGGGGGGGGTTTGGTTCCACAGGGGTCCCACAGATTGTTTGGACACAATGTATCACATCTCAGTGTCCCACATACCAGTGCAAAATGACTCTGAAAGACAGGGACATCATTTTAACAGAACTGGTTGATAATGGTGCACATGTGACTGTTATCTCAAAAGGCAATGCCCAGTGATTGGCCATTAACAACTGCGCCTCAGGCACTCTCAGGTGTGGGTGGGAATAGTCAAAGGTTGCAAAGTCAACACTTGGTACAAATAACCAGGCCTGATGGGCAGATAGGCACGTTAAACCATTTGTGCTGTCAGTCTCTCTGGTTTTGTGGGGGAGGGATGTGTTGACAAAGTGGGAAATTTCATGCATTCAAATTTTCATATAGGGGTCATTGGGATACACGGCACCCCCAGACTTACTTGGAAAACTTCTGACCCTGTGTGGGTGAACCAGTGGTCCCTGTCATTAGACAAACTGTGCATCTTAGAAGAACTTGTACAGATACAGCTGGAAAAAGGACATATAGTCCCATCTAATTGCCCTTGGAATTCTCCTGTGTTTGTGATCAGAAAGTGATCTGGGGGGTGGAGGCTGTTGCATGACTTGCCAAAAATAAATGAAGTAATAGAGGAAATGGCCCTCCAACTGGCTTCCCTTTCCCTTCCATGATCCCCAGAAACTGGCATATGACAATGATTGATTTAAAAGATTGTTTCTTTGACATTCTGCTGCATCTGGACAATGCACCAAAATTCAGCTTTTCTGTATTGAGCATTAGTATGTAGCACCACTGATTTGATATCATTGGGTGGTACTACCCCAAGGCACGTGCAACAGCCAATGGCTGGCTATTTTTCAATGGTATGTTGCGAGGACCATAAGTCCGATTCGGGATCATATGCCTGATGTTCTATTGTATCATTATATGGATGATATTCTTATTTCTGCAGAAACTGTGATTTGAATGGAAGAAGCAGTGCTGGCTGTCAGCCAGGCTATTACATCAGCAGGTGATCATTGCTTCTGGAAAGGTTCAAAGGACATCCACATGGAAACATCTGGGCTGGTGCACAGGAATGCATTCTATTTCGGCAAAACCTTTGCAAATTATAACTGAAATCAAAACTCTGCATGATGCACAAAAATTGCTAGCGACCATAAACTGTGTTCGTCCCTTGCTTGGAATCTCAAATGTAGATTTGGAGCCATTGTTTGCCCTTTTAAAGGGAAAGCCTGACCCCTTATCACCTAGACATTTAAACACCAAGGCACAAGGTGTGCGTCTAAAAGTAGCTGATGCTATCTCACAAAGGCAATCAGCTTGCCAGGCTAGGCTCCAGAGTTACCACTATGGTTAATAATTTTAAACCCTGACAGTCAACCACATGCCTTGATATTTCAGTGGGACTCAGAAAAAACCTCTGTTAACTATCGAATGGGTCTTTTTTCCTAATATGTCCAAGACTATTTCAATGCAAGATGAACTTATGGCCATGTTAATTGTCAAAGCTCATCAAAGAATGACCTCCTTGGCTGGAAGGGATTTTGACTATACATTTTTACCTCTTACAATGTTCTATTTGGATTGGTTGTTACAGATATCAGAGAATTTGCAAATAGCTTTAGCAGATTACCCAAGGCAGATATCTATCCATCCATCCACAAAATGTTAAGCTGTTCTTTTAATTTGCTCCCAAAGCCAAAGAGAAGTGAAACTCCTTTGCAAGATATGGCAATAGTCACAGATAGTTCTTGGAAAACCTATAAATCACTGATTGCATGGAGTTATTCTGTAATGGGAGCTTGGCAATCTGATACTGCTGTTGTTGAAGGGTCTCCCCAGGTTGTAGAATTAATTGCTGTGGTCAGTGTTTCAGAAATTCAGCTCACCTTTTAACCTAATTACTGACTCTAACTGCTGCCTATGTCACAAGAATTGTGTCTGAAGCAGAAGCCTCTGTCTTAAAACAAGTTAAAATTATATTGGTTTTTACTGGTTGAAACTACTAGTTTTTATTTTAAATCAAAGGACTGCTCCTTACTTTCTTATGCATATAAGGTCGCATTCCAATCTGCCTTTCTTTCCAATCCAATCTGGATTTCTTACAAAAGGCAATGCCCAGGCAGACTTGTTAACTTGTTTACTGGGGCAATATGTTTTACCAAAGAGAACAGAGCAGGCTAGAGTTACTCATTTTTTCACCAAAACTGGGACTTTAGACTTTTGAGTTCACTCCAGTACAAGCTTCTAGTATTTTTGCTACAAGTCCTGTCAGCGTTGCTCTCTTCCTAATGTGAACATGGGGTCAACCTGAGGCGTCTGTAGAGCCTACAAATTTGACCAACAGATGTGACACACTTTCCTGAATTTGGCCATTTGAAATTTGTGCATACTTCTATTTATACCTTTTCAGGTGACCTGTTTGCCTCAGTCAACATAGGAGAAACAGCAAAGGATGCTTGCCATCATTTCGCTGCTGCCTTTGCCACATTAGGAACAGATTAAGAGAGATACTGGCCCTGCATATATTTCCCATAAAGTTGGAATTTTTTTCTCCTTATAGGGAATTACCCACAAGATGAGCATACCCCACTCACCCACCAGACAGTCCATTAAAGAGCGAGCCCATGGCTCCCTCAAGCATCTCCTGGACCAACAGAAGGGAGGAGCTGGAGACACACACACTGAAAGACTACAGAAAGCGCTATATAGTTTTAATTTTTTGAACTGTTCGGTAATGGACTTAAATCCCCTTATGCATTTTGCATCATCCACATAGTTTTCATGCAAGGAGAAACCATTGGTACTGATCTGTAACCCAGAATCTCGTAAAATCCTTGGCCCTTACCCTTTGATCCCATGGGGGAGAGGTTTGCTTGTATCTCTACAAAGAAGGGACCACTTTGGATCCCTGCAAGGAATGTGAAATTGTTCCAGGAACCTCTACCAGAAGCTGATGGAGGCCAGGATGCTATCAAGCTCTCAGAAGAGGAGGGAGGGAGGAACCACACTGAGACTGCAATTCCTGACTAACATCTTTTATCCCACCTGCAAAGGAAAATGTGAACCTTGGGTTTTATGTCAGTGTAAAAAGTGTGGAAATTGGTGATATCACAGAGCCCTTTTGGCAAGACCATTTATGATGTGGAGTTACAAATAAGGTATAAGACCATTGAATTTTTAATTGTAGTAGGCCAAGAAGAAAGGGATAGACCTGTCACCACATTTCTCTTCACAGAGAAAAGCAAAGCACAATTCTTCCCAAGAATATTTCTGGGTTTCACATTCTGTGAACTTCAGAGAAAGAAAAAAACAATTTTTATCTCATTTACTGCTCCTGTGTTGTTCACAAGCAGAATTCATCATGGGAGATTGTTTACCTGAAGGGAATTGATAATTGGATTCTGGTGTGAATGTTTTGATTCACTGACCAATGGAATCCAGGAGTGTGTGTGTTGGGACTGTTGGCTGACAGTCATGAGATGCTGGGCAGCAGAGTGCAGTTGAGTGCTTGGCAGATTCAGTTTAGATGTAACATAATATAATGCAATATAGTATAGAATAATATAGTATAATAAAGTAATTAATTAGCCTTCTGATAAGATGGAGTCCTTCTCATCATTCCTCTCCTTCGTCAGGGGCAAAAGTATCTACTATAGACCTCGCCTCCCTATTCTCAGAAGGGAAGTTTTGAGGGAATCCGAAAACAGCCATATTTGCAAACAAAACAAATTAGTTTCTTATATCTGGCCAGTCCCTGAATGAGCTTGGGAAGGAACAAAAAGGGAATGTGCTAAAAGACATTCTTGGAAACTAAAGTCCAAAAAGGGGGTTTTTGCCACACATAGTTAAGAAACAGCATGTGGTTAAATTGTATGCTATGCTTATGCTTTTTAGCACTGCTTGCTTTTATTTGCACTGCCTGGCCTGTTGACCAACCCAAAACAAATGTCTGGATAACTCTGGCTAATGTAACAAAACAAGATACCCTATGCTTGGCTACTGTATCCCCAGAAAATCCACTTTCAACCTGTCTAGTCGGCTTGCCATTAGATGACTGGCCAATACCAAAAAATAATGAAAGCGTGGTGCAGAGTTCAAATCCTGTTGATGCATGGGATCAGTGGGCCTCTTACCTGCCTAATTCTTGGACCCCCAAGAATTAAAGCTCCCGAGTTCTGTGAAAATGGATTTTTGTGTTAATTTTAAATACACGGGTAGAAATCAGTCTAAAGCTTGGGATTTGTCTCTATCAACCCATGTATAAGAATCAAACCTTTTGATGCATTTATACTTCCGGCAGCCCTTCTAAATCCCGTAGTGCCCCCCTACAGCTGCCATCAGGAATGTTTTTTGTTTTTGGCAATCAGGCCCCGGCTGCTATCCCTTCGCACATAAAAGGAGGTCCCTGTAGTTCGGGACGATTGACTGTGCTAACACCTAATGCATCCATAATTTTACAGCACAAATATCCCCACAGAATAAAGCACAATTTACATGCATTTGATGAATACTGCAATGATGAATTGTCTTTGTGGTCTGAGATCCAGATGAATTGGACCTCTTTGCTTTGGCCAGGCCTGGCTACAAAAAAGGCTTTGAGTCAATTAAATAAGGTAGCTTGCTGGCTGGCAAATCAAATGAATGCCACCAGCTCTGCTTTATCAAACTTATTAATAGATGTTGACAGTGTAAGGCACGCTGCTTTACAAATCAGGGCTGCAATAGATTTTTTGCTTTTAGCACAATGTCATGGCTGTGAAGATTTTGATGGAATGTGTTGCATGAACCCTTCTAATCACTCGGAATCTATCCATAAAAGCATACAGCAGCTAAAGGATAGTGTGTTTAAACTAAGAGTAGAATCTAGATCTTGGCTAGATAACCTATTTAGTGGCTGGGGTTTAGCACCCTGACAAACGGATTTTTGTGGGATAGGTATGAATGTGATGATTTTGCTAATAATTGTATTAATCATGATACCTTGCTTGCTTCAATGTGAGCAGAGATTAATTAATAAGACCATTAAAGGAGTGGTTTTGGTTGACACACAAGGGGAGATAATGGGGCACACAAGACAGAGAGTACTTTGGATGTTATTGGGATATAAGATTTGGTAATCAGGATGCCTTGGCAAGAGCAAACAGAACTTTGAGGATTAAATCAAGACTAGCTGAAGATTAAGTCAAGACTTACCAGAAAAGAAAATTACATCAAGACTTCCGCAAGCAAGAGATGTTGTAAAAAGTGTAAGTTTGTTTATGTTAACTCAATCATTGTAATAAAATATTACTACTCTTCCTAAAAAAGTCCACAAACATATGTAGTCCACAAAGGATTGGATTCTTCTGACCATCTCAGAGTCTCCCCATGTCTCTCATCAACGCTGATAACCTACCAACCAACTAACCAACCAACCTTAACAAAAATTCCACACAAGAAGACATTATTGTCAACCAAACCAAACATACAAAGTTTATTCACTGACACCAACTATAGATGATGTGACCAATTCAATGAGCTTTCTAATTATTATAGAATTAATTAAACTCTAAGTTCATCTTAACTTGGCCTCATAACAGAAATTTACAGAGAAAACAATGAGTCTAAGTTGCCTTTTTAATATTGTACAAAAGAGAAAAAGGAAAGACCAGAAGACTGAAGAAATTCCATACCACTCTAGTAAAAAAAAATCAACAGAGAAGTAAGTTATCTGAAAACTGAAGTAAGAATTATGTATGAAAAATAAGTAAGTGCAACACATAGCAGTAGTAATTCCAATTTGTCATGGTTAGTGCCGAAATGCTACCATTTATTAGACTTTAAAATAAGGATACAGCACATGACACAAGGAAACGAATTTTATCTTTACATTGTAACAAATGTGGAAATACTAAATACTTTGCCCCAGACTCTTCTAGTAAGACCAGCCTCCAGGGATGCCATGTCCCAGAAACTAAGGGATAAGGCTGGAGCAAGGAAGATATACCCTTTGTGGAAGAGGATTAGGACAGGGAATAATTTAGCACACGGGACCATGGCACCTGATGGGATGCTCACGTGAGTGTTGACTGAGCTGACTGTTGTCATTGTAAGACCACTTGAGAAAACCTTTCAACAATTAGGTCACTAGGAAGTGCCCAAAGACTGGAGAAAAGCAAAGGTCAAGAAGTGCAAGGAGGAGGATCAGGGCAACTACAAATTGGTCAGTCTCACCTCCACCCTTGGGCATGTGACGGAGCAGTAAATCCTGCAAACAATTTGCAGGCACATTAAGGATGAGACAATCACCAGAAGCAGCCAGCATGGTTTCAGAGAGGGAAAGTCATGCTTGACCAACTTGATAAACTTCTGTGATGAAGTCACTGGCCTGGTAGATGAAGAGAGAGCAGCATATATTGTCTACCTGGACTTTAGTAAAGTCCACCTGGACTATTTGTCTACCTGGACTTTGACTTTTTCTCTGGTAAGATATTCATAGATGAGCTGTTGACTTGTAGGCTGGAAATGCAGACAGTGAGGCTGACTCAAAACTAGTTTGAACTTTCTTGGAAAGTACTGATTTTAAGTGGTTTATGTGACAACACTTCAGAACTGTTCAAAGATCTACAATGAAGCTGATGAATTTGAAGCACTGTGACAAAATAAAGAATATTCCTTAAAAAAAAAAAAAAAGAAACCTAAAAGAAAACATTTTTCCTTGCATTTTGTGGCAAACCATATCACAAAATTTATTTCCATTCAGAGAATGAACAGCACCCACTGAGAAGGACCAGAAGGTTTGTCTTTCAAAAACCATAGGCAACTGATTTACCATGTTCCAGACAACTCTGGATAGGGCTGTCTTAATGTTCTGACACAATTTTTCAGCCTGACAATGCAATAAATACTGAAAAAAATATTTTACCAATAACTAAGTCTATGCACTATTAGCCATAAAAGTTGTAAAACAGGAAGTTTCAGCACTGATACTGCAAGTGTTAAAACCCTGAGAGAGTAAGTAAAACAAAAAGTAAAAAAAATAAAGCAGTAAAACATAATTTATAGTTTTAAGAATTGAAAAATGTTTTCACAAGGGGAGAATAAATCTGAGAAGAATGATCTTTCTCAATTGCAAGAAGTGATGAAAAGGCAGCATGCTGTGATGGGTCAAGAAGAAAGAGAATGTCTTGCAATACTTTAGGGGAGGAGCTGTGGAGAAGCTAATCCCAGGAAATATAAAAGCATCAAGCAGCTGAACAACAAGCATTTAGCCCTGGAAGAGGGCACAGGCATAAGGTCTGACAAATCTGCTCACAACAGTTTTACTTTCCCATTTCAGAAGGAAGCACACTGCCTCCTGCAGCTGACAAAAAGATCCTTCCCACCTAGAGAAACCCACAGAGCAACTGGTCAACTCTTTTAAAACACTTTGGAGTGTGCCTGTGAGGAACACATCAGTATATTTATGCCAGGTTTTTGCAATTTATGTAAAATGCTGTTTCACAGTATGAACTCACAAAGCTTTAGACCTTCTCTTCTTCTAGACAGAAATGGGTTCTTATATGTCTTACTGAAATGGATCCTAACAGTGGCCATCTAATTTCTTTTCACATTAAACAATTTTTTGTCTTTTATCAATTTTAATAAATTGTCTACACGGAGATTGTCTGCCTTACCGAGATGTTTTATATGGCTCTATATTAAAAAAGAAGAGAAAACAAAGAGCCGAACCACATGCTATCTATGATTGTACCAACCCAATCTCAATAGAGGAACAGTATCAAGACCATAATTTAAACTGCTGTTCCTTTTGTTGGATTTAATTGCAATGAACAATAACATAGGAAAATAAACACATTTAAACTCTCATGGCCTCACTGAACTGCTCTCTTATGCTTTGATTTTACTTTATATGGCAAAAAAGGGGTTCCCCCATTGAACACAGGGACACTGCTTAATAATAGTACATATGAATCATACTTTTTGTTGCTGCTTCATAGGACTGGACAGCACTGATGTGAGCCAAGTATTCTTGTGTTTTGTGTTCTGACATTAAATGCCAGGACAAAAATACCAGCAAGGGATGTACAAAAAACTGGAGAGATTCATGGCCACCAGCAAACATTCTAAGTCACTCTTTCTGGAAAAAGTAACAATACAACATACAGCATGTATCAGAGCACAGGGGGAAAGGTTATATAAGTTAGAAAATTCAAAATATAGTATTTAACTGGGTGAAAGTTCCATAATTAGCTTTTTATTTCATATTTATTCTGTATTAATATTTTTCAAATAAGGAGGTAAAGTTCCTTTGTGAATTTATGTGAATGCTAAATGCCTTCACTGATCATTAAGTGGTTTATTTGAGAGGAGTCTTTTGTAATTGATACCACAAAAAGAACATATATGTGGGTAAAGCTTTATTTGTGTTTTCAGTTTGGTTTATTTGAGAGGAGTCTTTTGTAATTGATACCACAAAAAGAACATATATGTGGGTAAAGCTTTATTTGTGTTTTCAGTTTGGTTTATTTGAGAGGAGTCTTTTGTAATTGATACCACAAAAAGAACATATATGTGGGTAAAGCTTTATTTGTGTTTTCAGTTAAGTCAGTGAACATACATATTAAAAAATAAATACCTTATGAGCAGCAGCACCATAATTTTACTCTATAATTTGTGACATTTTGTATTTTAGAGCTATTTTATGTTTACAATTTATTTGCTTAGATTGTTTATTCCTTATCATTATAAAATGACATTGTAAGAAAAGCCAAACAGCTAACTGAAATAAAATACCTTGAAATGCTGAAATTATATTTACAACAGTGACCCACGGTGCTTTTGTAAAGATGTTTACACTTTATTAAGCAGCAGAACTGGCAATCATTTTCAGTAGTGATTAAACATCAGTAACCATATCTTACTCATTCCTTTCCCCCAGCTAGGAAGGAAGGAAGTTGGTTTCATGCTGCGTTCAATCCCTGCCCTCTTTGCTTCCCATTTTTAGGCACATGAACATTGTTTTTTGCTTCTCTGAGCAAGGAGGTGGCAATCTGAGGGTGCAGGATAGGGTAGGAGGGTATGAGGTACCAGGATGCAGAGCACAGCAGCACACAGCTGGCTATGCAGTTGAAGTTAGCTGTTGGGGAATGACTGGGATAGATCACACCCTCCTCAAAACAAGCCTGACACAAGCACCCAACTGCATAAGGTCCTCTAACACAGTTTGTCTTCTGCTCCAGTTGTACTGTACTTTATAAATATTACGTTTAGGAAAAATAAGGACTAACATGCTCTTAGAAGGTCCCAACCCATTTAGTTTTACAACCAGATTCAGAAAAATGTATCCAGCATAGTACCCTGTAAAAAGTTTTTGTTACCACCTTCATTTAGATCTGCAACAAAGATACATGTTGTTTTTGTTACCCATCACAGAGCAAGCAAGAGCAAGAGCCAGACATCCTGTCCTGCTGCAAGATTCACAACAACATAATAGTTTTAATGTAATGATGCAAAGAGAAGCTGAAAAATCTTCTTTGTAAAACTATCAAAAATTTTTCTATAGTCTCCCAGGTTCAAGTACTCACACAGAGCTTAGGGCTCTGTTCCGAATGTGCTGATTTGGCAGGTCTAAAACAAGCTCCTCTGATGGACTTTGATTTTCTACAGTAAGATCTGTGTGATATTGTTTTCTGTCTAGAAGCTCAGATAAGACCCTGAGCAGATCTGCCTTGACATTTTAATTTACTCCAGAGGTTTCTCAGGTTGAATCTATGTTCACTTATGGAGTTTATCAAGAAAAGTTTTCAATAACATGGCTTCTCACTTCCTACACTTCCGGATGTGCAACAATCCATGGGTTCTCTGGGCTTTATATGGGTCCAAATCCGGCCAGCACTGGACCCTGGCCCACATGGACTTGAATAGACAAAAGGACGAAAGATGAGAAGCGCTCTTTTCCACATGGGGACGAGAATCCTGTTTATTAGCTTGAGACAGCTCACCTCTGGTAACGGCGACCACCCAGGTAGGAAAGAGGGCGTGGCTCCCTTGCAGTGGGGTTTTATGCCCAGGGGAAAGGGGGCGGGGAAAGAGGACCATGGCCAACGGGATGCCAATGGGGAGGGGCCACCCGTGGGACAGACCACATAAACAGGAGGGTGTGGAAAGGGATACCTGGGGGAGAGACCATGAGATAGGAAGGGGGAATACACCATGCACGTGACCCAATAACATTTCTCCCATCACCAGCTAAATAACCTATTTAGTGCAATACAACATGGATGGAGTTTTTCTTGAAGTTCAGGTATAGGTTTCCAGCAAAAAGTACACACAAATTTGATGACATGACCATTTATGAACTCTAAACTGAATTTAGGACTCTATCCAGGCCCAACGAAATGTAATGCTGGGCAAGTAAAATTACAGCAAGGGAAAAACATCTGATGACCTCTGATCCATTGTGTAAATAGTTTGGAATGGTCAGTGCCCATGTCCCATGGTCAATGTCCCAAGCCTGTCAGTGTTTAGGAGGCATTTGGACAACACCCTTAAAAAAATGCTTGAGCAACTACTTGTCCTTGAAGTGATTAGGCCATGGGACTCAATGATTATTGTAGGTCCCTTCCAATCAGAACTATTGTAAATTTTTTGTAGTCTACCAAATTTTTTCTCATCTGAGGATGAGAAATAAAAAATTACTCCACAGAACCTAGATGTTGGCTGGAGAAACGTGCAACTCTCCACCTGCTTACCTGCAGATTTCCCCCTGTAGGAGACACAGCAGGGAAGGGCAGGAGTTAGGGCAGACTCACCATAAACTGGGAACAGGATACAATCAGCATGCAGCCATGGATGGTATTTTAAGCATGGTAGAAAAGGAATTCTACCTTCCTCCACAAGGCTAGTCCATTGTCAAGGATAAGCTGTGTGCTGTAGTCACATGCTGGAGAACACGGATGCAACCAGCTCTAGTGAAGGGTGTCTGTGCTCACAACAGTGGGGTTGAAAATAAAATAAACCTTGAGCTCCTTCTAATTCAAATAATTCTATGATTCTATAACTATTTACTTGTCTTCTTAAAAAAGAAATAACCAAGATGTAATTCCAGACAAAGAGTATCTTTTGATTTCATAATGCTTCAGTAGCAAAACTCTGCCTAAATCTTAGCTCCTCTATACAGCTCTGAAACCATCTTGAGGGGCTTTTATTTTTCAGTTAAAAGACAGTGCATTAAGCAAAACCTCCTAATTTGAGGTAATATGAGACATTTACAGAATCCGTGGCTGCATATGCAGATCAAAATGCAGGTATACTAAAAATGCAACTCCTAGCAGAAGGCTGGTCACAGTAAATAATTATTATTCTCAGCAGTACCTCTGTTGGTAGTGTGCATGCTGTCTACAGTCTCAAAAAAAACTCCCGAGGTTTACATACATAGAAAGAGATCTTTACAAGATGATGGGATCTGTCTTCTTCTATTAGTTGGAAGAGCTATCCTAACATTGTCTGGTGTGAGAGGAAAGAATGTTTAATTGATGCAATTCAGGTTTTGCCAGAAGTTTTAAACCATAAGCACATTTACTTGGCATTTACTTACAAACAAAGCATTCTTCAATAAGGGCTAATAAGTAATTTACCTAGTTCTACTATTATTTTTAATCTATGATATCAAAGAAATGTTTACCCAGTCAACTAATGATGACAGGAGACAGTCTTAAACTCCAGCAGGGAAAGTTCATGTAGGACAGAAGGAGGAACTTTTCCACAGAAAGGGTGATCAGATGTTGGAATGGACTGCCCAGGCAGGTGGACGACTCACCACCTCTAGAGGTGTTAGAGAAAAGACTGAATGTGGCACTTAGTGACATGGTCTGGCTGACACAGTGGTATTTGGTCAAAGCTTGGACTTGATGATCTTGGGATTCTTTTCCAACCTAACTGATTCTGTGATTCTGTGAATTCAGTGATCTGTATAATTTTTTTTTTTTTATGACACAGGAAACTTTATTTGCTGTTTTCACTGTGCAAAAGGCTTCAAAACTGCCGAGCAGCAGAAGGTTTCCCTACCTAACAGAAACAGAAAAAAAAACCCTCTAGATTTTGTTGTGCCAGTGGAAAGATTGAATTTTTTACCCATAATAATCAATGCCACTTAGAAATTGCATGGGCTTTAACAAGCAGTAAAGATTTATGGTGATGCCACTTGAAGACAGGGGTTTTCAGATGCTTATAACAAAATCACTGGGACCATGCCAGGTAATATAGATTATTAAATAGCATTAAATAATGTCTTGGTAGACACAGTTTATCTGTTCTTTACAGACTCATCTCTAAACAAATGGGTCACTAGTGCTCTGAGTATTAACTTAGATAAAAACAGACAAAGACAAATGCACTAAATATGCCAAAAAGATAAGGATACTAGAATTGTATCTACCCCAAAGCAATAGCATCGATTAGGTATTAAGTATAGCTTTTAATACACACATATTATTGTAAAAATAAATTCCAGAAATGGTTCAAGTATTTATAGAATTCGGAAGGTGAATCCTCCTGCCACAGACTTTGTTCAGGGGTACAGACTGAATCACTTTTTCAAACACAAACACAGAAAACTCCTTATCTAGCTAGAACCTGTGCTCTGTGGTTCTGCCAACTTGTGAAAAGGAACTGCAGAGAAAATCAGCTATTCCCAAAATTATTGTTATTCCAATTGTCTTAACAAAATAAGTCATTAAAATACACTAGTGTTTATTCTGGAATAAGAGCACAAGACTATGAAATTGGTCTGAAAACTTTCTCTGTACTTCCTGCTACATGATTTTGATATTTAGGGGCCAGAACTTCTAATGAATTCTACAGAATATAATGTTTTTGTAATAGTTTCCATATATATAATGAGAATACAGAACATATTACCACATTATTTTCTTTTTTTAAGTAAATGGGCTTGCAGATAGTAGTCCTGCTCTGGTCCGGGTTGCTGGTGGCTTGTCAGAAGTGCCCAGTAGGGGAAAGAAAGCACCAAATGGGTCCAGCCCACTGCTTCACCTGCTGTGCCCACCCTGCTGTTCCCTGCTAAGGAGGTCGCTGACCCTGGAAGAGCTGTCTTCATCTGCCACTGGAACTGCTCTGTAAGCTCCTGCCTTCCTGGGAGGGATCTGACGCCGTCTTGTCCCTTTGTCCTTCAAGCTATGCAGACAACCCTGTCAGGTGCAATCTTGTGAAGGGTATTTCCAGCATTTTGGCTCTGACTCATGTTCAACTTGTCACTGACTAGGACCCCCAGGTCCTTTTCCATGGCTCTGCTTTCCAGCATTCCAGTCTGTCCATACATCCAGGGTTGCACAGTCCTGGCCATGATGTCTACAGTAGACTCTCACTTCATTTGTTTGTGCCTTGGTTCTAACCCAGAGGCTCTCAACTGCACTGCCAATTGTGAGCTCCATACATTCTAACCCTTCTGTTACATACAGTGCCACCCCCCAGCCTCTTCTGCCCTGCCTATCCCTCCTGCAGAGCCTGGAACCATCCAACAGGGCACTCCAGTCACAGGACTCATTCCATCACTTATGCCAGTGATGTCAAATCTCTGGGATACAGCAAAAGCCTTGAGCTCCTCTTGTGTATTCCTTATGCTCTGTGTATCATTGTAGAAATATTTCAGGTGTGGTTCATTGTAGCCAACACCTCCTAGAGCAGATTGGAAGATCCCACTGGTCATCACTCTTCAGCCTGGTATTTTTCCTTTCCAAGCTAGTTTAAAGCTCTGCCAATGAGCTCCACTACCTGCTGTGCTCTTTCTTCCCTCTGATAAAGGTGCATCCCATCACATGTCAGTAGACTAGGTGTTGAATAGATCATCCTATGACAAAAAAGCCCCAATTTTTTCCAATTACATCAGCCTCAGAGCCACGCATTGACCCAGTGGATATGCCTATTCCTATCAATATTATTCCTAATATGGCAGCAATTTCCAAACCACTTTCTGTTCTATTGTGTCAAACGGAAACCAGAAAAAGAAACCGAAAACAATTTAAACTATTTTCCAACCAACCCTCTTGCACAAAAATTGTTTTTCGACAATAAAATATTTAACAGGTGATTAAGACACTAAGGTATTCTCAGGTTCAAGTATGATATCTTCTACTGTACATTCTACAACGGCGAGGAAAGCTTGTCATATGTAATGATCATACTGTATTTTTAATTATAGCTAAACTGGTATCCAGACCACTCCATGTGCCACTAGTTGAGTGCCAAAAAATGCCACAAGAATAGAAAATATTCTGTGGCTTCATAAAATGTATACTGTATACTGCTGTGCACTGGAGAATGTCTCTCAAATCATAACTCACATACAGCATTCAGCCTGAGAAGGATAAATACCCATGGCTTAATAATTTTTTCTGGGATTGTTTTAAGTACTGGATGTGCTCCTGCCGCTCATTGCACGAAGACTACTTTTTACTTGATATGACAGAATCAAAGAACTTCAGATCTACGTTCTTTAAAAAAGTTATTTGAAAGCTGATAGCTGCCTAGACCAGTTCACATTCCTTCTCTCAGATGACTGCAGCTCCTCTGCAGGTCAGTTGCTGTAAAACTTAGAGCTGTTAAAGTCCAGCAGGCCCAAAATGATGAATATTTCTCATGCATGTGTGGTAATTCTGCAGGCAAAAAGAAGTTGACAGAACACAGAGTTCTGAAAACCTGCTTTGCAAAGCACTTACTTAGATTACATATACAATGAAAACAGGCTGAGCAGAACAGCTTTGTGTATGGGAGCACACGTAAGAAAGCAAACACTCTCTCTGCTTAACTGATAGTTCTAAAGCAATGTGGTTACATTTACCTTCAAGACAGGAACAAAAGCACTTTTTCTGCAATCTCTCTTTTTCTAGGAATGTGCTATTTTCATTATCTTTTATTGCAATGCCAGCCAAATACAGAGAATATTTTTCTTAAACACTCACACATCTCAAACCTGTCTCCTTATAGAGTTCTCTCCTGTACTTAGTTTCAACATTTTTCTTGTTCCTACAGAAACAGGGATGTTTTTGCTGTGACCAAGTGTTTCAATTGATTCCTATGCTTGACTATACTAATAATAGTAACTGCTCTCTTCAGACCCCTCACATTTTAAATTAATCAACACTAGAAAGTCAAATGTACATAAAGCAGCTTCTTCAATTTTTAACTGAAATGACCTCATCACCACATTTTGGTTTTCTGTTTCTTCTTTATATGTTCATACAGTAAAATACTATCACAGAAATGTCTTCTGAGCTCCCAACTTGCACTGATTACATGCTACTTGCTTTTTGACATCATAGCAAAACTGAATTTTGTCATTTCAAAGAAAACAATTCCCTCAGCTCGTCAGTTAATCTCATCTGTGGAGGCACCTTCCAACACTCTCGCTCCCTCCACCTCCCCATTATGCCAACCACCTCCAAGGCATGTTTGCAAATAGCCCAAATGCATGTCCACAGGCCCTTTGGTACAGTGAGGACAGAATTTCTGCCAAGCATGGCCATTGCCCATGTGTATAAGGTCAGTTTTAATTCATATCATATCTTCTACACAGATGAGACTTCATCTGCCTTATGATTTAAGGCAGCTGAATATGAGCCAGTTCCAGATCAAAAGCTGCATAGTTTGGCTAACACTGTGTAATACTTGAGAAAATAAGTCTTGTTGAGAGACCAAGCCCCACATTAGTTTGAACACAATGCTATTCTTAACTGAAGTTAACAGAGCTGCCCTGGGTCCAGTTTGAAGCAGGGCAAGTGTGTATTTATAAACTTTCTGCTAGGAAAGGACTTCACAGGCATATCCTTGCTTTCTAAGGCCTGATGAACAAAATGTCCCTGGGGTAAGATTAGGTTCATATACTTCATTTTTCCCATTGCATGGCCACCTGGATGGGAATTTTTAGGAGACCAGTGGATTTGTTCAAAAGAACCACATGGGAATTAGGGGAGGACAGTCGTGAGCTCATTGCTGGTGGGAGGGCCACTGCTTGCCCTGGTCCCCTGTGACTTCAATCAGTCTCTGCTGCAGGCCAAAATGGCGCATGCTGACCATGTGGCGCTGCTGGAAGCATTAAAGTACAGGTGCGTGCCTGCAGGACAGTACCAATTAGCAGGAGCAGATAAAGGAACAGTGACACGTGCTAAATTCAGGTGTTCCACTGCCCTGGATTTAAAAGCAGCTGAGACCACAGTGGATCCTCATATGGGGACCATATGTGGTGACTAACAGCTGGCCTGAAGGCCTCACAGTTATAAGTAATCCTAACAATAATTTTATAACTGAAACATAACCGATTATATAACTAATTATGTAATTACTTTGATTATATAACATGACCAGTCTGGGCTGCCAGGGATCAGGCCTAGGCTGTTGGGGACACGGGCAGCTATTGGCTGGTTGGCCGGGTGCCAACTGGTTCAGCCAATCAGGATTAACCATGGGGACCTTCAACTCTATATAAGGAGAATAGCACTCGATAAAAGTTGGCTGCTGTCACATGATCCGTGATGTGTTTTGTCACATGTCTGTCTCCAATATCAGCAAACACATTTCTCACAACTAAATACATTTCTCTCTCCTTTTTATCTGTTTCTCTCCTTTTCCTATCATCTTCTTCTTCTCAAAAATATCCTGTAAGCCCGACTGTAAAAATTCCAACCAATGCTTTGTTAAGTACCTTGTTGTGTTTCGATAAGCTCAAGTTTGTGAAGTGCTTTACTTTCTCTGGATTGTTTCAAAATTTGCCAAGTTACCTTATTCTACCTCAATGTTCTAAAGTTTGCAAGTAAAAATTTGTTTTGAACCTCCTGAGAATTTTGTTGGTTCTCCAGAAATTCCTCAGAACTTTGTTGTTTTCACCTGGACACAGCCCAGAGTAAATCAAACAACCTTCCTCTAAACCTGCCAAGTGGGCCAACGCATTACAGAGCTCAAGAAAAATTAGGTAAAAAAAAAATTATATCTATATAGAGATCTCCTAAAATTTCCCAGCAATTGCAGGCTTCCACAATGGCTCCTTTGGACAAAACTGGCCATTTGGTGAGGTAGCAAATTTGTGTAAAGTACCTAATTAGTAAAGAAATGAAGAATTTGAGGGATACTATCTGCTTCTTCAGTTCTTCATCACCAAAAATGCTGGCAAATTAGAAGCCTTACCTAGGTTGCCCAACTGTGTTGCTAGTGTAAAAAACATCTTATCCTACAAATTGTGCTATGAGCAAAGTGTAACTACTGCAGTATTACTGCAAGACTCATTTACATATGCCTCTGAACGTATATATCTCTGCCTTTGACTGGATGTAAACATACAACAGTCACATTCTGAAAATAAAAAATTAGGCAAATGTTTAAAAGACCTCGTGTACAGCATATGCCAGGCTAAACCTTTCCTACACAGACCCAGATCACTCACTGCAGATTTTCCTTCACTTCTCTGATTTGCACACAGACAGCAGCAAAACTCGGAGTCTTATTTGGAAGCAATGTTTTCACTCTACAGGATTAGTCATTTAAACCTTTTGTCACTGTGAAGTATAAATTTATGCAATTGAAAAAGGTATTATTTTTCTATGTTTTACTGCATTTTTGAGTCTTGAGTAGAAATATAAAGCTATAAGATTACAAAAATCAGTATCAATGCAGAACAAAAGATCCCAAAATTCTGTTCATAGTTCTTCCCTTTCACAGTCTCAACACTGTTACTTACTTTGTTTGCTAGTATCTGTACCATATTAGAGCTATTGATATGACTGCTTAAGACAGCATCAATTCAAAGTGTTTTAGTGACTAAAATATGAAGTTCCCTTTCATTGTCTCCTTAGGCAAATTACTTGTAAATAAAATCCACATGGAATAAGTATAAAAATCCCACATGAGTGAAATTTAGGAAATGTCAGTCTTGCGAGCATTTGGATTGCAGTGTGGGCAAAGACTGCCTCTCAGTGGGCACATCTGTTGGTGTCAAAGTGAAAGTCAACTAATTAACTGTAAATCATCATCATATCCAAGTCTAGTGAGTTTGTCACTAAGCAAATAAACCTGAACAAGATTGCCATCAAGCATTTACCAAGAAATTCAGCAATTCCTATGATTTACTATACTTTTCTGCACTATTACATGTGTAGTAACAAGATCACAGAATCACACAGAATCACAGAATCAAGAAACTCTGAATTCTGACGTCTGACATAATCTCTGACACCAACCTCTGACCGAAGACTACTATGCCAACGAGACCATGGCAGTAAGTCTAGTCTTTCCTTAAATGATTCAACCACCTCTCTGGTGGTTGAATCATTTAGGAAAAGACTAGACTTGAGGAAACGTCTCTGAGCAGCCCATTTCAATGTTTAATCACCCTTTCTGTGGAGAAATTCCTCCTTATGTCCAACCTGAACCTCCCCTAGTGCAGCTTGTGTCTATTTCCTCTCATCCTATTGACAGTTGTCCAGGAGAAGAGATTGACCCTTACCTGGCTAAAACCTGGAGTTGTAGAAAGTGATAAAGTCACCACTGACCTTCCTTTTCTCCAGAGTAAATAAGTCCCTCAGCCACTCCTCACAGGACTTGTGCTCCAGACCCTTAATCAACTCCATTGCACTTCTTTGGACCCTCTGAAGCATGTAAATATTCTTATTTATAATTAATTGAGGGGTCCAAAACTGAACCCAGTTCAGTGACCTCACCGGTGCCCAGTACAGCAGGACAGTCACTGCCCTGCCACATCTTTGCTGACTGGACCAGAATGCCGCTGGCCTTCTGGGCCACCTGGGCACAGTTCACTCATGTTCAGCCAGCTATTGACAAGCACTCTCAGGCACTTTTGCTGAGCCACTTTCCAGCCACTCCATCACCAGCCTGTAGCTCTCAATGGGGTTGTTGCTGCCAGAGTGCAGGACCCAGCAACTGGTCTTGTTGAACCTCCTACCTTTGGTCTTAGTTCATCTTTCAAGCTAGAAAAATGGAATTCCTACACTTAAATTACAGGAGGCTTTTCTGGAAATAAAAAAAAAAATTGTCCAGCTACACACATAAATAATGATCTTTTCTTTGTATTCAAGTATACTTTGGCTAATTTTATAACTTTTTTTCCCCCCCACCCCAGAAAAGATTAATGTCAGCAAAGGTCTTGAAAAAAATCATGAACTGATCATTTTACCAGGAGTATTAACCAACCAAGACCATGGGTAAGTAGCTAGTACTCCAATCTCAAAACCCTCAACTTACACTACATGTCTTTCAAACAAAATTAAAGGATGTTTGCTTTGACTAGAAAACTAACATAAAAACAATAACTAAAACAAAACAATATAAAACTACCAAAAAATAAAATCACCAAAAAGTCTAAGGAAAAACAAAATAAAATAAAATAAAATAAAATCAGGAGGCAATCTCTAAGGTATTCTGTAGTACTCTAATGACAGTGAGTATGTGAAAACAAAGACAATTCTGGAGAGATGACTATGAACTAAAGAACAAACAGCAGATTATTTTCATATTCTACTTTTTGACAGAACAACATATTTTATTTTGTGTTGAAGAAAGCAGTTCAACAGCAATGACATAGAAGTGAGATGGAAATTAGTACATTTTTCTAATTATAGGGTTATTTTTCCTGTGTTTATCTCCCAATTTTGATTTTTGTTCATAGTAACTTTATTACACTAATCTCTATCTCTATTTTTAAACATGACAGAATATGCCAAGCAAAACCAAAACTGCTATTTGCTTTGGGATCAGACTAAATGGTTGGTACAGAGGTGGGAGAGGAAAGAGTCATTAAGAAAAAATTAAAGGGTGAAATAAAGTTGCAGAGGATTGGAGGAATGCTAATTGAAGAGTTTGCAATGCAGTATTTCTAGAAAGTCTAAATCAGAACACAGAAGGAGAGGAAAAGTCATAAGTTGTGTCTTCCAGAAGGAAGTCTTTGAAGCCCACCTGTTTTCTTGAAGACCAGATGTTTCTAGGTTCAAGTCCCATGGTAACATGACATTTTTGAAATGGACTTGGTTACGTTCTTTGTACAAGACTGACAAAATCAGTTTATGAGCTGGCTGCACCTCTGTAAAGTTGGCAAGCCACAAAACTTGGAGAACAACACAGTTTTAGCATGCACTTTGTATTAGGACACTGCTGGGCAGAGACCTCTTAAGCCCTATGCTCCAAGTGTAGTCAAGCAGGTTTCCATATTTTTTATTCTTCTAAAACCCTTTTTCCTGTAGTCCTGAACTGACCCTAACAAAGGAATTAAGCCAGACTGTTGAAGTGTGAGTTACAAGAAGCTGACTTAAAAATTAATATTCTTTGGCTTCTCCTTTTTTCTCCCTTTCCCCACCATCTTCCCTGACTTAAAGTCCTTGATTTATTTTCTTCCTGATATACAGTTTAACAATCAAAATATTTTATTAAAATTAGGCATAGAAGCAAAATACATGGAAGTATTTAAACACCAGATGTAGATACAGGAAAGGGCTACAAAGAAGTAAAATAGAAAGGGCTTCAAATGACACTGAAAATTAAAATTATTCATGTTTTGAGGAACCATACATAAAACGTTAAAGAGCCCTTAAAAATTATGACAGAAGTAATACCATTGCATTCAACAAGTTAATATTTTGGAGTTGGGAGAGCTACTTTTCATGTTTAAATAACCTAATAAAGAGTTAATTCTCAAGCTGACTATCCTCAAAGACAAAAAGCCTTTTGCAATGTCACAGAAAGTTCAAAACTGTGTTGTATCTTGGTTAAAAAACACAACAGACTTTAATCCAAAACAAAATATTACTAAATTATTAGATGCAGGATAAGTTGAGGTTTAATTCCCCATATATATTATATAAAATTATCCCAATAATTTTTCCTTTTCTTGGAGGACACCTAGGTAAAAACATTGCCATGCTGTGAGTCCGTACTTGGCACTTACGCTGATCAGAGAGGTACTAGTCTTTTTACATGGAGCTTTAAGTTATTTATATTTGAGAATCTTTTGTGTCCTCTGTAGGAAGAACCACCAGCTACCAGCCAAGTTAAATAATTCTCCATTTGTCTTAAATATTTACTTAAATAAATACAAACTTTTATTAAATTTTAATAAATACAAACTTTAGAACATTGATAACCAGACAACTATGGTACAAAATGTATTTGAAACTTTCAGTATAGAAGCAATATTATTAGCTTGATCCAGTCAGTACATTTAAATGGTTTTCACATTTAAAAATGTGTGCCACTAAAGAGAATTGCTTCACAGCTGGAGGCTGGTTTGTCAGTTTGGAGACACTGTAATAAATCTGTCATGAATGCCACCATACAGGTATCTTTCATGCCCTTCATAAGAATGTTCATCTTCTTTCATTTAGAATTTTCATGTCCTTTTATTTACAGTTGAAGGAAAGAAAAAACTACAAAGACCAGTTATAAAGGACTTTGGTATCATTTACAAGCAGAAGGTGGAGGTGAAAAGATTAACTGCTAGGAGACAACTCTTTCCAAAGGAGTGGGCACTGGGTCTGTGAGTGGTGCTCTGGGTACAAAAGAATATCCTAGCTGTCAGCAACAGATAGAAATTTATTAATACACAAAAAGGATGACAAATACAGTTTATCAGTGATTGGTATAAACACAAATATCTGAAGTACATAAGCTACAACATGGCACAGTATTGTGTGTTTTGGTACTGTGCAATGTAGTGTAGTATACTGCAGTACGGAAGAAGGGAAGGTATGTGTTCTACTGCACTATCTTTCATTTCTCCCCATGAGAAAACTGAAATGAATGCTGCTTTACAAAAGAAATAAAGACCAAGCAACCAAAAAATATTCTTTCAGTAATATGCACTGAGTACAGGTTTCAAATTAGGAAGTGAAATTATAATAGCAAATGCTGTCAGTGCCAGACAAGAGTTCATCTCACCTAAAAATTCAGTGATGAGTGAAGTTTCTCAAATTCCAGAAAAGATTAGTATGAAAGTATAATTGGTTTATATCTCACTGTGACTTCAAATATGTCTTGGCAACTACCAAATATTGGTAAGCTTTTGCTTACCAATTTGCAAAACATAACCCATAAGTCTGCTGCTTTTTGAACAGGCTGGTAAAAACAGTAGATTGCTTATCACCATTTTCCCCCTGACTAGTTTTTTCTACTGCAGGTAAGATATGGCCAGCACTTACTAAGGAACAGAGTAGTTTGGTGAGCACAGTCTACCTCTTTATGTAACCTGAAAATAAGTCTTAAATCTTAAATATTCAAGAAAACTCCATTTCATCGCTGCCTTTATCCTAGTAAACTATTTTTTTCCCCAAGAAGGAAGAGCTATTTCTGAATCCAACATTAACTAAACACTCGTAGTTTCTAATTATCATATGCAGAATCCATAGAGATAAATGTTTTTCAGCGTAATCAGAAAATGATTTTCATAATTTCATACCTTCTCTTACTGGCATGTAGTTTATCTGGATACTGGACACTATGGCTGTTTCACTCATGAATTACCTCCAGTCTTCACTACTGAAGTTGAAAATATGGTTAGTTTTTAACATACATAAATTTACTGGAGTAGTTTATATTTTCCAGCCTAAGAGAAGAATAAGGGACTATTTGAAAAATTATGCTTGTGGACACACATTAATGTTCCTTAAAAATTATTTCCTCCTCTTTCTTTTGCCTCCTTTCCCTCCTCTGGTTAATGGAAAAACTACCAATGGAACCACTGGCACCAATTCTTCCTGCTTCTGTTCCAGTTGCTAAGAAAAAGGAAAAGATTGAAGCTTCTGGCTCCAGTATAATTTTTTATAGCTCCATAAAGTATTCAACTGCTCACTTCAGTCTCCGTAAATTTATAAGAAGAAACAAAAGGAGATATTTATATTTAGCCACAGCACGTTTTTAGCACAGCAAGGGCTACCATAAGTAAAACCTCTTGGGCTTTATGGTTTCAACTTCTTTCTCAAAGGAGAGATTTTTCAGGAAAATAATTCATTGCTTGAGTGGAGGTTAATGGCATTGTTAATTTATAGAAAGTCATCATCAATATTTTAAGAACTCTTTACTTACCGTGGTCAATCAGTAACAGCTAAACCACATTATGAGACAGAACTGTATAAGTGATTAATTCCAAATCTGCAATAAACTTCTCAGTAGCACATGGAAAATTACAAAGTGTCTGAAGAATTTAGCATCCTATCTACTGCGGAAAAACCTAGGAAAATACACATGAAAATGAGAAAGAACTCTGCAGGCAGGCAAAATTTTAAAGACTTTCACATGACCTATTTTGAGAAAAATAAAAACTCCCCTATATTTACATTTACCTATATTAAATTTCAAAGTGACTACTATTATTTAAGGAACCTTGTTTAATTATGAACATCTTAACCACAAATATATAACATTGGTCTAAAAACAGGCAAGAAGAATACTGCCTGTTGAATAACAACCCTGAGTAAACCTTCACAGACTTGAATTACAGCAGTTAGTCTCAGAGAGCGAAACTACTTTTTAATGGAAAATTTAACAGAGAATTTGAGCTCTTGCCAATGGGAATCTTTTGAAGTTTAAGGTAGAAATGCCTCCTCAGAGTGAGATCTTTTAAAGAAAATCCCAATTGATAGAGAACTAAATTTCTGGAAAAGCAACTCAGAATGTAGCATAGATCTTAATTTTAGTTATTATCTCAGAGTGGGATTATAGACTTGGTAGACAAAAATTGAGATTTTTTTTTTTTTACTAAGAATATTCTTATACTGTGATTCTTTTCACATTAAGTAAATAGAGCATTGGACTGAGGCTGAAGGAATTTGGGTTTGAATCTATCCAGGTTCTGCCCTACCCTAATGTAAAGACTCACAGAAGCTAAAGAATGCTTCTCTGCCTCTCACTGTCTCTATCTGCAACACAAAGATTTCAAAAAATTTTTAAGCACTTTGCAGTGGGCTGTTAAAAAAATTACACAAAGTACTACATACTGTAGCTGTGCTTATTTTTAAAGCCATCTGTCACTTGAAATGAAGAGACAAGTTGTCATGCTTGAGCCATGCAAAGCTGTATTTCAGACCTCTACTGACTTAGTGCTACAAAGATTAATAAGTAATATTATAATTATGAAAAGCAGCTAAACAGCAGTCTAGATTCCAAAGCCAAAATATAGCACTACTTCATGTATATAAACTCGCCCCAAATTAAACAAACTAACTCCAAAGGTCTACAAGACCAGAACTAAACATTATAACTTTTGAGGGTCACTTTATGAATGTTGTTCATGATTTGTTAAAGTTCACTGAGCTACATTCATACTGTTTGTTATTAAACATGAAATATGATTCTGTGGAAAATATACTGTGTTTCTGTAATGCTGAACCCTGTGCTAGAAGCATACTATTTACAGCTCTTTTGATACCATTTGGAACATCAGCCTATAAAAATTAGCATATTATTTTCTAGTGGTGCTTTCACTTCTGTTTTTCCTGCCATAGCAATAGAAGATATCAAGGGCCTTCCATGCTGGGAGGTTTTCATTTAGCTTCTACATAGTATTTAACTCAAGAGATGCCCCGCTGGAGGTAACTTTTTATGCCAAAACATATGATCAACTTTTGTCTAGAGTTATCTTTATTATAATACCATAGGCATCCCTGCAGAAAGTCTATGCTGACACAGCAATATCAAGAAAAAGGTATTAATGTCATGCATTTTGAGTTTGCAAGGTGTAAGTAGAGTAGGGATTGACTGATTGACTAGGGTCAGCAGAGGGAATGGTCACACATTATAAGGTAAGTATCTCAGAAAGAGAGCTGAGAAGTGGTGCATCTTGCTGGCCAGTGTTGTCACCATTGGTGCTCCTACCTAATGAGTTCCCCTTTTTGAGTAAATTTATCAGTCTGGAAGGCTCAGAGATGGTTGTCTTGTTTCATTGCTGCTTAGCTCTCTACAGGTCTGTAGAGTAAGGGTGCTGGGCATTTTTTTAAATAATTTTTCTTTTCCTATCTGAGGAAAGTACCTTAACAAACCACAGTGTACATGATCATTTCATACATGATCTAAGTCCACTAGATGAATACCAGAGTCTTGCCATAATGATACTTTCTCTCGAGTTTTTCATCTCCAGATTTTCAACAATGGCTGGTTTGAATCAAGTAAATAAAACATCCTACCCATTAAAAACTTTAACAAAAATTTTGGGCACAGCATTTTGATAAGAAAATGATTAACTTTTTTTTTTTTTACCAGAAAGCCCTGCTTCTAACATAGAAATGTCTCCTGGATATAATAAAGCAGTGTTGCACCTATCCTGCAGAATGGCTATTTGAGGGTACCGCAGTGTCTGTGTTACACATCCCACACGGAAGCTGCTGTGCACTAACAACTGTTCACATGGGTGAATGAATCCCCTTGAGTAGGCAGGTCCTAGCCACCACGCAAAACAAGAAAAGCCATAGAAAGAAGGAGAGCTCCATCTAAAAATCTCTGGTACTAGACTGAGTGACCAAAAGGGATTTAAGCAAAACTCGATTTATTACACAGTTTTTCCTTTTATTATTAACCCAAAAATGCTAACTGCTGTCTCCTACTTGTCCCCATACTTCCATAATTCCTCTGTTTCTTCCAGAATGACTCACAGAAAGACACTGTCTTCCAAAAAACCACTCACATACTGTGTCCTCATTTGACTTTTAATCTTATCTATTCCATTGCTGTTAATCATTACTTCATTGCTTTAAATCTCTGATTTTTATTGTGATTTTCCAGTTTTACAAATCCTGAATAAATACATAACTATTTCCAAGCAAACTGATTCCAAGTATAGATGGAATTTATACATAACCAAAATTTCAGTTTATGGAGTGGACACATCCTTCTTTCTATTGTTATTTCGTTGTTTTGACAGTGTAAACAACCAGCAAATTTCTAGTCTCTTCTAAAATGATGAAAGTTCTTTGAGCATGACCACAAATTCCCTGAAAAAATGGTCTGTTAAGATTCAAAACACTGCACTCTTTTTATCTGCCCTGGCAAGCTAAAAAAAAAAAAACCAAACCAAAGCTGTTCAAAAATCCCTCTACCTCTGCTTATTTGTGTGAATAAAGCAGGAAAGTACAATAGTACAATTTGGTTCCTATTTACCCTTGCCCTTTATACTCTTATCTTCATATTCTTTTTGGAAACATAAGGCAGAATTACACAAGGAATACAAGTAAGGCAGCCTCTTCCAACTACGAAGGAAGGATTGGTGGCATATTTTTGGAAGAGAAGTGAAAATGGAATTTTGTGTGTGCTTAGTGAAAAAAAATCCTACATTTCTTCTGAATTCCAACAGAAACAGTTATTTGGCATTTTAAATCTATAAAAAAACCCTTGAATGGTGCTTATACGAAGCCAAGGAAAAACAACATCATAACATACAAAGTAGTTTGCCATCAATCACTGTACTACCAGCTGTTTGGGAAAATACTATTATTCTACACTGTTCCTGTTTCCCAGGAAACACAATAAGACTGAACACAAAGCAGACCTCAGCTTGAACTCTGGAAAGGTACAAAGGTGACTTGCCCATGCACTCAGCACATGTTTGCTGAATGAGAATGTTTGGGTCTGGACACACTGGCACACACCTGTATTTACTAATGATCGTAATAAAGCCAAGCGCACAGTTTCCAACCTCTCTGCCTGTGAACAATTACCTAAGATGCTATTTTCAATATTTTTTGTTTGTTCTTTTGAAAACTGAAATATTCATGATGGCAAAAATTAACTTTATGCCGCATTTTTACCTCTCTCTCTACGATACTTGCAATGGAAGTATGGCAAACAGGTAAAGCCCTCAGGTCTAAGGTGAGGTCTGTTTGTTTGACTCTTGAGATTAAGCAACTTCTTTCTTAAGGAGCAAAAGCATTACTATTGTGCAAAACAACAGTGTCCAACTTTGCCTTGTTTGTGAGAATGCCAGGTAAAATTCTCAAAAGCATAACATTGCAGTACCAGAGAACATATTTAGTAGTGATGGCAGCCTGAATACACTCATGTTTTGTTTGCAGATTCCTGCTTCTATCTGCCCAAACATGGGAAAATTCTCGCTCTTTGTATTTAATCTGTAAATCTAAGACTATGGCTTAGACCTATTAAGTTTCATCAAAAGCACCAGGGACAGAATTGCAAGAACAAATTAGAAATGTTTGGCAACAAAATAATGCTATTAAAGTGATTGAAAGAACACATTTAGTCTACTGCTCACCCTGCATTTGCCTATTGGCCTAAAACCTATGACATTGAAATCAAACACAGAAAATTATTATCCATACTGGACACTTAAAATTGTGCTCACAACTCTAAAACATCAACATCAGAACTGATCTCCTCCATAATGAAGAAGTGCACCTTCATGGAAAGATCAGGCTTTTCTCATTAGTGAAAAACAAGCTGAAAAACAAGCTGAAAATGTTAACAGTTTTAGTACTTCTGTTTATCACAGTCACCAATGTTATCACACCTAATCCTCAGAAATTGATTCAATTTACTATTTCTGGCTGGAGAAAAACAGAGCTAATAATTGTAATCCCCAATTCTGGAAAATTCCACATGCAGGAATTTTCCATTCTTGTTTGTTGAATGCTTAAACTACAGCTGGCAAGAAAATAAAATCTATTCTAAGATAAGTGAATCCCACCTGTGGAATATTTAATAATCTAGTAGATGTTCAGCTAGGACACAGTACTCAAAGGTACATCTTGCTCTTTCTCAGTAAATAGCACTAATTCATCTAAGGTTAACATACCAATAATAAGCTGCAAAACATTTTATGCAGAGTAGAACAGCTTAACCTCAGAGAAGTAGAGACACTACATGTCACTTGTATGAAAACTGACTTCACTGGAAAAAAAATTTCCTTCAACAAAATCTTAAGCTAAATACAACTTTTGCTATTATACAGTAGAAATGCAGTCCAAAGGGAGAAACATTTTAAGTCACAACTGTGAAGTTCCAATGAATGACTCTCAGCTTTAAACAACTCTTTCAAACTTTAACTAGAGTTCGGACTCTACTTTAAACTTAAGCTAGTCACATCACAATTCAGTTCATTTGCAGATTTACACAACATTTTTAGAGCTACATCACCACTGTGCAATTGTAAGTATTTCAATATAGGAAAGTCCAGTCTGAAGTTGATTAGGGCCAAATTTTCACTGCCTTATTTCTCTGTGTGAGTCAACCCCTTGATTTCAGCAGCAAAATCCACGTGACGGATATATTGCCAGCAAAAGTATGAAGAGCCTAAACTGTTCTTCACTGCTTTATTTATTTGATATGAATATGTGTTTGTGTGTATTTTACTATCCTTACATTTACTAATATAATACTTAAATGACCAAAATAAATGCATGGGATTATACCGATATGCTAGATAAAGAATAAAAGTTGCAACAGTAATAATTTTAAGCACATGCATGTTCTAAATCTACTCTAATTTTCACCATCAGCTATTTCTAGCTATCTTTTCCTGTTTTCTATATTTCTAGAGAATACTAGATACAGAAACTGCATCTGGTTCCTATTCAGTTATCAGAATGAGAGGAGGTAATTTTATCATGCTAAACCATTTTTTAAGCACCCCTGCACAAGATCAGTGGATTCATCTTGGTATGACTCCTTATGACTGGAGTATAACTGTGCAGTAAGCCAGACTCCATGGTAAGCCAACAGGTACTAATTTTCAGAACTAAGTGCCACATTTTCTGATACTCCCTCTATCACAAAAGTATTGAAAGCTTTGAGATCCTGTATACTTTGCAGGAAAAGTAAGAGTACCATTCAATTTCAACATTTTAAATTAAATATATAATTATTGATGAATAACTCATCATAAGTCAATGAAATACAGATTTCAGGAAGCAACTTTAGCTACCAACTTTAGCCACCAAAAACATTACATGCTTTTCTTGGCTTTCTACAGTTTTTGTTAGAAAAACCGAAACAGAAGCATATTCTATTTCAATCTTCAGCAAGACTAACTAACATATCAAGAAATTATGAAACTACCATATTTATGTTTTTATCAAATATATTTCAGCTTATTGCTACATAGTGTCAGAAAACTAAGCATATCCCCTCTACTGAGCAGGGTGTATGATAGTCCTACACAGGTTTTTCTTCACTTTGAAAGAGAAAAGCCATCCTAAAGACCACACAATAAATGTGTGCAAGACAATCAGCTTGGAAACACCATGCAGGTCAAGGTAAATTTCAGAGCAGCAGCAGAGATAAATATATTCTGTATTCAGATAACCATGTTCATAATTAAAGCAAAGTGTGCCATCAACTGTTATTTACGATGCTGTGCTACGGTGGCTGAACTAGAAGTGGTATCATATAACTGGAACTCAAGGGATTTAAATGGACCTCTCCCAAGCAGCAGTATTATACCAATAAAATAAAAACAAAAATTGAAGAACCTCTATATGTGCTTGCATGGCACATAGCAGAAGGGAAACAATATTAATTTTATCCAATCAAAGATCTAGGAACTATTCTGGTTATCAGAAGTAGAAACTATAGGAGGCTACCTGCAAACAAATTCTTGAACACTCTGGGATTGCAATTCCAAGTATTTACATTTAATTTTTGCTAATGCCGTTTGCTTCAGGAACATTCACTCTTCCTGACAACAGCAAAAATTCCTGTCATAATGAATGAAGGAAAATCTGCTTTGTTTTCATATTAGATTTTTTTAAAAACATATTATTACTAGATTATTTTGAAGCCAGGACCATAATAAAATGTTTGCTTTTGATCCATGGTACACCCCTTATATGGTGAACGCATGAGACTCATGCTAAATAAACTGGCAGTATAGAAAAAAGGTCTTAGGGAAAACAGAGTACAAGAAAATGGTGTGGAAAGATGCTCTCTATGGAGGCAGAACAGGAAATCTGGATGAAAGCACAAGTTCTGGGAGAGACAACTGTGGAACTGAAGCTAAGGAGACCAGTGTCCTGTTCACTGATTGAAACATTGCCTGGATGGACAGGCCCAAAGTGTAACGGCAAATGAAGTTTCATGTGGCGTTCCCAAGGGCGCAGTATTGGGACCAAGTGTCTTTCATGTCTTTATCACTAATCTGGACAACGGGATCAAACGCACCCTCAGACAGTTTGTGAATTACATCAAGTTGTATGGGAGTGTTGATTTGCTGGAGGGCAGGAAAGCTTTGGAGAGAGACCTGGACAGGCTGCATTGATTGACAAACACGAATGGCATGAGATTCAAATGCACCCCAGGTTCATTTGATCCCCTCATCCAGATTATTGATAAAGACATTGAAGATACTTGGTCCAATACTGAGCCCTTGGGAACCTAGTGCTGGGTCCTCCACTTTGACCACAACAACCCCACGCAGAGCTACAGGCTGGGACCAGAGTGGCTGGAAAGCTGCCCAGTAGAAAAGAACTTGGAGATGCTGGCTGACACCATCTAAACCTCAGAGAGTTGTGTGAAGGCACCAAGACAGCCAGTGGCATCCTGACTTGGATCAGCAATAGTGGCCAGCAGAACCAGGAGAGTGACTGTCCCCTTTGTACTCAGGACTGGTGAGGTCACACCTTGAATCCTGTGTTCTTCCCTGCAAGAAAGACACTGAGGTCCTGGAGTGAGTCCAGAGAAGAGAAATAGAACTGGTGAAGGTATCAGAGCACAAGTCCGCTGAGGAGCAGCAGAGGAAGCTGGTGGGGCTCAGCTTGGAGAAAAGAATGATCAGATGGAACCTTATCACTCTCCACAGATGCCTTTAAGGAGCTTGTAACTAGGTGGGGGTTGGTCTCTTCTCCCAGGTAACAAGTGACAAGAGGAAAAAGTCCTCAAGTTGTGCCAGGGGAGGTTTATGTTGGATATTAGGAAAATTTCTTCACTGAGTGTTGTCAAGCCCTGGAACAGCTGCACAGGGATGTGGTAGAGTCACCATCCCTGGGGGTATTTAAAAACAGTTTGATATAGCACCTGGGGACGTGACAGTGCTGGGTTAATGGTAGGACTTGATTTACATGTCTTTTCAATCCTAAATAATTCTATTAATTTTTATTCATTTAAGTACTCTTACAGTACTGTTTTTCTTTTCTTGCTTATTTTCTTCAAGAAATTAATTTTTCAGTAACAATTTTTTTTCAAAGAAAGTACATCTTTAGCAGAGAAAGTAACTGTTTTCACTTTCATAAATCGCTTGATTTTACAGCATAATTGTAACTTATTTTTTAATATTTTAATATTAATATATCGCTTACAAAGCTATGTGATGGCCTCAAAAGATTAAACAGCTACACACATTATACATAATTAAATGATCTGCATATCTAGGGTTTTTTTGTTCTATCAAAAAATGCTGCTGATTTAGGTCACAATCTGGGATAAAAAGATGATTCATGATTTTTTTAGTTAAGAGAGTGAAACCTTGACAGTGAATCCTAGGAAAGTAAATTTTACTTTAAATTATTTAACACTTTCTAGAACTTAATTACTGGTGTTTAAAGGATAAAGTTGGTTCTGATCTCATAAGATAAAAAATAGCTACTGAAATGCATGAACACAAGTATTTCTGTGTACAAAGCAACATTCTTGTAACTGCTTGATATATTGTTTGGAAGACGGAGTTAAGGAGACTTGACCACATCTGAATTTTGCCAAAGGGTAGACTTAATTATTTGCACAAGAAACTAAAAGCCCCATTGCAAATTAACTGAGATTGTCAATTTAAATAGTAAAGGCAAAAGCAAATATGTGTGAAAAACAAAAAATTTCAGAATTATCAAGGCATCTCAACATAGTCTAAGAAACCTACAAAATGTGCTATAACATTACTAATATTTTATGAACTATTGATGCTATTATTGCATAACATAGAGACTACTGCCAAACAGTCACAAAACTAGGCTTCATTACTCTCTTTAATGTTCATCAGAGTTGGAAAAGGTAGGCTTTTAAATGCAATTAATGCTCTGTGTTATGAGGAAGTGTAGTTAAAATACCAATCTGAGGTCTAGGAGTTCAGTAAATGCCCAATATCACCATAACTATCATCTGTAGTCTAAAGTGCAACATTAAAACCTAAGAACCATATTCCAGCCCTAAGATGTAGCGGCCTGGATCTTGTGGAAAACACACTTTGGCGAATACCAAGCCATGCTGGGGTGGGTCTTGGTCCCATCACTGCCATAGTCTCCCATGAATGCACTTCACAGCCCCCAGCATTTTGAGCACAGACTGTACATAGTATATTCTCTATCAACAGGAAACATGGAAGGGAGAAACCTCCATGAAACTCATCTCTTATCAGAAGTTAGAGTTGTAGGAAGGTGTTGATATTATCAGATATTATCAGGTCTACAGAACCTGATAAGAGTCATCTGTGCATCCTGAGGGAGTTAGTAGACTAATTTGCTAAGCCAACAGCCACATTTTTTTTAAATTGTGGCAACCAGGTGAAACTCCCAATTATTAGAAAAAGGGAAATCTAACCCTCATTTTTAAAAGGGGAATGTGCAAGAACTGGGGAAGTACAGACCAGTTAATTTTCATGGAAACCATGCTAAGGCACATGAAAAACAAAGCAGTGGCTGGTAACAGCCATCATGGCTTTACAAAGGCCCATATTGGTGACCTTCTGTGATGTGCTAAAGCATCGGTGGATGGGGCAGAGCAACTGACATTGTCTACCTGGACTTATGCAAAGTGTTTGACACTGTTCCACATGATATCCCTGTTTCTACATTGAAGAGACAGGCATCTGGTGGATGGAGCACTGGGCGGATGAAGAAACGTCTGGACTGCCTCCCAGAGAGTTGTGGTCAATGACTCATTGTCCACATAGAGACCACTGACAAGCAGTGCTCCTTAGAGGTGAGTACTGGGGTTGGTAGCGGGGGTGATACTGTTCATTGTCTTTGTTGGTGACAGGGACAGCGATATTGAGTGCACCCTGAGCAAGTTTGCTGGCAACACCAAGCCGTGTGTTGCAGCTGAAATGCTGGAAGGAAGAGATGCCATCCAGAGGGACCGTGACATGCTTGAGACTGGGTCCATGCAAACCTCACAGAGTGCAACAAAGCAAAGTGCAAGGTCCTACTCTTGGATAATGGCAATCCCAAACACACCTACAGGTTGGGAGAGGAGTGAGAGCAGCCCTGAGGAGAAAGACTTGGTGGTGATGGCTGATGAAAAATTCAACATGAGCCAGCAAGTGTGCGCTCACAGCCCAGCGAGCCAAACGTGTTCTGGGCTGCATCCAAAGGACTGTGGCCAGCAGGAGGAAGGAGGTGATTCTGCCCCTCTGCTCTGCTCTTGTGGGACCCCACCTGGAGTGCTGTGTACAGTTCTGGCATCTCAACAGAAACAGGATGTGGAACTGTTGCAGCAAGTCCAGAGGAGGGCCAAGAAGTTGATAAGAGGACTGGAGCATCTCTCCTAAGAAGACAGGTTGAGAAGGCTAGGGCTGTTCAGCCTGGAAAAGAGAGGTTGTACAGAGACCTCCTAGCAACCCTCCAGTAACTGAAGGGAGCCTACTGGAAAGCTGGAGTGGGACTCCTTATTAGGAACTGTAGTGATAGCACAAGGAATGATGGGTACAAACTGAAAGAGGGAAAATTTAGGTTACATACTAGGAAGAATTTTTTCACTCTGAGGGCTGTGATATACTGGAACAGGTTGCCTAGGGAGGTTGCAGATGCCACAAATCTCAAAGTGTTCAAGGCCAGTTTGGATTAAGGCCTTGCATAAACATCTATAGGGAGGTGTCCCTGCCCATGGAAGTGATGTTTGGTACTCAATGATCTTTAAGGTCCCTTCAACATTTAATGCTATGTGATTCCAAGATTCTATATAATGTATTCAGGAATTGATTAGGGCTCACAGATGGACAATTTATTTTGTACTTGGCAGAAGAGTTATTTCTTAAAACCCCAAACATTTTCAGATGGTAGCAATTACCTTCTTTTATGTAACTGGTCAGTGGTTGCAGGATCCAAATAGGAACAGGAAAAGTTTGTCTTTCACGAGCTCCTCAACCTGTGGGTTGGTGTGAGGGGCAGACACACATCTCTGAACTCCAATAACTCTTTAATATAAGGTTTTCATGCAGTCTTTTGAGCAGAAATCAGAACTGGGATCTCCCCTCTTCTAAATTGGCGCCCATTTAGCCACAGTCATGCTCCCTCTTGCTCCCTCACTTTGACCTAAGGAATTCTGATATAATTGTTTCAAGCTGGCACAGCATTAAGAGGTGATGTGAAAAGAGCCTCCCACACAGACTAGCCTATAGCCTGGTAGTCAGGTTCCAGGATTAAATGAACCATCTTTATTCACACGGAGAACAGGACATGCCAAAACATCTCACATTTGGGTGTGTAATTTATGTGGAACTGTATCTCCAGATTAAAGTTTCACTCTTAGGGAATTGGTTATTTATGACTGTCAACATTCACAAATCCTTGCTTGGAAAAATGCTGGTTATAAAAATGAACCTCCTTATTGATAAGTAAGTGGGGAAGAGGAAAGAAAAATCAAACAGGCAGCAGTTTCAATAGCAGCACTGGGACATTAGCATCTTTACTGCTGCACCTCCCTCAAAATCACTGTTTGTTTGATAAAGCCAGGGAATGCAGCACTGTTGACCAAGTCCTTCTACAATTGTAATACCTGGAATGGAAAGGAAGGTAAGTTGAAAACTGGCACGATTTGTCTATGGCAAACATAGCTGAAATATTGGCTCCTGTGGCAACAGTTTGAACAAACAGGACCCAGTGTGCTAAATCCTAGTGATGTTGGCAGGTGAATTCTGCTTGAGGTTTAAGGTGGGGCAGCTTTGTTTACAGACATTGGTACACATACCTTATTATCTCTCATTTACAGAACCTGGCACACCTTGGGAGTGGTTTTTTGTCGTTTATTGTCTGGGGTTTTGTTTGTTTGGGGTTTGTGTGTGTGTGTGTGTGTTTTGGTATTTTTTTGGAGGCAGGTAGACATTTTTTGTTCTTGTTCTTGTCATTTTTAAAGAAAAGAAAACAACCAGATGAAGATATATGAAGACACATATATCTGAGGCATATATACTAGAAGTTTAAGAAAAAATAAACAAGTCAGAATCAGATCACAGGATCTCAGCAGTATGTGCTGAGTAAAAAAATTTGAAAAAGTTTGAATTCAAGATGACAAAAAAATATTAAGCATTAAAAATTAGGTCTGTGGGTTCCTCTTTAAGCTAGAGCCCCCAGCACAGCTTTTTATGAGTAACAAAACTCTTATATCTCTCGTACATTTTGGTATGTTACCACAGCATGTCGCAGCGCAGTACAAGCTTGCTTTCCTGGTTTACCTGATTCTAATATCTCTAAGATGTGTGCCATCTTATCCACTGTGGACATTGCATAAAAATGCTCCCAAAGACATCCCTCCCAATTTCCTCATATAATAGTGACAATACACATCCAAAGAATGGGTCAGAAAAATTCACTTAAATCTATCTGGCAAAATTAAGAGCTGATAATACACAGGTCAAAGAAGCACCTGGATAATTTCTAAGTTTCTCTTGCATTTGTGGGTCAGAAACAGTCATTGAATAGACTTTTATGTAGAACTCATTAAAAAAACCCACCTTTTTTGATGAAAAGGTAAAAATAAAATGAAAAAAAATATTTCAAAATATTTCCAACCTAAAGACCATCTGAAGTGCTTTCATAGAGGAAATGCAAGTAAAAGCATGAGAACAGAAGAAGATACAGCTCTGATTTACATGTCTGCTGAGCCATTCTTTATCTCAGAGGGGCACCTCAACCAATAAGTCTCTGCCTCCTGCACAGGGTTCCTAAAAGTCTTTCCAAATTTAGCTTTCAATTATGTAATAATGCTCATTAGAACCAGGTTTAAGCTCAACTTTCATCTTTCTATGTTACTTTGGATAGAAATAAATCAAAGTTTTAAATTCTAAATATAAAACAGTAAATTTTCAGAAAATGTCTATGTGCTCTAATTTTTAGTGAAGATGATACCCAGAAATTAAGAAAAAAATAGTTAGACTTTTTCCCCTCTAATACACTGCAAGGCTTATTTTTAATCTAACTCCTAAATCAACATTATATTAATTTTAAGCTTATATTTATCAAGCAATTATGTAATTATTTGCAGGTTTCAGAATTAATAAGAAAAATCTGTATAATATATATGACACATATATTTGGTGGTTTTGCTTTCCATGTTTTCATAGACAACTTTGCAAAACAGGATGGAAATTTATTTCTGTTGTCTATTACTGTATTAAATAAAAATGCAATTTTGGTAACTTTACTTTACAGCCACTTAAGGGAAAGCAAAGGTAAAAATACTAATAGAAGTGAAAAAAGCTTCTTGAGAATCACAGGCTACTTTTCAGGCAGAGATGGACCTTCAAAAACAAAAAGACACCCCTACATTTTAGGTAAGTGTAATTCAGAGAAGAGATTTTATAAGCCTTGGGCAAAGGAAGACTGGGGGAAATTAAGGCATTTGTGATAAGGCCAAACACATTACAGTAATATCTGAAAATCCAGAAATATGAAGAGTAAAAGGAGTCGGTGGCCTTTACTGCTAAACTACAGATTTCTTCACTAAAGTAAAAAATACATGTTTCTGAATATTGCAAAGTACATGTCCAAGTCTGGCTGGTCAATGATCTGGTGGGAAAATTCTGTTGAAGTTATTTAAAAAACCTGTATTTAGGTAGATTTATTCACTGATACATAAAATTAATCATAAACATGATCATAATAAATTTATTAGGGTAGATTTAGTCCTTTTTTCTAGAAAATTAAAGCATTAATCAGAGTGTTTATCACATATATAAAAGCCACTCACAGTTTTCATTATGATTTCACTATGAGGACTGTTTACTTCTAGAAAGGAAACATTATATACTTGACACTAGGAGGGTAATTATTGTTTTTTCAGGAATATTTCCATAGGACAAGTGTTTGTTCCTGCAGTATTTCAGTGATGTTATAGCTCTGTGTTTAGAAAGAAAACCTTCTATGATGCTACTCTTCTTCCTAAGAATAGCTTTTCTTTAACCAAAATATCAGCTCTAAGATAGAAGAAAAATTAAAAACAATAAAAATTATAAAATTAGTAATACCTGGAATGGAAAGTATTTTTAAAATACTTTCCTCCTTAGCTTTTAACTAGGTCATATTAAAGTAATATGAATAATATTAATACAAATGAAAAATTAATAATGATAAAGACAATTTTGTAAGTGAAAGAAAGGGAATCAAACAAATGATACAAAAGTAATCATTCACCAGCTCCCACAATCAGACAGATGCCCAGCCAACCTCAGCTACCTCCTGTCTCTCAATTTTTATTCCTAAATACAATGTTACATGGTATTGACTACCCCTTTGGTCACCTGGGTCAGCTGTTTCTTTTGTGTCCCTTCCTAGATCCTTTCCCATCACCAGCCCACTCTGTATTGAGGCAGTGGGAAAAATATGAAGACTTGACATCACACATGACCTTTTCAGAAACAGCCAGAACACTGGTCTGTCATCAACATTGCATTGTAGAGTCTTTTATCAAGAACATTAATTTCATCTTGACCACATCCAGTATAGTATACTGAAAAGAAAACCAACACAAAGAGAAAAGCACATTGGAAGTATGACTTGTCTTTCAGCTATCCAAACGTAGATACAAAATTACATGGTTTTTTATATGTTCACTGTTAAAACACCTTGAGACAACAACATCAAATCTGGAGAAAGAGATACTTCTTTTTCCCTGTCTCACTGTATATAAAATTGGGAACTAGCCCAATTTGCTATAAATGAGGTTCAACAGTTTACAAATTATGAATTCCTGACATTGGCAATTTCATTAGTATGCGCTGTTTTACTTCTTTCCAAGCTACTGTTATTTGTAAATATTGTCAAATCCCTCACAGAAAGATGTCATATCTAGGAGAGGGCATTTGATCCTTCCTAAGTATCAAATTGTCCAATCTGACTTACTAAGTAATGATGTAACTTGCTAATTTTTGTTAGCAATAGAAAAACGAATTGTGTACCGCTCTGCAGACAATGAGAATCAAAAATGGAAGCTAGTGTAGAACAGGTAAAACAGCACGTCAGACTGAGGAGAAATGTACATAATGCATCACACTGCTAATCTGAATGTCTAAACTTGAGTCAAAGTGTATTAATGTCACATGCACACTTGCTAAGTTGTTTAGCACATGAGCCCCTGACCATTATGCCCCAGCAGTGCAGTACAGTAGTACACAAATACTGCCTGGTGCTTGGAAGAAAAGTTACATTTTGTCTAGATGGACACAAATAAGCCTTGCCTCTGGGTAGAACTAATTGGTTTGAGTTGAAAGCTACACTAGCACAGCTGTCTAGTTTGCAAAATTAAACCCAGACTAATTAGTGAGATCTTTGGGCTCTCGCCTTGTACTGTGTTATAAGGTAAAGTATTATAATGAAATTAAACTTCATAATAAAGATCAAAAGCAAATACAGCTCAGAAATCAGATGTGAGGAACTGCTTTACAGCAAGTGTCTGGATATACCTTATATAAAGTTCTAGGCTTAGATTACTTATTTTATTTGTCCCTATTTTTGAAGCAAGGCTTATGTGCTTATGCAGTTGAAATTAAAAAATTCAGTTAAAACACAGACATGTTGAACAACAGACAATGATATTTAAGTCACCAGCATGATATATGGCTAAACAAAGAGCTGAATGAGCAAAATCAGAGTGTTCAAATTTTTCAGACATATACATGGTTCATAATAAAAAGCAAGCAGTTTAATAAACTAAGAGAAAACAGAGTATTTATTATTTTATACTTAATTCTAAGTATTATGTTTCAAAATATCCCAGAAATTTTACAGGTCTTTTGGTGTTTAACTTCACACCTTGTAAAAAAGAACTGAAAGCTGTATTACTTCTGTTAAAACTATTCATTCATTCCCTCATGTTCCCCTACAAAAAATGTGTTAGTTAGGAGGAAAAAAAGTTCTCGGAAAAAAAAATGAATGTAGAAGATTTAGGGAAAAAATGACTGATCATCTCTCTCCGAGCTCCTCCTGTTTACTACTTTCAAATTTTTAAGACTGATTGCTTTTCAGTTCTCAAACAACAAACTCCTACCCTACTGCTACTGCCTGCAGTAGCAATCAATTTAAATCACATGCCATTCTAATGTTCACTCATCAGAGTTTATTAGGTGTTCAAATCATGCCTGAACTGTGTAGGCGCCATTCATATGCACAATTAATGCAGACCAATGAGACAATTCAAAGAAGAGGACTTGTTTGCCACAAGACAAAAGCTGAGTTTGGACCTGAATGGCATCCTGCTGCAATGTTGCATGGGAATGGAGAAGACAAGTTTCTCGTGTTCATCACCATAGTGAAGGCATTTGTAACTGAGCACATTAAAAGGAGTCCCATAGAATGAAAGAATGAGATGACAGTGTTCAGTAACAACTAGTGAATACAACTTAAAGAGTTTAAAAGAGCTACCATTTAAATGAAAAGGAGCTGGCAGAGTCAATGGGCTTAGCTAAGTGCAAGTTTATGTTGAGATTAGTTTGGGGAATAACAGGAGTTGCAGGGAGGTATCAGAAGGAGAAATACTTTTTTGAGAAAGCAGCAGAGAGTCAAATCACAGCATCCAGCAGTCACTCAGTGCTAAGTGCTGGATATGAAGAAGTTATGGATGGTAATGATCAATGAAGGATTGGAGTGGGCTTAGATAGAGAGACTGTTGAAGGATGAAGGAAAGAAGAAATCAAAAAAATACAGTATTTCAGTGTAACAAGGGCAGGAAACAGGAGGGGATAGAGAGATTGCTATAATGAGCACAAGGGTGATATAAATCATTGTTAAGCAGTAGCTGATAAACACTGAAGAAAAAAAACCAATGAAAATTCCACTAGCTACTGCGGAGAAAATATATTGGTCTCTCTGTTTATGAAACAAATTTTGCATGGCAAAGGTTAGTTATAGAGGTATTCTGGCCTCTGAATCACAACAGGAGAATTGAGGAAATGCCTCCTGAATCCAGAAGGCTTAAAAGAAGCTAAATCACTAGACTAACAATGACATGTGTAATCACATGTAAAAGAAGTAGAAGATGACATTTCTTCAACATTATTCCATCTTGGAACACAACTAAAATGCTTGGAAAACAGCTGGCTTTACAAAAATAATAAGTATTCTCTTTCACAGGCAAGATTTCAGGACGAAATTTGAGTTAAGAACAGAAGGGTAGAAGAGAGGCAGCATCAACAGGTTCCCAGACTTGGAAATAATGTTATAAAAAAGATAAAATAAAATATCTATATAAATATGCAGACATTCTATCTATCTAGGCTCTATCTTTTGCTCTCTCTTTTCTCTGTAATGTCTCCTATGTGTATGTATAAAATATCTATGTGCATCTCCACATGAATTTATATATGTATATCTATGTGTGCACACAAAGAGAGGTCAGTTTTTAGTCCGGAAGGGTTTAGATACACTTTTAATATAGGGAAAGTTTTACATACTTTATACTTTTATACTTTATTTTTCACTGACATGGTGATCCCTGAGAAATGCCAACGCACAGAAGATCCCCAAAGCATACTTAATAGAAGATCCATCCAATATCAGGGTACTAAATTCAGTATTTCAGTTCTGAGACAAATTCTACAACTAGACTTTCACATTTTGAGATACTTATTCCTAAGTAGGCCTGATTAAATAAATGAGAATACTTGAAAAGTAACTTACATTAAGTGCAAAAGTGACAGAAATTGACTACTGACTGTAGATGTAAACTCTCTCTTTTGAAACATAAACCTTTAGTCAGATGAAAAATACTTCTTAATTTAAAAAAAATTATCAGAATACAATTTTCCTAAGCTTTGGAAGAAATATTTTGGTAATATCTTCATTACCAATTTAACTTGAGATATAATTAGAATGCTTGTTACAAAAAATTACAACAGCTTTAGATATGAATGATTTTTTCCCCCTACAATTCTAGCATATTAAAATAACAGTTCTCAAAAATAAGGGAATAACAGCATTGCCAACTGTATGTTGATGCTTCCCTCTCTACAAAGTGTGGAAGATGCATTCACAATTAGTGCAGAGTTTCCTGGTTACCCTGTTTCTCATATTGGGATAGTATTCTGCCACTGATCACTTGTGACAATCAGAACTATTTAATGCACAACACTTATCAAGACAGCAAATTGCCATCTGGTATTAAGACTCACAAAACAAATAACCATCACCATGACATCACACGCTAATTTCAAAGAGAACAGTGAAAATTGATGAAGCTTAATTGTTTCCAGTTTATTCTATCATCTGAAATCTACATAATTTTCACCTTCATCAATGACCTGAGATTCCACATTCACTGTTCAAATGAAAAAGTTCCCAAATTTATAGTGACAATAGGAAATATAACAGTGGAGCGATGGAAAAATACAAGATTACAAAGCTCCCCAGAGCAATCCTTTAATGAAGGTTTTAAACTAACATGAGCCCATTAAATAATGTCACATTTAATGAGTACTTAAATAATGTCACTAATAATGGAGTAATTGGATCTTTTTACAAAAAGAAAATCTATTTAGCACTGTCATCATTTCCGGCAATACAAGGTACTGAATAGTGTCTTATTCTTAGTATTTATTACTTTCTAAACACAAATAAGCCAGAAATAATGAGTGAGACCAGCTTTTACAGAAACTGCAGCCTAACCACTTAACTTCTATTCTGTAAGAAAAAACCACATTTGTGTACCTCTGATTAGATCAGGTGGTCATATAAAATTACTATTGTGCTTTTCTTGTCTTGGAAATGACTGCAGTTTGGCCAACTGACTCAAGCAGGATGGTATTATATGGAATTTCACAGCAATTATAAACCCAAAGACAAAATCTACCCAAAGACAAAATCTCTAATCTGAGCTTTTAGCACATGTAATAACTTTCTCATATGATCTAAACAGTTTATCATATGTAGTTTCATATAGTTTGCTATCAATGAATAAAATTTAGCATTGATCTTCCAACTCTTTGAAAAAAGTCATAATTTGGACACCATGATGACACTTAGATAAATATACCAATATCCAGACAAGCAAAATAACTTTTTCTTTTGTTTTGTCCAGTCAAGGGAAAGAAATTTCTTTTTTGTTTTCAAATATATGCATTTTTTGAAAGTAAATCAAACCAATGCTTTTGAAAGAAATTCTAAATTCTACATATTTCTACATAGTTATTTCTCAAGAAATTAAACTATAATTTAATGACAAAAATCTGGTCAGCTAAAGAAATGTATTAACTCCATTACCCAATCTATTAACTTTCTTTTAGTCTAGTAACTAACCTTTTTTCAAAAGAAGTTTCTTATATGTAATTTGAGTCTTGATGTTTTATCCTGTTTTACTGATCCAAGATACTTATACCATCTTTAGATGTTTAGGTCAAAACTATTTCTTCTTATAACATTTCAGAAGCTCCCTTAATTTCCCATTAATTCTGAATTTATAAGAAAAGAAAAATGAAATATTTGTTATTGTTTGACAGCTTTGTGACTACTGCTCATTTATGTTTGTATGCTTTAGCACTCCAAAAGCTGATTGGGTTCTGCTTTGTTTTGATACCAGCAGGATGAAGACACCATTAAAGAGAAGTGGACAAATTCCCTTTAGAAAAGTTAAATGTACTGTGGCAAACAGAATTTCACTGTAGATAAGGACAAGGAATAGCTTCCCTCACAAACCTATTCAAAGCAGTAGTCTAACTCGACTGCTGTCATGGTGAGGAAGACTTTCTCACTGCAGGAAGGGAGCACAGTGAGGTTAGGGTCACAGAACTGAAGACAGCTTTTGTGGAGCCCTTACAACTAGAACAGTTGCTGAAAAGCTAAAGCTTCTGACATATGCCCATGCAGCTCCATCTCTGTCCAATCAAAACACCCAGAAGACAGAGCTTATGCCAACACAGTTTCTGTACAATTTTGTTAGTATAAGAGGATATAGACTAAATTTGTGCTTTATTATGGGAAAATTAATTTTGTTCTCAGTTCACATCTTATTAATTAGTAACCATCTGAAAACTTTTTGTAGCTGTTTATAGCAAAGATCTGCATAAAGATATGTTGTCTTCATTCCCTGTGAGGAATTATTGACAAAGCATTGAATAGAAAGGTGGTTCTACAGACTTCAAACTTTTTTGCTTTTAAATTATTTTTAATGAACAAAAGGAGTGTTTTTACTGTACCACACTGCATTCCTTCTCATCAGTTTTCTGTGTAAAATAAATATTCTGACCATAATAGGTTCAAAAATGTGTGATAACAGAGTTGTTATAGATAACGATTGTCTCTTCATTTCACATGGGATTTCATTTGCAGGACAAATGAAATTAAACCTCTGATGTTAAACCTCTTGATCCATATTCTAAATCAAAGTTAAATATGAGAGGAAAAAGTGATCACATCAATAAGGGCCACGTAATAGAGAGACAGATCGGATAACTAAATGGAGGTAGGGATTAGGATTCTAAAGGATCCTGTGAGAGATATACAGTAGTCTTGCCTTAGTTAAACCTGCTTTGCAAGAACCGCTAGCATGACATTTCATCATTTCAATCTCAGATAAACATCCACCCATAGAGTTAATCAGGGCATTTTACTAGGTTATGAGAGAAAGTCTGGTTTGGTTATTTTACTTGAATTTTTTGAAAACAGCTTGGAAAATAATATTAAAAAGTTAATGTAGCTGGTAACTCTAAGTTTTTATATACAATAAAACTTATGGTAAAAGCACATATCTCTGAACTGAAGATATCACCACAAATTACAGCTCATGCAATAAAAAACCTTCATTATAACCATCAAAATCAACCAAATAAAAGCGTTTTCTAAAATTCAGGAGGCAACAATATGATCTGCAGAGCTAAACCATAAGAATTATCTTTAGTCATATCTCCAAGTGTATTCAGTACAAGTAGGATTTTGAAAAATACCTCCTAGTTAGAATCATATAGACCATTTAGAGCATTTAGCCCATTGCTTAAATATGATCCATTTCAACTGGAAACCTTTGATTTATAATATGGAACAATCTGAGTTCAATATCAATAAAAAACTCTCCAAATCCCATTTTGAATTTCAAATCCACACAGAAATACTAGAATTGAAAGCAACAAGCCACTTCCTAGCATATATTTGGCTGATCAGAATGAAATCCAAACTAAACAGCTCCCTCTGTATTCTCTAATTTAAATGGGGAGCATTGGGCAAGGAATTGGACTACATGATCTTTAGAGGTTCTCTCATCCTAATAATTATTTTATTCTGTGCTGTGATTTGGCTGTTAATGACCAGCTAATTTCTACCCTGATGCATACCTGCTTAGCAGCTGTATTTGTGTCACTCTCTGTTCATAGTTCTCCTGAAGTCAACTCAAATGTTACTAAGCATTGGACTAAAAACCACAAGAGAAGGAAATTTCACAGACTGATTTGCTTTTAGAAAAAACACCAGCAAATGCACAAAAAGAGAAGCGGTCCACTGACAAGAAACATGGAGTTACAACTTTCATGATTTTATACAGAAATGTGAAAACATGAATAACAAACAAAGGCAAGAAAAAAATGCATGATAATCTTAGCATATAGGGGAACTAGCTTCCCATTCCCAAAGTGAATTGAGACTCACTAAGTGCTATGATGACCTATACCAGAAACAAAGTCTGAAAGAAAAGCAAGGAAACACAAAACAACAACCCCCAAACCTCTAAGATACGCAAATATTGGGCAGGTTCTTTCTTTGGGTTTACTTAGGAAAAAAACCTCAGTACCCTGAGGAAAGTCAACTATGAGTACAGAGGATCAGCTTTTTTAAATTTGTCAAATGATAAAGTAGATTCTGCAAAACTTTTTCTTATTATTAACAGACTTCTAGACTTGCTGAAAAGTCACTTTAAGTTTTAGAAATTCTGTAACATAGGAGAGTGTAGCAGCTGCTATTAGCCTGATGGGTTGTGACAGATAAAGAGAGGGCCATCATCTGTGGAACTGACCACACAGCTAAACGGAGGCTAAAAGCAAATTATAAGAAAGATATTTGAATCTCCAGATTTCCACCTGATATGCAGGGAAGTCTTGCTGGGAAAGGAAGGGGGGAAAATATCTTACAGTCTGAGATGAATTTCTAATGTTTCTAATTTATCAGTGACGCTTGACTTTCCTGAATAGTTCTGTCTGTCACGGGATGTTACTACACAAACCTTTGCAAATCTTAGTTAGAAAGCACTAGCCATATTAAAAATTATGTTCAACAATGTGATCCTGGCTATAACTAATTTTGGGAAATGAAGAACAATTAATCCATCTATCTCATTCTATCTTAGGAAAGACCACTTAATTAATGAATAAATGGTAGCTCATAATTTACAAGATTATTTAAAGCACACTACTTGGTAGTTATCAAACAAGAACATGTTCTTAAACTCATTAATTTGTTTCTTTCATTTGAAGAAAATGAGGTAAAGTGCTTAGTTGAAGTGTTGACAAATGGGCATGAAAGAATATTAGAAAGCAGAATATCAATCCTGAGTTTAGATAAGATCCCAACTCCATTTGCTTCAGACCAAAAATGCTGAAAATTAAATTACAAGGAATCTATCGATTTATTTTATTCCACAGAAATTCAATACAATTTAAAAACTATGTTTATCTCCCCTTAAATAAATGCAGTAAATTCATCTGATGTTTTGAAAGCATATTTGATCTTGGTTGAAAGCTATCTATAATAAAAGCTACAAATGCTTCAATTCTTTACCTGTATAGCAGCTCAAAATTAGGACTGTATCAATGATGTCTTACAAAGCATTTATTTTTTATAGTTTGGTTTCCTCTCACTGTTTGATTAAAGTGGTGTGGTATATCAGATTTACTAAGCAACAGACCTGCCTGGGATTATTTAGCATGTCAGGAGATCATTGCTGCAACTTCCTCTGGGTGATTCTTGTGCAGGATTATGAAATAAACCAAGTGAAACTACAACACTCACACTTTCATCACTGATTGCAAGTGATTACTTCCAAAGCTGGAGTCATATTCTGTGTCTGTATCTCAATCAACAGCCCCCAATAATATTCAAATATTTGAATATTTTGAAGGGGTAATATGATACAATGTTCAATGGAACATTCAGGCAGGAAAGTAATCTACTGAAGTAAATGGGAAAGGGGATTATTTATACTAAAAATTCCTCCAGTCAGTTCTTTTCTTCAAATTTCTATTTCAAATGTGTAGTATATTGTAAGCATCACAAACAGTGATGCTTACACTTTATAAACTAGTAAAGCTGCAAATTGGGACTCCACATCCAACTGTGAACTAAGTGGGCAATGTACTACTGAGAAATAAACACATGTATTTGGTTTTTCTTTAAAAAAACATGGGATCACATCCAGCTGAGACTTCTGTCTCAGCTGTGTTTGCAGAAGACTTTGGCCACAGACCATGGGAGGCAAGGTACTAAGAGGAGGGGGCAGCTGACCAGGCCACAGTGGGAAGAGTGGGGTCATGGGAATTGTACTATGCTAATAGAACCATCCTATATTTCGTCAAGTTTCTAGTTCTTGTTTTCAGTTGACTCAATGCCTAGTTCATATAAGGTCATATTTTGAGTTCATATTCATGATTGGACCTTTGCCCCTACACCTGGCCATGTTTGCCCCACCCATGGATCTTTGGTTCTAGTCTCCATACTCTATGGTTTTCATGTTTGTTATTTTCATTATCAAAGTTTTTATTTTCCAGGCTGGACCATCATTCCCACCCCTAATTTTGCCAACTCACTCCAGCCAAGCTGAGCAAGGGGATCACAGCAAACCCTAAGTTGTAATAAAAAATGTTTCCAGTTTTGTAGCTATATTAATTATATTAACTAATATATTAACAGCTATATTAACTAATTAGGCAGCAGCTTTGAAAAGGGAACAACTGCTATATTACACACTGCTAAATGTTAGGAGAATCCTGTAGAATATGATAGCATTTTGAAGACAACATGTCAGTAATTCACGAGGTTAGAAAAAATAAAGTGCTTCTATTTACCTTTGATAAACAGACTTGTCTACTGGAATATGATATTTGTCAAACCCACTAATAACACGCGTGCATCTCAGTATTTCAGACAAAGAATCTTTTGAAGATGCTTTTTTCTGGGGTGAAGTTTAATAAGGACACTTGCCAATAAGGACACTTGTGAAAGCTGGAGCATAGGGAGATACATGTCTTTGGGCAGAAAGGAAAACTGATATGCTGTGTTTCCTCCTCCAAAAGTGAATGGTCTAAATATAAAAATAAAAAGAAAATTAGACCTGAAAGATCTAAAGCTTCAGCAAATGTAGTGGAATATACCATTGTGTGAAACCTGCCAGCCATGTGTGTGGATGAGTGTCACACACTGCAGCAGTATTTCAGAACAAAAAGCTGTGAACAGCTATCTTCAGAGACAACTCATCACATTTTATTATTCTGCAATGCATACTTTCTGGATGTCTAAACTAGACTGAGCTTAGTTAAAGTTCATCACAAATCTGAAGGAAAATCTTCCAAGCAACAAGAGCATGAGAGTTTGATGGAACATTCCCAGTGATTTCTGCTTCCAGCCAGAGCTAGCCAAGCTCACCTGCACCTATTAATGGATTTCTAAGGAGTGACTTCTTATTTGTCTTTTGATAAAAAGACCGGTTTTTCACTCATGCTTCTAAGGAGAAAATCAGCACTTGCTTCATATGTCAGGAATGATCTGTTATCGCAATTAACAGCAAGTTCACCTTTGGTTATATCCTGTACTGAGCATACAGGCACAGAACAAGGACGCAGTTCAGTCTAAATGCTAAATGTGTCAAAGCTAGCTTCATTTAAAACCAATACAAAAACTCAACCAAGAACACATTTCATAAAGTTAGAGTAAAAGGAGTATGACCTTTTGATCAATAATGTAAAGAATTTTATTACAAAGAAGGTGGCTGAAGAGCTAATGCTTTAGACTTACTAATCACACGGTGAAAGTCTTCTCATTCAACTGCCTTTTTTGCTTCTATTTTATTCCTTTTTCAGTGAATCCACATTTACACAAGACTTTAAGAAATTGGTCTGATGTTAATAAGATATATTTTAACAATAGTTATAATTTACTATCAAATATATCCTGAAAGCTTTTGTTTTTCAAAGGTGGGAAGCTGAGATGCCCAGACTAAAAATTATCCTGACAAGATTAGTTGCCATCACATCTGATCTCAGCTAAGAGTTAGTAATGAGCTGCAACATATTAATGCCAAATATCAGTCTGCATAAAGTTAAAGGCATGGTACAAGTTTATAAAAAATCTAAAGATTAATATATGGATATTGATTTAACCTGTCCCATGTCAAGGGTAGGATGCTGTATACCACTATAAGTTAATGACTTGGCAAACATTCAGGGTTTAGGAACACAATCACTATTCATCTACCCAAAACTCTGCTCAAAGTTCAGTGGCTGCAAGGATCTGTGGCAACTGAAGAACACAATTAAACATGAAGATAGATTTTGTTATAGAGCTGTCTTTTATCTCCCATGGAGACCTTTTGAAAATGTTCATGTAACTGTCTCCAATTGTCTGTAAGTACGCTGCTGTGTCTTGATCACAAATTATACTCAAGCACAATTTGTAATATTTTAAAAATACTTCAGAAGTAAATAGCAGTAACTATAAGCCAATTTTAATTATGAATTTATATAGAACACAAGTCTATAGCTGTACTTTTCAGTTACATATTTCTCTATCTGTCTCTCATTTATGTTGTGCTGAGTCATGCACACCTATGAAAGAGGTGGTGGGAAGACAAAAAAACCCTTCTGTATATTAGGTTTAGAGGACTATGCATCTTCATGGGATGTATTCATATTGTATGCCTACTTGATTCCTCTCTTCCCAACTTTTTTCTCACTATGGGAACAGATCAAAAAGAAATAAAAGGCCACCTATGTCAAAGTAAAGCTTCAGTTATGGAAGTTATTGTTTGAGAATTTTTTTCTTTTCATTTTGGTCTCAAAACCACAAATTATTTACTAACTTGTTTTCAAGACTGAATTTTCCTGATTTGAATCTGGATGCCATAGAGCACAAGAAGCCTAAAAGCTTGTGTAAAGAGGTGCCACTTAACCTTGGATAACACAGTGAGCACATTTATATATCCCTTGTTTTCCACCTGCTTCTACACAATGGTGGAAGACCTGTGCTTGGACTGCCTGCAACACGCAGGTTTACACCACACCACAGACAAGAGCAGTATCTGTCCAAAACTACTGCAGGATACAATAAAACACAAGTCTCTGGCGACTACAAGGCCCAGGGATAAATACTGGGGGGACAGGGGGAAAGGGCTAACAATTTTCATCAGAATATTTGTCCTTTGAGTGGAACAGACATTTGTATCCCTGGGTAAATGAGATGCTAGGAGTTCATTTAACTCAAATCTGTTTGTTTACTCAGACAGACAATCTTTAGACTTTGAATTCCTTTGCTTTCCAAGCTACTTCTTGCCACCTGGTCCACAATTATTGACTAAGGAAAGACTCCTATCCCATTTCAGCTGTCAAGTAAAACAATGTAGTTAATTCTGTGCACTTTCTCCCATCTCTGGTCTCTGAGACCCACATAAAATTCTACTACTGACAGCAAATGTTTCAACTATAGATGTTAATTTCTAATGATGCACATGGTTTGTGCTTAGTTGATTTCTATTGATCTATCTTTGCCCAAAAAGCTTCCTAATTTCTTCAATTTTTGAAATGGAAACATGGAAATATAGCATCATGGTTTTCTAAACGCTTTTTCATGGCTGAACACAGTTTGGGTTTTTTTGGCACATGAACATATAAGTTATATGCTTCTGGTTTCTGCCTCTGGCTAATATACACCCCAAACTCTTTTTTAATAATGTCACTGATTATTCATTGTCATTCCAAGCATTTAAGGTTTTCATTATAATTTTTCAGAATCTAATCAGATCTACATTTGTTAGTATCTTTAGTACTAACACATGTTAGTACATGTGTTAGTATCTTTCTTTCAAATTATATTTTAAAATGTTGACATAGCTTAAAATTAAAAAAGTAAAAAAGTCTGTCATGTTATAATCTGTTTGTTTGGTTCTTATAAATCTCTATAATGTCATTTTCAAAAGGCACTTTCTATACAAATAGGGAAAAATGACCATGGGAACAAAATCAGATCTACCAGCATGTAAAATTCAACCACAGCTTACTGACTAAACCACCAAAAATTATTTAAGCATTAAGCATTATTAAATTAGGCATTATTAAAAAGCATTTAATCATAGTTAACCACAGCCATAAGTTAACCATAGCCATAAATCGTAAGCTGGTATTTATGAAAATAATATTCAGTTATTTTCAAAAGAAGTCAGAACCCCAGTATACTTTAATGTAAACTTGCCATATGAATCTGGCAAAGTCAGGCTCTGGTTTCATATCAACAAATAATCCAATTAAGTCCTGAAAAGGATTTGTGAATCTACTGTGTATGGAACTTGAGCTGCCTTAAAGTTATGAAGCAGGTAATGAGAAAACTGTCAAAATGGGAAAAAAGACCCCTTCAAAACTTTCTTGCATGTGGATGCAAGTAAAGTGACAGTAGTGGAGAAAGAACAGAACTTAAAAGTTTCAATGGCTAGTATAATTTTAATTAGCTGTAAAGGAAAATTACTGAAGCCCTCTTGCTCATAAAACCCTATAGATTTTTTCCTCTGAAACATAAGCTAAATTGAGAATGTTTTGGAGACTTCATATCAATACAGCACAGCTGTTGCTATGGTCTGAATTTATGGGTAACAGCAACTGCTGCTGTCCTTCTCTCCATCAGGGCAGGTTTGAGGAAAGACTAGGGAAAAAAGCAACAGAAGATTTGCTAATTAGGAGAAGTAATAGATAACTACTTTTTTATTAAAGCAGAATGGCACACATGAGAGTACAGAACAAAGGCAGATGAAGAAAGGAGGCATAAAATGGGAGAAAGAGTTGAAAAATTACAATGAAGCATGAAATAGAGAGGCAGCAGTATAACCTGCTTCACAGTACGACACCAAGAATAGCAGTGAATAGGCAACTTGGGAATGTTTCTATCTGTTCTGCTGTGTGTGTGGTCCCCAACTGCTTGTGATGTCGGGAAAAAGTAGAGAATAATAAAAAAGAGCTGGAAGGCATTAGCTGATACAAATCTCATATTCTTATACTTCAAGTGATAAACTGTTTGTAGTAAGGACAGGAGGTGTGAGGTAATGTGGCAGCATTCTAACATATGTTATAGTATTGCTCATATATCTGAGTTCTGGCAAATCCTAGGACATAATCTATAAAAAACCTAACAGCTTGTGCATAACACTACATGGGGCTCAACACGAGAAAAATGAACAAGGGTGGTGTAAGTAAAATCCCTACAAGTAGCAAAAGTAAAAATATATGGGTACTTCCATAGCGCTAGATTATCAGCAAAACACCAAAATCCTCTGTTGGCAGATAAAAAGAAACACCATAAAATTTAAATTTAATATTTCCTATTTATTTCTTATACTCATTTACTTGGCCACAACTACTACTCTCTCTTCTTGGGATATAAGTTTTTCAGCTGCTTCTACATCTCCTCATTCCCTGTACTGAGACCGAGAAGATAAACTCTTAGAGTATTTGCAGAGCCTTTTACTTTTGTCTGAGCTTTAGCTCTAAGGCATCATCCCATCAAAACTCTTGAAGCTGTGGCAGCTTGGCACTTGATGGAACTCAGAGGTAAATTGACTCCCTCTGCTGGAGAAAAGGGAAATATTCTGCAATTAGGAGTTCAATGTCTTAAATCCGGGTGATCAAGGAATGATCTGCTGTTCTTTTGTGGTAGCAGTCCTTCCTCACCGTTTAATTGTGCATAATATATATTCTAATGATTTGGTAGCCCACTTCTCCAGGTAAGGATTTCTTGACTCTCAGATTCTGAAGGACCTCATACACCTTATCTAACACCCAAGAACACCTGAAATCAATCATTCTATCTATCTATCTATCTATCTATCTATCTATCTATCTATCTATCTATCTATCTATCTATCTATCTATCTATCTAATCTATCTATCTATCCTTCCATCCACTCACCCAGCATCTTTAAAATATCTGCATATATACATGATCAATGTATACAGTTTACAAAATCAATGAAATCTTGATACAGATTACAATCTCTTCTACTAAAAATCTCTGATTAGCTCCAACTTTGACTGATTCTTCTTTGATATTGCAGACTCAAAAATAGAAATTTAGAGTAATAGAGATGGGCCCACAAATCCTCATTGATCATAAAATGTATTGCTTTGCTATAAAAGCATTCAATTTATGTTAGTCCACTCTGAAATTGTCTTTTATTTAAATCACATTCCCAAATATTCTACTTATGATTAGATTGAAACTGCTTCTGAAAGAAGCTGCATGAACTGTGCTCTGACTTGGTAGGAATTACTGAAATCAGTAATAATTAGTATATAAGTAAATAAGTCAGTTTAATAATAACTAGTACATAATTAATAATTAGTAAATAATTAAATAAGTCAGTTTGAAACCTAGGAAAATAGTCTATGGAGAAAAGGGTTAGGTCCTAATTTTTGCAATGGTAACCAAAAAAAATAGGCGAGACTCCAGGAGTCAGTGCCTGCAGTATTATAGGGAACCATGTTTTCAGTACGACTGTGGAACATACATGGTATCCCCTGGTACAACACGACTGCTATAAAGTAAATAAAATTGATTGACTGTGATACAAATGTTATGCAGGGAACTGGTGAAAGCAGCTTACCCACATGAACATTTTTACTGACACACCTTCCCCTTCTGACATACCCAACAAGTGTCTCAGCTAGCTGTGCTCTCTAAAACTCCAATGGAAGTGAAAATATTTTCCACTTTCCATTCTTAGTGATATCTGTAGAATTTTTCCTTCTATAAATGAGAAATGCTAGACTTTATTATGCCAAAGACAGGAACTCTGACAACAAGGGAGGAAGAAGAATACATAGCACGCATAATTCTTACTGAAATATTTCAAATCGCAAAGTAACAGGACAAAACACATCAGCATGGAGCCAAATTTCTAAAATGAGCACCAATTCTGGATCACTGTATACAGTTCTTTTCTGTTTCCTCTCAAATCTTACAAGTAAGAATTGTTGGTATCTCATCAGCATTATTTGCTGCTGTCAGGTTACAGCAAGGAAATCAAGAGCAAGGAAATTTCAGGCCTAGTTTTCCTCAAAGACAAACTCCCTTACTCTGGGAAATTGGGCTCTAACTTTAAAGTAATGCATAAAAATATTTGTTGCTTCCTGTTCCACAGAAGTTTCATATTTCATATGGACCTGGAGTTTAGTGAAACTCTGTACCTCTCAGCTTCTTCAGAAACAGTCCTTGAACTAGGACTTCGCAGGAGCTGACTAAAAGGCTCAGGCTTACCATAGCGGAAGACTGAATTAAAATCAGAACTTTCCTCTACTGCCAGGAGAGGGGCTGACACTCAGTCACTCACTGTCACAAACTGTCTCTGTGGTGGATGGTATAAAGAATCACTCTAGAAACCTCATTTTGGAACACGCTTTGCAAGCTCCCCCTGTCCAGGTATATATGTCAATTTCATTTGATTTTGTGTAGGGGAAAATGAGAATTTCCTTATTTTGGAAGAGAGGAGTTAAGATTAAAACAGTACAGCAGAAGCATCATTTCACTGTTTCTGTAAAGATTTCACTTTCATAGCATAGCAGAAGCTACAGGCTGTATGATCCTGTAGCTTCATTCATTCAATTCATTCATTCATTCATATCCTGCTCCTTTATCATCTCTTGGATATGTCATCATCACATCTTTAAAATTTATCTTCTGGCAGAATTGTCCAAATCTGTAAGAGTACAAATAATAAAGCAACAATTCTACCAAGAATGCAGTTTATAAGTTTTAAATAAATGTTTAACAATTTTTTAAAAAGAAGATGGTATGCACTATTGCTTCTTGAAAAACATAACTGCATGTTTGAATTTCTGCTCAGGTTGAATAACACAATTTTGAAATATTTAAACAGAGTCACATAATTCTTCATCATGCATTTCCATCAAAGTCAGTGCTAGGATCAACTTGACCTGGCCAGTTTGGTAGTTATTGCAGTGACGGGTGATGATGCTTAGTGCACCATAGTAGTGTATAAGAAGCTTGAGGACAGGATAAATTAGAAAATAATAATTTTTTGTTTGACAAAAATAGGATGACACAGGTTTTTTTCCATTTGACTGGACTTTAATTTTGCTTTGCTGGCCGTAAGAATGGAAGGCCATTTGTACACAGTAATTGCTGTAAGCAGTCTATGAATGTTCAAATATTCCAGAGAAGTGGCTACTGCATATAGGAAAATCAGCTCACTCACAAGAAGTCTAAACACAGAATTTAGAGTACATTCATGTTATTTCTAATACTCAGCATGTACTGTGGAAATGGCCCCTGAAGTTTAATGCGGACAAGATGCATCAAGCTGAGTATATACAAATAAGCCATGTACAAAGTGCTTATTCATGCATTCTGCCTGGGAATTCTCAGGCAAAGCACGGTGGGCATGACAATTGTTCCTATTAAGATTGTAATCTAGGTTTATAGCTCTGAAAAGAAAAATTGTATTGACTAGTTTGACAGTATTGTGAAGTATGTTCTCATACTACTTAAATTTTTTTGAATACTCAAAAATTCACCTAAATTTACTCCAAAACTGAAAATCTCACCCCAGAAATTATTTTCTTCTTGCATTTAGGGAATTGTTACATGAACTTCTGCTTGAAAGGAATACAAAATGGTTTATAAATATCTAGGCTTTTATGCTTTTCCAATGAGCTCCATCAAACACATGGTGAAACATCTACTCTTGAATGCTTTAAAAGTGCTCCATTAATGCTGGCAGCCCTGGATACACCAAGAATGTAATGAAGCTTGAATGTTTGAATCACCATTCCCCATCACTGATGGAGAAATGAAGTTTTGTGAGAAACTACAAAGCAGACACAGCCTTGGAACAGCAAGTTTCTGAGCAATGTGCTGAGAAGATTTGACTGCCATCTAGAGACATGAGTAACTAGTGCACTGGTAGCAATTTAAAAAGAACCTCAAAACTACAAACCTAATAAACACCTAG
>NW_005054352.1:1061221-1075748 GCF_000277835.1 Geospiza fortis | reverse complement strand
AAAATATAAATGCAGAGAAACACCAACTTCCTTCATTCTCTAGACTGGCCTGAGAGCTAATAGTTACAAATCCAGTGTCTAGTAAAGATTAGTAGATAGAAATGGAAAATACTAACATTTTCCTTGTATTTAAACTATTAAGCGCTGTTTTTCATGTAGTAAGCTCTCAGTTAAAACTGTCTTAAATATACAGAGTCATTGGTTAGCAAACTCATGAAATTTTCAATTACATTGTGAATTTCTTATCAAATGCTTGTATGTGGCTACAGCTGTACATATATCATCTACCTAGAGTTGTCGAATTTTTGCTACCTAATCAGGCTAGTTCACAATAGGCCAACACACCACAACACAGGTAACTGTACAAAGATTTTCTTTCAGCTGTTCACAACAGCTAGTACAGTAGTTCAGTCCTCCCTTGTCAAACACTCTCTTTTCACTCTTGACTTAAAACCACCTTCCTTTATCTGACAGCTACTGCCAAACTGTCTTTACTTCTCCAAACCAGCTCACTAGCTAAGCAGTTACTCTTCTAAAATCCTCTTTCAAAAATCTTGTTTTAAACTTTTAAAATCTTTGCATGGCAAAGGAAAAGAGATCAGGAGAATGATGTATTTCAAAGATTGAGGATGAATGACAAAATTACTTAGAACCATAGAAATTGCACCTCTGTAATTAAAATTATTACATTTACACACAACATGGAACTATTTTTAGGAATTATTCTTCAGAGATAAAAATTACATATAAAAGTTAATATATAGTGTATTTAAACAAAAAACCAGGTCACAGACAGAAAAGCCTGTGGGCCCAGACAATAACTTTCAAAATCCTTCAAAAGTTAGAATTGAGCACAGCATTCCAGACATGGAATGTTTTCTCACATTGCTATATCATTCATCAGTTTTCATTAAATATTCTCAGATGGTGTGTAATTTCACTTGAATTCCCAACACAGGATATGAATATTGAATAAATTTTAGGTGTCATATGTTGAAACTTTACACTTTCCAAAAACATTTGCACTGAAGAAGGTCTGTTCAGACACAGCCATGAAAGTGAAGAAGAGAAAAGCAAACATGTACTTACACTACATTTTGAGAATTCAGCCTTTTTTCTTACCTGAGTACCCAAACAAGCAGCCATCATATGAGTGAGAAGTTTAGCTGCAAACATGGCACACCTGGTGCAGAAAAGGTGGGAGATGATAGCCAAAGTGAAACCTACACAGAAATGATAATGAAAAAAGTTTCAAAAAATAAGGCATATTTAAGTTTAGACTAATAAACTGTGCTATATTATCTAGCATATGTTTCTCAAAGGCGCAGATTACCTAAAAAACCCCAACCAAACCTTGCAGGGAGAGTATGATCATTTTGGTTCACACTGGGATTACTCATGAGTTTATTTCAAGTACAAAAATATATTTAATGTTCCCATACGCTTGGGAGCTAAAATAATTTCATAATGTAAACAAGCAATTCTTGAAAAGCGTTTCTTTGGTGTCCCGTTCTGCATGATATGCGTGATTATAATAATAGTTATATTCAAAGCAAAGGTAGCTGTTCAGTGTTCATATTACTCCTTCCAAAAAATGTTTTTAGAAACAGTTACATAAAAAATGCCTCTGTTTGGTAGCATTATTATAACAGTTATAACCTTCTAAATGCCAGTCTCCCGTTTCATCTGTGTTGAGCATAGAAATTTGTTATAGCAGTAGTCAGGAGAAATAACACCACTTTTTGTTTCACTAATTAATTGTAAACATGAACACAACCAAGGCCCCTTTCCTACCAGTAAGTAGTTCCTGGGAAAAGGATTCTAGGAAAGTTAAGCCACCAGGAAAAGCACTGCAAAATCTCAGAATTAATTGGAGTTAATTGTGCACTTTGACTCTTCAGTCAGGGCAGGAATTTGGGTAATTAAGGCAGATCTTTTAGGTTGGTCTTGAGATTGACCATTTGTTCAGCTACCAGTATTTGTAAGAGATAAGTAAAATAATTGCTAAAATATTATATCTAAGTATCTCAAAATAACTTAGTGATATTTACATGACCATCTACATGGTCTCTCTCTTTTTTTTAATATTCTTCTTTTTTTTAATATTCTACTTGATTCTTCTTCTTTTTTTTTAATATTCTATTCACACCCAAATGGAAATGTCAAGATATATGAAAAACATCCTTATCACTCCTGAACAATTTGTTACTTAAAACATTCATTTAAATCTAGTAATCTGTATCATCACACAAGTAAACATATTCAAATGGCCAAAAAACTGAAAGGCATTGGAAAGCATTTGCCTCAAGTTCAAAATAAATCCTTAACCAAGCTAAACTACTTTTATTTTTAAAACACATTTTTATGACATATACTGTAAGTGACTAGTTCTGAACAATGATCTGCATCTTTATTGATTCGAATTAAGCAAAATGTTTTCTAAGCTTTTGCATATTTTTTTCTTCAGTTTCTATAGCATTTTGTATTTTACACATTCTGTTTCATCAACTTACTTGTTTTTTCTCTGTATTCCAGCAATTGTATTTTAAAATCTGCTTATTTTTATGTGCTAAAATCTCCCTTTTTTATTGTTAAATATAACCATCAATTTGTGTGGAGCAGCTAAAAAATGGAGAGGTCTTTCCTCTTTCTTTGTCTTCATTTTCTTTGGCTGACATTTTAAAAACATTAAGGAGCCTAGATTTAATCTGTTAGGGCAGTTTGCTTGGAAGGGATAAATAGGTGATTTAGCTGCTTGCACAATTTTTTTACTCATATAGTGATGATCTAATATAGAAGTCATAAACCTCACAAGAAGTGCACCCAGACCCCCATTTAAGGGGGTTAAATTAGTCGAGAATTCCATTCAGCATATTTCCTTAATAAGCCCATTGCTTTTAGTGCCCATAAATGCAAGAGTTCATTTCCAACCTAAATAATTCTGTGGTTCTGAGAAAATTTACTTTTTTTGTGATTGCTGCAACATAATAGTAACCCAGCTGCAATCTGAAAGGCTCCTTCAGAAGTCAAGTTGATTTCTGAACTTAGATCCCCTGCTTCCTTGCCTCGAATTTTGTGATTTATGCTGTTGAAGCTGCTAATGAAGTGTCATGTTACTTATAGGTTAACCCCTTAGGGTTTTTTTCCCCAAGATCTTGGGCAGCAGTAAGGCAGCAGAGTTTAATGGAATCTACCTCCCCTGAGTTATCATTTCTGAGTGTAAATTCCAGCTAAAATTGTCAAAGAAATTTGACAGAGGATTACAGTACTCCTGCTAGAAACACAGATGAATTTAGGATTTTTAAGTTTCTTCCCCAAATGAATGACATATTATCTCTTTTCAATAAATCATCCCAAGGAAACAGCCAATCAGGCAAGCAAGGAATTTGCCAGGACCACATGTAGGAGATTTAAATTGCTCTAAGGAGAATGTTGAGCCAGACTGGGCAAACAGGGGCACGGCACAGCAGTGAGAGCATTGTACAGCAGTTTGCACAGGAGGGATACAGTTGCTCTCCTCGCTCCTAGTGGTGTGTTGTGTTAGAGGGGTGTCTTTTGGTTGGGTTTTTTTGGGTTTTTTTTTCTACTGACTTGACTAGATCCAGTAACGGTTTACAAATGGTCAAAAGCCTGCTGCTGCTGCCAGCAAAACTGCTAAGCCCAAAGAGAACCCACCAAGAAGGACACAGCTGTCCAGATCCCTGGCTGCAGGGAGCCTGGGGCAGTACCAGAGGCAAGTGCAAAAGGCACCTGTGCGTGGTGTGAGCTGGTGAATGATCTGCTCTGTCGGGTAGCAGAGCTTAAGCAAGAGGTAGAAAGGCTAAGGAGTATTAGGGAGAGCAAAAAGAGAAATCGACTGGTAGAGTTACAGCCTTGCAACCTGAGAGAAGCTTGGCAGGAGCCAGAGGAGCCCCGTCCCTCTTACCATAAGGCAGAAGGAGGAGACCTAGCAGGCTGGGGGAATGGAAATGGGTATCTACTCAGAGAGGTAGTAAAATTCCCTCCTGACCCCCATCATTTTCCCAGGTGCCCTTATAGAATAGGTACAAGGCCCTGGGTCCAGAGACTCAGGCAGATGATGGTAAACAAAAAAATCTGGAGAGTCTCCCAGGTGTACTTTGTCTGTCAGACGGACCACAACCTCAGGAAATTAAGAATAGAAGAAGGGTAGTTGTGGAAAGTTCACCACCTGAGGGGAACTGAGGGCCCTGTATGTCACCCAGATCCATTCTATAGGGAAGTCTGCTGCTTTCCTGGGGCCCAGGTATGGGATATCAGCAGGAGATTCCCTGAACTAGTTCATCCCTCTGATTATTACCCACTGCTGCTCAGCCAGGTTGGCAGTGATGAGGCCGACAAGAAGGGTACCAGGTCATTTCAAAGGACATCAGGGCTCTGGATTGATTGGTTGGTGGGGCAGGAGCACAGGTATGGTTCTGCTCAGTTCCTTCAGGAGCAGGGATGAATGATAAAAGGAATAGGAAAACCCCCACTATCACTGAATGGCTGCCTAAGGGCTGGTGCCATCAGAGGAATTTTGGTTTTTCTACCATGGGGAATTTTTACAGCACCAGGCCTGCTTGAGTCAGATGGGCTCCATCTGTTCAACAAGGGCAAAAGTATTCTAGCCCATGAGTTGGCAGGGCTGATTGAGAACGCTTTAAACTAGGTTTGAAGGAGGAAGGGGATGAAACCAGGCACTCCAGAGGTGAGTCCAAGGGTGGTGAAATCAGCAGCACAGCTGAAGTGCATGTACACTGATGCACATGCAATGTGGGTTACAAACAAGGGGCTGGAAGCCGTGGCACAGCAGGAAAGTGATGACAGAGTCACTATCACAGAAATGTGGTGGGATGACTTGCAGGACTGGAGCACTGCAGTGGATGGCTACAAGCTCTTCACAAGAGACAGGAGAGGGGGAAGAGGTGGAGGGGCAGCTGTGTACACTAGGGAGCCTCTGGACACCACGGAACTTGAGATTAATGACAATAAGATCAAGTGCCATGGGTAAGAATCAGAGAAAGGCCAACAAGGCTGACATCCTGGTGGGAGTCTCCTACAGACCACCCAACCAGCATGAAGAGATGGATGAATTATTGTATAAGCAGCTGGAGGATGTTTCAAGATTGCCAGCCCTTGTTCTTGTAGGACATTTAACCTGCCAGGTATCTGTTGGGAACTCAACACAGTGGAAAAGAGGCAGTCTAGAGGTTCTTGGAGTGTACAGAGGAGAGCTTCTTGTCACAGATGGTGAGTGAGCCTGACAGGGGTGGGGCTCTGCTAGACCTGATGTTTGCAAGCAGAGAGGAGCTGATGGGAGATGTGGGGGTCAGAGGCCATCTGGGGCACAGTGATCATGAAATAATAGAGTTCTTAATATTCAGTGAAACAAGGATATTGAAACTTCAATAAAACTTCTACACTAGACTTCCAGAGGGTGGAATTCAAGATGCTGTTTTGGAGAGAACCTTGGGAAACAGCCCTCAAAAGCAAAGGGATCCAGGAAAGTGGACATACTTCATGAAAAAAATCTTGAAGGCACAGAAGCAGGCTGCCCCTATGTGCCAAAATATGAGCCAGGAGGGATGAAAATGGGCCGCTCAGGGAGGTGGTGGAATCACCACCCTTGGATGTGTTTAAGAAAAGACTGGATGTGGCACCCAGTGCCATCATCTAGTTGGCAAGGTGTTGTTAGGTCATAGGTTGAACTCGATGGCCTCAAAAATCTTTTCCAACTTAGCTGGTTCTGTGATATTTCTATGCCTGACATTTTTTCCAGTGGCAAAATTTGTCATTGTGCAAATACCAGACAATAACATGAAGTTAGTAAACATTCATTCAATAATATTCCACTAAATAAAAAGATTGTCATGAGCTACCAAAAATGTAAATAATCAATCAACCGGTTTTACTGGTCATCAGTTGTTATTAATGAGCAAACTGTCTTAAATGAACTGACCTGAAATACAGATAAATCCAGAAGAAAAAAAAGCCTCGTTGTATGAAGACAAGTTATCTGTTTGGGCATAAACTGCATAAATGGACATATGAGAACAGGAGCATTCCACATAATCTGATGTGTCATCAACCACTTTGCAGAACCCGCTATCGGACAGCCAGCTGCAAAACAAGTTTCACAAAGTTGGAAATAGACTTGCGTAATTCACATTTTAAGCAGGCTTAAAAATTTTTGTCGTATTCCTGGAATACCAACTTCCCTAAACTATTGCAGCGGTGTTTTCTGTAATCTATCATGTGCAGTGCTCAAACTAGCACATTTACATGAGATTAAAATGTTGTTTTTCATGTTCTTTTTTTAATTTTGTAAATGTATTGAAATTAACTTTTTTTCACTAGGGAATTTTTGTGGCCATGTTTTTCAAATTTCTACTAGATTTCTAGGTCTGTCTGACTTTTCAAATTGTTACTTTATTTGCTCAACACCTCATCCTGTTATGGAGAACATTTTATTCTGCTGTTTTTTGGTTTGAAATTAAAATTCAGGGTTTTTTGTCCTTTGGGTTTTGTTGAGGTTTTTTTCAGTATTGCTGAAGTGGTTTGGAAAAAGGATAAGGCATACCACAGGTGATATCCTAAGCCATTTCTACTGGAATTTGTGCATAGATAAAAGGAGAGCATACAGGTAGATTGTGGTGCATTTCCTCCTGAAAACAAATAGTTTGTATCAATAGCAGGCTCATATCATCCAGTTGGTCTAATGAAATTGAATCTAAATCAACTAGACTTCGGCGGGATACAGAACATTATTATCTCCAAGTTGTTAACACATTCATTGATGCAATTCTAGATTTATGGCCTGTCACTGTAACCTAATGCATCATTATACAATCTAAATAGTATTTTGAATGAAAAAAGGGTGGAAGTCTGAGAAATATCTGAGATAGAATAACTACTAATTTTATTATAAAAAATGTTTTATGTACTGGTAAAATGGCCAGAAAAATTAAAAAGACATGAAATGGATCAATTTTATATTTGCAAGTTATTTAATTGGCGTTATCACATTTTACACAAATACATAGATTCATGGTAGAAAATGTAAAACTAAACACAATAATAAGATAACCTTTCAGCAGCTTGATTCCAGAGGAGACATAGAGACTTCTGTGGAACAATCCGACTTCCTTCAGCATAAATACGATAGATGACTTCACTATTATCTTTCAAAGGTTGTGAACTCTGACCCTTCAAGCTCATTGAAAAAACCTGAAACAATATGTACAATGTAAAGATATATTTAAAATTAAGATTCAACACAGCGCTCATTTTAATCAGAGACAACCATGAAACACTTATTATGTTTTGAGCAATATCTAGATTAAAACTAATTCTTGCAAAAAAAAATTGCATTATCTTCAAACCTTGTTCTTCAGGGTAAGTTCTTTATCTCTAGTTAGGAACCACTGCTGACTGCTGTATTCTGTGAACTGTACAGATTCACAGTTCTCTTCTTGGGGAGATGTTAATACTACAGAGACCTCTAGAAGATGTTCAGGGACTTGAATAGAATCTCCATCTTTTCCATTAAATCTATGTCCATTGATTTGCTGAGGAAACCAGTTGTGAGCCATTATTGCAATATATGGGCAGCTGTCAAGGATATTTTTGCCTCTGTGGAAATGGAAAAGCAATAAGGCTGGTAAGTGGGACCAAGCTTCACTATTCATCACATAACGACTCTAAAATGTATTCGTAATTCGTTAGTACTTTATTAATTCATAATTTTTAGACTTGTGATATTTAATTGGCACACTGTTTCAGTTTCTGTCAGAAAAAAAAAAGGGCTGAATTTTTTACATATATCAGCGTCTTCATTTCTTCTCTGGGATTTGCTCCTTATGACCTGCAACTAAAACCTTTTCATAGTGAATTAGCTTATCAAAACACTCATTGTTACAACTTGGTGTACAACTGAGTCTAAAAAACAGGGGAAGCATTAAAACGGATGATGTTGCATTATTTTTTTTTCCCAACAGATGATGCAAAACGCATGGAATAAAGAATTTAACTTTTAAGTTCTAAACACTGAACACACATTCCACTACCAGCTATTTAATAGATCCCCAATGGGGAAACAAAGTGTTTAAAACCATCTGTCTCATAAAAAAGAATAATCGCTTTCTCAGTCACCTATTTCTCCCGCCCATTAGCTTGATGAGGCTATTATGCTCTTGGAGACAAAACTAGCAATTTAAAACTATGAGTAGCTTTAAACATTTTAATACACTGTTCAAGTGAGCAAAACCAAGAACATACAAATTACAAGATGCCAGTAGAAAGTTTGGGTTGCTAACTTTCATCTAAGGCTTAGAACACAGCTCTGCTTCATACAATCACATATTATTTTATTAGCAAGAATAATGCATACTTTTCCAGGCAATATTTGAGCTAGAGGTGCATCAATACATACCAGATCTCCTGACTCATATTCCCACATCTACCCCATACCAAAGTAACAGTTATGTGTTACACCCAATCCTAAAAAGCACTATATATACTGGCAATGTGACACAGTGCTTTGTAAGATCGTGACACTGTAACAACACATTCATATATGGGTAACATACTAGATAGCAGATAAGTCCCTCTTCTGAAAATATAATTTAGATTTTCTATATTGGTAAATTGTCATGTATTTACAAAACATGCTATGAATTCAAGCTTACTAACCTTTCTCCTGGTGATCCACACTTTATCCCAGTCAACAGAGAAAAAGCAAACTTCTCAGTCACCTCAGCAAGCAGGCTATATCCTTGTGTGTCCTTGCGTTTTGGGCTAGCCAGAGCACAGAGTATCTCATAGAATAGACTTCTACTTTCATCAGTGAGTAACAGTTCTTCACCTACACCTGCAACCTAATGAGAGGAGAAGAAATCAAACAACATTTTACACAAAGGAATCTCCTTGTAACATTTCCTCATGTTCAATAGTTTAGTGATACCCTCTCTGTGATTCCAATATTCAAACTGAAAGTTCAGAATATTTGTCCCAAACTCATATAGGAGTTTCCAAGGCATAAGACACAGTCTGTCAAAACTACATAAAGATATGCTTACTGGGGGATTTGATTATTAAAGAAAGGATGTGGCATTTTTCATTCTTCCACAAACCAAAGATTGTTGAGCCCTAGAAGTTTTTAAATTATTTTCTCCATTTTCTGTGTGGCAACAATCAAAAATGAATGAGTTTGTTATAATGCGTTGTATCTAGATATTTAGAAATTTTCCAGCTTCTATGCATCATTCCAAGAGTCCAGAAGAGACAGAATGCCATAAAACTAATTCATAATTTTCATAGAAATTAGAGCAATGCTTAAGCACTCAGCTATCCTGAGAACCCAATTCCCTAAGCTACTGGAGGAAAAAAGACTGATGCTTGGTTTGACTACAGTAGACTCCAGCTGGCCCAGGTACGATTTGCTTGTGTGTTGACTGCAGTCTGCTGTAAAGATAGGAGCAGGGATTGTGCCAGGCCTAAAAGCAACAAAGGTGTGACCCAAGAGTCAAGAAAACATAATAAGCTCTATGAAACTGCAGTACCAAAAGGAAAATTGCACAGTAGAAAATCTAGAGCTACAAGTATGTATGCAAAATTAATACTAGTTGCTCATTTCAACATATTTGATTTCTGATTTCTTGCCACCTCCTAACTAGTAGCAGACAAACCCCTTCCTTGATTGTGGGACTTCACAATTTCCACTTTTGCAGCCTGTGCTTCTGAGTCACTGCTGTGGATGTGATCTGCATATATATATATATGTATATGTATATGTATATATATATATATGTATATGTGTATATATATATGTATATGTGTATATATATGTGTGTGTGTGTGTGCCTTGTTGTGTTATTATACTCTAATTAATGTCATTAGTCATTTAAGAACAAACAGGAAGTGTTTACCTTATCTATTATATGCACCACAGCAGTAAGTTGCTCTTCTGTAGTTTCTGTAGCCACTTTGACATTCAGATTCTGAAGGATTCTGTGTAAAATGGTGTCATCAAGAGGCTGATGCAGTTGATCAATCAGTCCCCAAACTGGCAAGGAGTCCAAATCCGAGACAATGGTGATGTTAGAAATACCATACACATCATCTATCCTGGCACCGCCTGTGGGATTAGAAAGTACAACCTGGAAACGTTTAGGAAATGGGTTTAAAGATCCTGTCTTTGGAGTCAGGGTCACATCCAGGAATGCATTTCTCTGTCCATATTCAAAAGTCAATAAACCTTCAGACCTGGCAAAATCTTGTCCTGCCACAGCTGGAGATATGAAGGTCCGTCCAATAGGTTCAGGTTTTTGTAGTTCCTTAAAACAAACCAAAAGAGTTTTAGGCAACATTATGATAGATGTAATTGTTCAAAACCACCTGCTGTAGAACATACTTTAAGTGGGTAAAAACAAAATGTGTAAAAAATAAGTCCTCCTTCAAAAAGTAGCTATGAGTGATGAAAACATTACATTTAAAATAATTATCTCCCTGAATTAGTAATCAATCAAACCTAGGAAAAGAATTATATATTGTCAATAGTAAAAAGGGTCTCTTTCTTTTCCAGAACAAAAACCAGGAAACTCTTCTGTGTGAATAAATGCTACAGAAATGTTAGCACATGTGTGAATTCCAGAATGGTTGATGTATGATTATGACTGCAGCACAAAATCCCTCACTTTAGGGTAGAGAAAAGCACTACAAATACATAGAAAACTAAATAAAAGTAAAGCAAAAGTTTTGGATATCTGTGTCCAAATTAATATCAATTCATGGTATTTTCAGTCCCAGAATACATACTTAAAGATGAATAATCCATTTAATGCAAAGCAAAGCAAATGCTATATAATACACATATTCAGTAATGCTACATGGCCTTATTTCCTTGTGAAGCAACACTGGTTTTACCTTCCATGAGATTTGCAGTTACTGTTTCATTCTTCAAAGTCTTATTCTTTTTGTCACTTGCCATAGCCTTGACATTACATCTGGTTATATAATAAACTTTCTTTAAGAGGAAACTAACATCCTGAGCTATTATTCAACTGTATTATTTCTTCCAAAGTATATATTAATTTAATAAGGGCACCTTGTATATTTACTCCTAAGTAAAGGTCTCCTACTGAATAAAATGAGGATTTTTATTAGTGAAATACTAGACCCCTTTTGAAAATATTTAGCTTTTATTAGTAGAGCTTATTTATGGAATAAATCAGACATTTTCTGAGCTCATTAGAGAACCTGGTAAGTCAATGCAGCCTGTAACTGTTCAAAATTGCACTAGAAATTATCACATCACCTGTGGAAATTCCAGGGGAGAAGTTTCCTTTTGTTTATCCCTTCCCACTAGGAAATGGAAATAAGCAGAAATAAAAGCACTAGTAACAAGAACAATGTCTAAGAAACCTTTGTAGGTTGAGATAAACATAAGTTTATTGCCTTCCTGTCTGCTGTGGCCTCTTATTTTAAAGCACATAATAATACCAATGCTTTAGTATTTGGCCATGCACCCTCAAAACCTAAAAAATGTCTAAAGAAGGTTGGTTATAAAAATTACAAATGGATAAGAGATTGCCCACTATATTTTAGCTTAAATATACACTGGACAGTAGTAATTTCTTTTCCATTTAACAGCTAAATTATCGTGAATTCTTAGGTTGAATAAATGTGAAATTTGTTACCATACAATCTCATTGAAACTCTGGCCAATTACTATATAATAAATGGATGGAAATACAATGTAAACCTATATAGTTAAAACAGATATGCATTGAATATAACAACAGAATGCTGAACCTTTTATTATAAAGGGTAAGTTTATAATAACTCACCCCCAAAACAATTATTTTAGGCATAAATTCAAAGCTGATCAGGCTAACTACTACTAATGATGGTAAACTTGAAAGAGTATCTCTTGTAACCTGTGCCCTGATGCTGGATTCACACATACTAAGGAAGTGGCAGGAATCATGTTTTTGCAATCTGCTAAAGGAGAAACTTCATCAGCTGCAATAATAGTGAGTGAGGTGTGCATTTAAGAGAAAAACATGTCAACAGCTAGAAGAGTCTTGTGCTTCAGATGTAAACATCTCAAAAATTGTTGGATTATGGGTTTTTTTTACATAAAGGGCATAATCCAACAAAAAAATAATGGGAATGATAAAATTTACTTTACCTCATGCTATTTTTGACAAGAAGAACATTTTTTTTGTTTAGTACTCCAAGAATATTGAATAAAATTTGAATAATTCCTCTCTCTTTTCCTATATATGTGCTGGTACTAATAATAAATTTGTTCCCTAACAGATCAAGTGTCCTTCTATCTGGATGTTGTAAATATAACTATAAGGATAAAAACTTAATTTCAGATGAAAAAGCCTCAAAAATTGAAGGCTCACAAGAGCCTTAGAACAAAGAAAAAAATATATTAGGTGCCTGGCTGACCATAATCTTTGAGGCCACTGAAAGATATTGCTAAAAAAAATATTCTTGACAATGCAATAAGAAAAAGTTCTTTTAATAATGGAAAAACAAAGAATCTAGTCTCAGCAAATGTTTGACCGTTTCCTGAAAAAAATGCTAATCACAGTGATATATACTTTAAAAAATGATCAAATATTTAATTTATTATTATTTAATTAATTTCAATTATAAAAAGAATAATAAAATCCATGATTTTATGAATGGTTTGGGTTGAAAAGGATCTTAAAGATCATCTGGTTCCAAAGCCCCTGCAGTGGACAGGGACAACTGTCACCAGACCAGGTTGCTCAGAGCTCCACTGAACCTGACCTTGAACACCTACAGAGATGTGGCATCCACAGCTTCTCTTGCCAGCGCCTCACCACCCTCACAGTAAAGAATTTCTTCCTGATATTTAATCTAAACCTACTGACTCTCAGTTTTAAGCCATTCCCTCTTGTCACTACATGCCCTTGCCAAAAGTCCCGCTCCAACTTTCAGATAGGCTTCCTTTAGGACACTAGAAGGCTGCAATTGGGTCAGCACAAAGCTGCCTCTTCTCCCGGCTGAACAATCCCAATTCTCTCAGCATTCCTCAGAGCAGAGGTGCTCCATCCCTCTGATGAACTGAGTGGCCTCCTCTGGTCTTGCTCCAACAGCTCCATGTCCTTCCTGTGCTGAGGACCCCAGAGCTGGAGGCAGCTCTGCAGGTGGGGTCTCACCAGAGCAGGGCAGAGGGGCAGAATCTCCTCCCTCCAAAGCTGCCCACAGGGCTTTGGATGCAGCCCAGGACGCATTTGGCTTTCTGGGCTGCAAGTGCCCATGGCTGGCTCATGTCCAGCCCCTCACCAGCCCCCCCATGTCCTTCAGGGCAGGGCAGCTCTCAATTTGTTCATCCCCCAGCCTGTACTGGGGGCTGCTCTGGCCCAGGTGCAGCACTTTGCACTTGGTCTTGTTAAAACTCATGAGATTCCAAGGGCCACTTCTTGAGCCTGTCCTGGTGCGTCTGGATGGCATCCCATCCTTCAGGAGCGTCAACCACACCCCTCAGCTTGGTGTCTTCTACAAATTTGCTAAGGGTGCACCCGACCCCATTGTCTATGCCATTAATGAAGGCAGTAAATAACACTGGTCCCAATACAGATCCCTGAGGGACACCACTTGTGTGTGAGACAGTCTGAGGCATTGACTACGGCCCTCTGGATGTGACCATCCAACCACTTTGTTATCCATCAAATAACAGCCCATTCAAATCCAACATAAAATCCATCTCTCTCCAATTTAGAGAGTAGGATCTTGTGAGTTATGTGTCAAAGGCTTTATGAAAGTCCAGACAAATGACATCTGTAACCCTTCCCTTGTACTCCGATGTAGTCATCCCATCAGAGAAGTCCACTAGGTTGGTCAGATTTGCCCTTGGTGAAGCTGTGCTGGCTCTCTCCAAGCTCCTCCCTGTCCTCCACATGCCTTAGCAGAGCTCCTGGGAGGATCTGTTCCATGATCTTCCCAGGCACAAAGGGGAGGCCAACAGGTTGATAGTTCCCAGGGTCTTCCTTTCTACTCTTCCCTTTTTAAAGATGGATATAGTAATACCCCTTTTCCAGTCACCAGGGATTTCACCTGATTGTCAAGACTTTCCAAGTAACAAGGGATACGATATTGGCAACAACATCAACCAATTCCCTCAACCAATTCCAACCAATTCTGGGATGCATCTCTTTGGGTCCCACAGAGCTGTGAACATTCAATTTCCTCATATGGTCACGAACCTGACCCATTTTCCCATACTGTGGGAGGGAATTGCTCCCCCATGCCCCATTCTGCTGTCCACCTATTTCAAAGGTGTAGGAAAAAAGGTTGCCAGAGAAGACTGGCAAAAAAAGTGTTGAGTCCATCAGCCTTTTGTTAGTCTGTTGCTACCAGCTTCCCAGCATTGTTTACCAGGGGCAAACACCTTCTTTGACCTTCTCTTTCTAGTTAACATACCTTTCTGGTTAACAAGCCCTTCCCGTTATTTTTTGTATCCCTTGCCAGGTTCACTTCCAGCTTT
>NW_005054352.1:1025741-1061211 GCF_000277835.1 Geospiza fortis | reverse complement strand
CACATTTGCAGTCTATCTCTAGTCTCTTTCCAGCCCACCTGTCCTTGTTTCAACTGCTTGTGCCTTTGTTTCTTTCTCTCTAGTTTGACCAGCAGGTTCTGACTCAGCAATGCTAGTCTCCTGCCTTCATTGCCTGATTTCTTGCTCCTGGGGATTGCTAGCTGCTGTGTTCTGTGGAAGACTTTCTTGAAGATCGGTCAGATCTCTTCCACTCCTGAGAGGGCAGTCTCTCAGGGGAACACTCTCACTATCTCCCTGAAGAGCTGGAAGTCTGTGCTTTCCTAAAGGTCAGAAAAAGATATAAAAATAAATTAAATAAGAATAAGTCTTACCTGCGTACTGTAGGTAACCATTGTGGTTACTGATGTACTAGAATCTCTAAGAACTTGCAGACTGATTAAAGCTGTCTTCTTATAAGCAACAGCAAATCGAGATCCCACAGCAAAATAAACTAAACCATGAGGAGCATCACTTTCCAGGATAGTTATGAAAGCAAATCTGGCACTGTTGTTCAAAGCAGCTCCTGTGCTTACATCATACAGCTCAACAAAAATATAAGTTTCAAATTCTGGAACCTGTAAGGGAGTGATGATTTTCATATCATTATAAGACCTACTAATAACTTTCAGCTTTAAATAAATGTTTATATATTACTTTGTATGCACAGTGGATAACTTTAATAACGCTACACAAGCACGCTTCCTGAAATGTGCAATAAGTACAGTAAAATATATCATAAAAACAATACTGCAATGAACATCACTCTGTCAGACACAATTATTAAATCCCAGATTTTCACACAGAACTTGATGCATTAAAGTAGCTGTTTAAACAGTGCAGGCATAGTGACTGTAAATTTGACATAAATGACAGTACCCTCCAAGAGTGCCATATTCCAGATTATAGATTTACATAGACGTACAACTTCTGAAGAATTTGCTCTTTCATTTTCTTTTTACCTTATAAAAAGGCATTCCTACTCCCTTTTGGAAATACTGCACAGAATTAAGTATGCAATTTTGAAAATGCAATTAATTTGTATAATAACTTCCCTGTATTTAAGTACTGAACTCAGTTAAAGTTCTGAAAAACATTTTATATACAACTTAAGCATTAGACACTAGTATGTCCATGCATCTTTTTACAAGAAATTAAAAACTCAGTAGATTTGCACACTTAATTTATTTAAAATCTCAGAGCTTAGACAATACTATTTGATAGACTTTTGTGATGTTTCACATATAGAGAAATATTTCACTCTGAAAATACAGGCTGTGGAACTTTGTTTCCTTGTTGAAAATAAGGTAGCAGTGTTAAGTTTACAATATGATGTTCTGCCTTGTCTTTTATTTTATACCTACAGAACAAATGTAACATTTAAAAATAGACATCCAAATTTTAAAATTCTAAAAATTCCATTCTAAAATTCCAAAAATAATTGGAAAGATGTTACTTGTACCTACTACATGCACTTGTCAAGTAGCAAACTTAAAAAAAAAAGAAAAAAAACTTATTTCTTTACACGAAAATAGTATTATGAAAAAATGGCAATCATTGGAGCAATTTTTTTTTCTTTTTACAATTTTTTAAATTGAATTTCTATAGTCAAGTTTTGGCATTGGTAGAACAACAGGGGGGCTCCTGTGAAAAGCTGCCAGAAGTTCTCCCCAGCTGCCACAAGTTCTGTCTGGCAGAGCCCACGCCAGACAGCTCCAAGATGGGCGTGACACTGGCTACAGCTGAGCCAATCAGAACACCCCTATGACAACATATTTAAGAAGTAAGAAACCTGTTCTTACGCAAATATAATTGTGGCCAGAGTAGAGCAGGGTGACAACACCTAAGAGGACCAACTCTGCAGACACCAAGGTCTGTGTGGGGGAGAAGGAGGGGGAGAAAGTTCTTCAGGTGGGATTCCCCTGCAGTCCTTGGGGAAGCAGCTGGGCCCCTGCAGCCCATGGACATCCATGAGCATGCAAAGATCCACCTGCAGCCCATGGAGGAGCCCAATACTGGAGCAGAGGAATGCCTGAGAGGAGGTTATGACCCCATGGGTGGTCCACACTTGAGCAGGTAGCTGGCAGGGACCTGCAGACCCATGGAGAAAGGAGCCCACACTGGAGCAGGCTTCCTGGTAGGACTTGTGGCCGTGTGGGGATACACGCTGGAGCAGCCTGCCCTTGAAAGACGGCACCCAATGGAAGGATGACCACACTCCAGCGGTTTATGGAGAACTGCTGCCTGTGGTATGAACTAATGTTGGAGAAGCTTCCCATTGGAGCAACCCCATGGTGAAGCAGGGGAAAGACTCCTCTTCCTGAGCAGTGGCAGGAACAATGTGTGATGAAATAAGCATAACCCCCATTTGCAACTCCATTTGCTGCTGGAGGGGAGGAGGTAGAACTGGAAGGAGGGAGGGGAGGAAGGAAGGTGTTTTAAGGTTTCTGATTATCCTGCTCTGGTATTGTTAGCAAAAAATTCATTTAGTATCTCTAATTTGAGCCTATTTTGCCCATGATGGTGTTTGGTGAGTGATCTCTCCTGGTCCTTGTCTCAACTCATAAATGCATTACTATATTTTCTCTCCCCTGCCCAGCTGCGAAGGGAGTGACAGAGAAGCTTTGGTGGGTGCCTGGCATCCAGCCAGGGCCAACCCATTACATAAAAAAGCTTTGTGTTTCAACTCTGAATTCTTTGAAATCCTACTTTAATTCTAGGATTTTTAGCTAATAAACTCAGTACTGCTGAGGAAGTAAAACTTATGAAAGCTAGAATGTATCCTACAAAAATGTAAAGCACTTATTAAATGTATTTGCTATATCATAATTTTTTAATACATTTACTGATTTACAAGCTAACTTATGAAAGAAGAACCGTAAGAAGAATTAGGAAATATTTGGAGGGATAAATAGTATATGTTTTCAATTAAATTGTTAAGTGGTTCTCTAAATGAAATATTCTTGACTAATGACAGGCACAATTATACTGGAATGAATATTGAGCTTTAACGTTCTAGTAGCACTTGCTGCGATGGCACAGGCTTGTGCTTCATGTGTCACAACTGCATATCTCTGCAGCTTGTGCACTGCTGTAATTAAATACACATATCACTTCTTTGGTCTAAAGAGGTTCATAATCTCAGTCTACCCAGCAGGGCAGCCTGTGCCCTATACACCTATTCATTGGCTCTGTGATGAAAAGATAACATCTGAAGATGGAGAATGAAAGTGGCTCTCTTAGTGAAATAAGGGAATGCATCCTATCTCCTAAATAGGAAATCCCTATTTCCCACATATAGCACGTTGCAATATTTTCTAGAACTGAGTCAGAAGAAAATATGGAAATCTTCCCATCTATTGATTTTCCACTGCCCAGACCTCAGCTTTGCTACTAGCTTTGCCACAGTCTTGACAGGAAAGTCTCACAGATATGTATGCCTGGCAGAAAGATTTTTGAATGTAGAATCTGAAGAAAGAATAGAAATGAAAGCAAGCTTTGATATAGAAGAAAAGAATTGCTGCGCCAGTCTTATTGGATAACTAAGAAGGCAAAGGGTATGTTAGTTAGAAAGGGTTTTTATGGCTTAGAGCAAAGGATAAACTGACCTCAAACAAGAAGATATTTTTACCAAGCAGAAAGATAGCACAGGCAAACAAGTCTGCTGATGTTGCAAGTAGAAAAAATGTCTCAGAATTTTCCACTGCAAGAAAACTGAAAAACACCTTCTAGCTTAAACTGTAATGTACTAACTTTTAGTGATTGGAGAATAGTAACATGAATATGGTAATTATAGAAGTTATGATATACTATGGGTAAAAATTAAGGTATAGATTGGTTCTTCTGTATTAAGATGCTCAGCAAAGAAAAGTATATAATACATTGTAACCAAAACTAAAGGGTCTTCAGGCTTGTCTGCAGCTGGAGCTGACAGCTGTAGGCACAGGCTCTGTCGCCCATGACCCTGGACTACTATAACGTACTGGATGTAATAAACTGCATTATGAAGAGCCACCTGGAGTCCCACATACCTCATTATGGCTCTTACACCTGGGTGCTAGGATATTTTCTTAGAAAAATTTAAAACTCTCCAACTTAAAATAATGGCAAACATTATTCCTTCCTTTCTTAAGGGCTTACTCTAACCCCTAGGTATTCACACTAAAATATTTTTTCCTTCTCTTTTCAATAAAAATAACTGAATAGTGTGTTTTGTGTTAATACAATCATGTCTGTATTTTAGAGTGCCAGCTGAGTCTCACAAGGCTGTCAGACTTAGACAAATGCAATTTAATGGATGATGGCTCCTAAATTGAACTTCACTATTCAAAAGGCAGATGTGAACAGAGACAGATTTTTAGACACTCAGAAATTCTTATGCAGTTTTTATGAGTTTCCAGAGATCACTGTGCTAGATTTAGGAATATAAAATTACACAAAAGTTAGACTCAAAGGTTTTTTTGTGCAATGAGATCTTACTTACAGAATGTTTTCCATCAACTACCTTAAGAAATGCTCTGGTAGATGAAAATCTTCCTGTATGAAGGATGAGAGTTTATGATCGAATATTTCATTGAAACAACTCCACTATTTTTCCTTACTGTTTTTTAGAAACCTAAGAACTGTACTTTACTCTTCAAACTAAATACTTATCTCCTTCCCAAATTTTTACCAGTAATAATGGAGTCAGTAGAAGACTATAAATAAACATGTTCCAGAGAAGTCAAGCAGATATCAAGTTACTATCTTCAAACTAAGTATTAGTTCCTCTGGATCAGAGGAGTTTTTTCATCTTGACAAATTGCAATTCAGTGCTGTACATGAAGAGTAATAATTACTTACATGATCAGGTTTTATTTCAATAGAGATGTTGCATATTGTTTGACCTGTCATACAGGTTGTGGTTCCCAGCACAGATACAAGTTCATTCTCCAAGTTCACGCCGTCCTTCAGAAGCACAACAGCTGTTTTATTAAAGGTCACACGCCAGAAAATTGTCACATCTTCAAAAGCCCTATAAGCAAAAAAGAAGATTATGGATGTACTGAAGGAGAGCACAACAGATTTAGGAGACATAAACCATAGATATAACATACGTTTTATATTATTCAAAACTTATCCTTATGGAATAAACTGCTTTACAATGAAAAAAATAGCTCTTTTTATTTAAATTTCTGCCTCTAATATCCATTTAGATTATTTTTAAAAAGTAACAGAAGAAGAAAATAAAAGCAATTATGGGAACCCAGATTCTTCTTAATTTTTGTTTCAGATAACATGAAATCATCTGAATAAGAGACACTTGGAAAGCAGGGATGTGCCCAACTACTTTCATCGATACTGTAGTAACCATCGGCCTGGAAAGCCAGGTAGACTTAGTCTTTCCTGTAAGTACAAGGAACTTACCATACTTGAGCATATTTATTTAAAGTACACACAAATGTACAATATATATATGTGCTAATTAGGAAAAAAGTGAAGACAGAAGCACACTGACATATAACTTCTTAATTGCTCCTTGCAGTATTCATAGCTACTTACATTATACAGAGAGGTGAGAATTGGAGTTACACCTTTAGCAGTGCAAATACATTACCTTAAGCAAAACCTTCACATTTGCTGACTCACAGTATAAAATGGTAAGCATTGAGTTTTTTCCTGTTTCTGCTTTATACCAAGTAAGTGACAGACCTAATTATATTCACAGCTTAAATGCCCCGTTGCCAAAATCTGTGAAGCTATTAAAGGAGCTGAAAGGGAAACATTATAAAACTCTGTGAGGAAAACCTCCTCCACTAACAGTAGCTCCTGTGATTCAAGATAACATATTACAGAGTGTAGGAAGAGCCCTGGAATCCACTGTTGCCTGCACCTGTTTGGTTGCCGTGCCACAGTCAGCAACACCTCTCTGTTTTCTGAGTCTTCATCAAGTATCAGGCCACTTTGTACTTCTGGAATGAATCCCAAAATGCCATTCTGGAGATCACTTCCTGTGTAAGAAGTAGTCCATGAAAGTAAAAAAGCCAGAAAGTTAAGCTGAGAGTAAATTATACTTTTAACATGCACAACTGTTAAAACTCCAGTCAGGTATCAAAAGCATGCTATAAAGTACTATTTCAGGACACCTCTAGTCTCTTAATATTTCTATTCTTAACTTACACTCTAGATTTTTAAATTTAGAATTTAGAGTTTCTAAATTTTATTTTAATCACTAGAATAATAACAACTGTTTTTGGAAGTAAATTCCTTATGAGAGTCCTGGCACCATTTTTGCATGTAAGCTTGTATTTTCAGCAGCATTCAACAAACTGACTGAATTCTGTGTCCCTTGACTTCAAGAGACTAAGTGTTACAGCAATCTCAAGAACAATCTCAAAAGCCTTGCTTATAATGCCCTTATGAGATACTCGCTCCAGCTATGTTTATCATAAACCTTAAAACATTGTGTCAGAACAGAAATGGGTCTCAACAAATAAAGCAGGTAATGTGGTAAAGATGGGCTTCTGGTGATGTAACTTAAGGTTTCTTATTCATCCTATCCATGATGTGGTTGAACCCACCCATTTTCATAGATTATTACATCATCTTTTCTGTTGCATCTTTATTCTACATGTAGAACTTGTGAGCTGCAAAACACTACATTTTTCTGAGGAGAATGCAAGTAACTTCAGAAAAACAGCAGCAGAAGATAAAAATTCCCAGCGTTAATGAGGGGAAACTAATATCTTCACAGTGCTCAATCAAATCTTGCTTCTAAAGGATTTCTCCTGGCAGTTAGCGATGGCTTTACTCTAGAATTGAAAAGGCAATCTACTTCCACTTAGTACTTACTAAAAGTCAATATATATAATAAGATGAACAGAAACTGTGTGTTTGCTTATGCGCGTGAACAAATATTTAACCCTTCTCCTTAATATGTTGTCTCATGTTCCAACTTCATGGAACTTTGTACTGTAGGTATAACTCTAGAGCATATTAATACACTTCTGTGGTATTCAATACAAGCTGTGGTATTCAATACAAATTACAACACATGTCTATACACATACTTCTGCGGTTAAATGTGGGGGTCCAGTGGCCTGCGCTGGCCAGCTAGCCAGCCATAGCCAGGATCAACCTGAGACCATGGAAAGCAACACCCTAAATTCAGGGACATTGTTTCAAGTTAGGGAGAGTTTAAGTTTGTTCGAACAGGATCATGAGAATGTTGCCCGGTTATGATTGGTTATAATGTTGCTAGAATGTTCCATGTTAATGTGTATAAATAGGGATCACCCCTTATTCCAGGTCTCAAGTGTTTGGCTATATTTGGGAGCACTCCTGTTACTGTAGCAGAAGAATAAAGGACCCTCGGATTTTCCACCTAAGACCTGTCACCCACTTTTCTTCCATGCTAACCTGTTCCAGTCATTGCCTGTCCTCACAGGTGTGGGTGGAGCAATGCAACAGTTAACATAAATACCCAGGGCACTGGTTACTTCCATGGTAAATTTTACAGATAATGCACATGAAGATAACTTGTTTAATATGATCTAGCTTTGTATATGATCTTAGTTGCTTCCTACACTCATCCAGCAATACAGTTTAATACCAGTTCTCAATACCCACACTGATTTCTTAAGACTATCTAAATACACAACACTCCAGTAATGTTGGACCTTATTTTCTTGATTAGACTAAACTGAGTTAACCTAAAATTTGCTCCAGTGCCCAATTTCTTTCTAACAGTTCATCTATATTGCAGATTAGATTGGTTTCTATACAGTTGGTAAGCCTGACAGGATATTTAAAAGCTAGGGGAAATTAGAATTCTGACATCACTTTCTCATAGTAGCACAGTGACTGAAAGAAAAACTCTTCCTTGGTGACTGAGTATGCCAATTCTTGTCCTCCATCCCCAGAAGCAGAAGATGACTACACTGCAGGTAGTAGAACTGCATTGTAGCAAAGAATGAAAACAGAAGTTGTTCATTCTACTTTGTACAAACTCCATCCATTGTAAAAGAGAAAGACTTAAATTAAAAATATGTATATGAAATACACCTGACAGAATGCCAACATAATTTAGGTTAAAAGGGCCCTTTAAGTCTCTAGTCCAACACCCTTCTCAAACCTTAATTATTTCTGAAACCAGACCATATGTCTCAGAGGTTTGGGGCTTGAAAAAATTCCAGGGACGAAGAGAGCCTATGCAACCTCCCCAGGCAACCTGTGCCACTGGCTCTCAGTACACAATAGAAAAAAATGCCCAGGTTCAAATGAAATCTCATTTCAACTTATACTCACTGTCTCACATCAAGCACTGCTGCCATAATGCATTATTTAAATAATGGGTCAGTAAATTTTTATGTCTCTCCTCTTTTAGGTAATCTTATGGTCTCAGTAGGAACTATGTCTTCCTGTATTCAAATGTCCCATGACATTTTCTTTTTCAAAATCATGTTTTACAGACTAAGTTAGGAAAAGGAAAAAAAAAAAAGAAGCTTAAAATATTCTGGATTCTGAGAAAGCAAAGTACCTGAAGTGGCAAAATACAAATCATCTGGTCTTTAGAAAGAAACCAAGCAAAAAAAAAAGGCAGTGATCTTTTTGTGCCATAAACTGTCAATAAGTGGTCAGTATTTACAGTTATAGAAAATATTCTGGTCTGGATGCAGCACTAGAGTACTGCGAGAAATCATTTGTACAACACTGTGAACTAACAACGGAAGCCCAGCAGTTCTATAACAGGTTCCTCTTGGACACTTCCATTTTCATACCATAAGTTACTTGATGACTCTTTTCATAGTCACAGGTCTGTACCATAAAGTATCCCGCTTATTCTTTGAATTTGGAAGTCACAGATCTACTGAGATGGGAATCTCACATACCAGGAACAAGGAAAATGGCAAAAACCAAAATGAGCCTGCTGCAATGCTACTCCATCTTTAAAAAACAGTTATGCTCAGCTGTCACAGTATGTCACAGTACAAGCTGGCTTGTACTGGGAAATTCATTCAGATATAAATAAGAAACCCAACTGGTTCCATAAACTGGCCCCTGGGTTGACAGACAGGAATCTCAACCAATTACGTTCCATTCTAAGCCGCAGACATCTCACTTGTCCGAGACCTGGGCCATGTTAAAAGATCAGACCAATGAGTATCCAGTGATACCCCCTTTATAAAGAGGAATTGAACTAATAAACGCTCTCTGTTTCCACATGAACATCAGGTGTGTGATCATCTCTGTCTCTGACCCACTGCATGCATGTTACATGTGGTGTCCACGACATGATGCAATTCAGGCATTTTCTGCACAAGGAGCAGGGGAGACTGAACGGCATAATAGCTGGAGAAAGCTGGTAAAAGCCACTAATCCAAATGGCATAATAGCCAGAGAAAGCCAGTAAAGGCTAGTAATCCAAATGGCATGATAGCAGGAGAAAGCTGGAGACACAGAAGTATAGCGGTGGAATCACCACGCTCAATGGAAAATTGCTACAAGATCCCAGTGGTAGATAGCAGAGTATGCTGCATGGTTTCAAACCCCATTTTTGTGGATTGGAATAACAACTGGGACTATGGGGGCCTGAACTTCCATACCAGAAGACCCCATTCTCAAGGTATGGACTTCCTTTCTTATAAAAAGAGGAATTAGTAATGACAAGCAGGCTCTGCTAGCACTGCTCACATGGTGCAAAAGCCATGAACTGGATGTGTCCGAAGGGACCTCATCAGACTTATCAAACTGGGAGCAGGCCGGACGAAATATACTTGCAGCAGCCTCCATTGGTGATGACACAGCCATGGATGTTAAAAGGCCATGGAAGATCATCCTGGACTAATGAAAACAAATAATGAGTGGGGGAAGGAGGACGGGCAAAGCGGACACAGACGACCATGAAACCGCCATGGGGAGCTGAAAAGCTGCCCCAGACAGGGACAATATGCTGACCAGGCGTTCTGCCTTTTCACAGAGCCACAGGGCCACCCCACACCGGGATGCACTGCTGGTGGGGTGTTCCCCCATAAGGCAAGGTGGCAGGGAGATGCCTCATGGCCAAACTGCACGGGGTGACAGTGCGGCCACCTCTCTGTGCCCTGCTCTGCCAGCTTCAGATGGCCCCAGCCTCTGAAAAAAACATGCCCTGAAGCCGTGGGACCGCAACGGGCCACTGCGAAGCAACTGTGGTGAGTGTCCCTGCCCCGGGGAGGGGGGGAATCCTGGCAAATGCTGAGAATCCGCAGACTGCCCGTGCCATGTCTGCAGACAATGCCCAGGGAGGTGGCAAAACAGACTACACAATCGAGCCACGGGGAGTAATGGAGTCTGCCACAGCCCCGGCGAGCTGTGCAGCTCTGGCGATGCTGGGATGCTCTGTGCCTACACAGAACTGTCGCACCGGGCCGCACCGCATACCTTTTGTGCGGCGCCAGGCCCCCACACAACTGCTCAAGATTGCTGTCCCGGGTCGAGCCGCGCCATCATAACGTCTGAGGACCTCGGGATCATCCCACAGCGTCATGTGTTCCCCAGAGCCTCCCTCCCACTGCCTGCAGCCAGCTGCTGTGCAGGGATGGACTACGCCACCACCTTTGGGGGGACTCACAATGCCGCCCCGCAGCGCAGGGCCAGACCACGAGGTATCCGCTCCAGCTCCGCCCTGTGCCGCCGTGCTGGCACCCGCCACGATCACACGCGCGCCAGGTCCGCCTCCTTCTGGGACTGAGTGGGCCAGCTCCATGTGGAGGGCCAGGGCAAAGCAGTGCCGAGTTCCTGCCGACATAACTCAGCAGAGCCCCACAGCCACCCCGCCTGCTACTGCTTTAACTTTGCTAAGGTTCTCGTACTCTACAGACTCTTACAAACTGATACTAAATGAAGGAGAAGGTCAGGCTAGTTTGATAGCCCCTTCCCCAAAAGGGAGGACTGCAATATTTACATGTCCTAGGGCTGAAACTGACTCATATAACGTAACTATGTTAACCAATTCTATTGCAGTTATAATAAAGATGTCTCTCAAAAGTTAAAAATATGCAGAGCTGTTTAGTCAATATGTCCTAAAATTCGTAGTACAATATTTGTTATTATTGCTTACATGTGCTGAAACCAAAATTAATAGGTCTCTGTTAACCAACTCTGTTACAGTTACTAGGAAGTCATTATGTCTATGTTTCAAATATGGACTACTGTTTCTTAAATATATCCTAGAATTTATAATACAAAGTTTATGAATATTAATTATATACACTATACAAGCAGTATATGAGCTAGATCAACCTGGAAAACCCAAAGAATTTGTTCGTTCTAACATTCTAGATCCATTAAAGCAAACACAAAAATACTGACTTAATAATATCATAAACAAATTTCAGTTGCAAAGTTTTCTAACTGAAAATTTGCCACCTGTTATCATTTTAAAAGCTAAAACTCACCTATTGAAGTCAATAACAAATTTCTAACTTCTAACAAAAGGAAGAAAAGTATATTGTTTGCACAGTTACCATAATAACTGACAAAGATTAAATGCCTATATTTCTTTAATTATTCATAAGTGTTCTCATTAAATAATTTTTCCAGTGGATACTAATATAGGCTTGTTTTCTAAAATATAATTAGAGAAAACCCTTCCCAGCCAAATTCTTGGCCCTGATCAAGCCCTGAACCTGGCTCATAAAGGAAAAATATACTATCAAACAGAGATGATTCTGTGCAAACTTTGCAAAAGCTAAACTTTTTTCCTTTGAGATAAACGAGGAAGCCTCATCTGGAAGAGGTTCTTTCAAGTCCTTGTTGTGAAAAAGAAGACCCTCAGCAATAGCAGACCCTATAGTAAAACATATACACAGTTCTAAGTCTCACCTTATTAATGTTGTTCAAAAGTCCATGTTTTGTTCCTATTTTAGTTATTAAAGAAAAGAGGAAGAAGGTTGGGATGAATGTATATCCCCCTTTAAGTCCTGGGTGCTATCATGTTCTCGTATCTTTCAGTCAAATATATATCAGTATTAGAAAAGGCCAAAAACCTAGTTAACTTAAATTACTTCTTATTACTACCATCATCCTGTGATGTTTAGCTGCCCAAACCCAATGAAGTGGAGAGAGACGTCCTAACCAATACATGGGGATGAAGGGGGGAAGGGGGGGGGTTGGTCCTTGAGATCTTATTACCTAGGGACAGAGATATGAGAGCATTTCAACAGACCATGGGACTTATTGGATACCTGCCAGATGTATCCAGCCTGCACTATGTTCTGCTTAGAATCACAGGCAGCATCCTCCTGATGACCTCTCAACAGACACCACAGAGCCCTGTAACTGTGTAATAACTGATCACCTACCTCATGGAAATCTGGGACTCTTGAAGTGACAGATCATATAAGGACTTCATTTGTTTACAAATAACTTTTTCCTGTTTTCAAACTGTTTTTTCTGTTTACAGATTGTTTCTCTAGTAGTTGGGTTTTTCTCTAACAGTTCTAAGGATTAAATGGTTTACCAGTTAAATAGTTTCTTGTTTTTAGAGATAAGTTGAAACTTCCAGTAAAATAGCCTGTGACATGTTAGCCTGAAAGAATATTAGCAGTTCTAGCTGAACAGCTCCTAGACATGAATGCTGCAGTTCCAGTGATACATGGCCTCATGCAAATTAACCCCATCCTACCTTCTGTCACTCAGTTTGCAAAGGGCCCTTGTGGATAGGTGACAGAGAGCAGGTTGCAATTTTTATAAAAAAAGGAAGGAGCAGATGTCACAGTATCCCACAGTACAAGCTGGCTTGTACTGGACAATTAATTCAGATATAAATAAGAAACCCAACTGGTTCCATAAACTGGCCCCTGGGTTGACAGGAACCTCAACCAACTATGTTCCATCCTAAGCTGCAGACATCTCACTTGTCTGGGACCTGGGCCATGTTAAAAGATCAGACTAATGAGCTATCCAGTAATACCCCATGTATGAAGAGGGGTTGAACCAATAAACGCTCTCTGTTGCCACATGAACATTGGGTGTGTGGTCATCACTGTCTCTGACCCACCATACACGTGTTTCATTCAGTGTTCTCCCTTCATAAAGGACAAGAACAGAGATAAGTAGCACCTATAGATATATTTTGAGTTACACTGCTAAGGAAAGCTAAGGGGGTTTTGTGCATTAGATGCTTCCTCTCATCTGGAAAACGTTAGATTTAGGAATAGAATATCCTGCTTATTATCATATAGAATTCCAATTTTACATGAAAATTGCTATGAGAACATATAGTTATTTACTGTTATTTAATTAAAATATATTTACTCATTTCCTGGGGGAAATAATATTACCTGCAATAATTACTATTGCAAAAGCAGCAAATCCATGTTCATCCTTTCCTTCCACAATCTGAGCTCCATATTCAGGATTTGAGAGGAAAACATAAAACAATTCCTGTCCTTCAGGCTCATCATCATCAATAATTTTTATGGACACCTGGCTTTCAGTTTCTCCATCCAGCAAAGTCAGAGAGATTGTCTGCTCTTCAAAATCTTCTCCTTCCATTGCCCATGTGAAGTTCGATTTTCCATAAACATTTCCAAAAGGATACAAATCTACTGCACTCTGCGCACTCACTCCCCCAAAGGTTTTAACAGTAATTTTAATATCACCAGTAAATCCCTTGGTCCTTCTGATCTGAAGCACTGCTGTGTTGGAGATACTGTTGTTTGTATCTTCTTCAACATAAATAAACTCTGGCCCCAAACTTAGTATTCCATGATGAATATCATTAGCCAGGATATTAACTGTTGCAACACTGAAAGCTGGATTCAAACGGGGACCCCAGTCAAGGTTTGCAGGTTGAACATCCAGAATTTCCACAGAAGTCAAATTTACAAAAAAAAATTCTTGTATTTCAGACACAGTGTCATCAATTATTGATATTTCTATTACTGCATTTGTCTGAAAATGTGAAAACATAAGCTCTCCATTGTAGATGGGTATAAAGTCTTCTAATGGTTTGGCACTTCCTGGAATGGTCTGATATGTCAGTTTAGTAAGATTATTTTGAAAACCAAACAATCTTTGGACATGTAGTCTGACTACCTGGACATCTTCTTCAACTGAAACTGATCTTGAGTTATGATCAAACTGGAAGATCCCCATTGGCTCAATTTTAGCTATTGTAAACCCTGATCTGAAACAGAAACAATATCACATTGAGAGAGAAATGCAAGTAATAAAAAGCAGAAAAATCAAGCATAATAATTTTCCGTGAGCAATCAATGATGGCTGTAAGAAAGCAGATTAAAAAATGTGTAACGGTAGAGGGAAGAAATAGAAATCATACAAAGCAAGACATAAAGAGGTTCCCTAAAAAATGCTTTTGTAGTGTTTGAGCAGCCCTCCTCATGCTTAATGCATCCTAAGTCAGGACAGGATACTGAGTAAATGATACATAAAATATGGTCTTCCTGACAAAATGGGGAGGCAAAGGAAAGTAGATCTTCCTACTGTGAACATAATACAGGAATATAATATATCCACTAAAAGTAATACCAGTTTTAAACACTGAACAAACCTCCCATACCAAGGGAAAGCTGTGAAGTAGACAGATGCTAGCAGATTTACAGTTTTAGCCAGGAAGCTAGAGAAGGAAAGGAAGTTATTTTAAAATATACAGTACAGCTTTGAAATACTGCCTCTTTATAATATTACCCAAAGTACTTTTTTTCAGATCTGAGTCTTGTTATCAATTCAATTTAAGCTTTACTCTGTTCATAATAAATATATTCCCTTCTTATTACAAAATATTAGACTGACTCTGTTGAATCTTGTGTCATCCTTTTCTCTCTAGAACTTAACCATTATTCAATGCCAGAGGCTACCAAATGGCACAGTTACAGTGAGTGGATTTGGCTAACAGATGAGATTCTTCCACCACTTAGGAAGCCAAAAAACCTTCAAAGTAATTGTGAGCTTTACATTTTGCGGGATGCAGTCTTAAGTTTTCTAGGAAAAGTTATCCACATACACTCAAGGTACTTGACTTGCACAGTAAATATGTGCTTGAGGACTTGAGTTCATAGGAGGGACAAACCTAGGAGAAAGAGTCTGTTTGAAGAATTTGAGCATCTAATTCACTCCTGACTTCCTTCAGATTTGCCAGTTCAATTTCATTATGGTGAAGCCAATACTTTTCTGCCTACAGTGTCACAGTGTCACTCCATGCCCATTTTTTATACATTTTCATCTTCAATAAGGAAGAGTGAAAATAGTTTGAAGAACAGATAACAATTTAAGTGAGTCAAAAAACTACATTGATTGTAATGTTGTAATTTTTCAGAATAAAAAGGGGTTTAATAAATTAGTCATTTTAGAGCAGTTCTTATTTCATTTGATTTCTTTTAAATAATGGTTGTCATCTAAGATCTAAATATAGATATTTGGGGACATTGAAAATTGACAGTTTATTTTATTCTTCAGCTTTCTGGTTAAAACTGTTGATCTTGGTTCTTCAACCTAACTGTATTTCCTAACTGTCTCCATCATTCTAGACACATTCTAGGTACCTCAGACCCCAAAGCCAGGAAACAGACTGGAATTGAAAAAAAGCCTCTGTTTCGGACAGATCAGATCTGCAGTACTGACATTTGTTTCCATGTGAGACAAGACATAGAAAATATAAAAAAATGGATTCAAATTTGCTAGCTACCTATAATATAGATTTGTATGAGGTATATGCCCCTGTACATGTCATAATTCTTACAGCATCAATGCAACTCAAAAGTGTAAATTAGTATCTTTACCTCAGGCGAGCCCCACCAGACACATTGCTGTGCACTGCTGTTAAAGTGATGGCAAATGTCTCAGATTTATTTAGGCTTGGAGTAGCCTGAAATGAAATCACTTTACTTTTCTCTCCAGAGGAAAATACAACAGTACCTGAAAGGAGAATGAGACAGTCAAAATCACTAAACAGGAATTCTATTTTTACCTGGAAATACACTGACATAGGAACTTTAGTCACAATTCGATTTCACTGAGGTAAAGAAATTTTCATGATAAGGGTCTTTCTTATAGATAACTGTCCTTCAGGAGCATAGCATTGTGCCTGTAAAGAAAAGCTGGTTTTTCCTCATAAAGTAAATATGTCCCTTAGAGATGAAAATTGGATCACACAATTTCATTCTAATGACTCTTCATTAATAATGGAAACATGCAGAGGTACAAATAACTAAAAGGTGGTATCATCACTTAGGCAACGGTCATAGCTGTTGTCCTTGTAGCTGTACATAACTTGTTGTAGCAATTACTCACCAAATGGAGGAGTAATATTGCCTAGTTTAACAGAGTCAGTGACTAGGTCTGGTGGGCATCCTGAAATCCAGCTAACTATAACAGAGCCATAAACTCCTCTTCTGGTTATGACAGCATGGCCTGTCCCTGCTACAATGTTTGTAAGTCTTAATATCACAGATTCAAAGCCAACCTGTGAAAACATAGTAGATTTTGTCAGAAAATGGAATAAAAAATGGACAATAACATATGTGACAGCATAGTACCTTTTGTAAAATGGGCATCCTACAATAAGGATGCGTGCATATAGATAAATATATGTGCATTTATCTATGTACATATAAATATGGTCTCTTGAAAGAGCTCATACGAACTCTTTAATAATACTTGCAAGTTTTAGATTTCTGGCAATTAGATTGCAGGGAAAAGGACCAAGTATGAGTGACATTTCAGTACTGAAAACAGTGAATACAATCTGTGTCTCTTGTTCAGAATAAAAATAAATCAAGCCTGCCCTCAGTGCTCACAGGTAATAACTGTACTACTCTCTCTCTACATATATAGATATATACATATAATTAGGTCTAAAATAAGGTATTAATTATGTATCCAGTGAAAAGTAAGTTGCTACTGCATGACACAATTATTCTTGCTACTGTGATCTACTTTTCTTTTTCTCTGAGCAGCAAATAGGAGTGAAGATAATTTGCATATTCTAAAACGAATGATAAATGGATATATAGTAGTATATGGTATACAATAGTCTTTCTGAAAACAGTGTATTCAGAAAGACTATTTGACTTATGTTTCATTGTCAATTAAAAACTACAACAATTCTTAAAGATAATTAAAATCATTAAATAAAAACTTCAATAAAATTTAAGTGTTAAAAACCTCATCATGCATTTGCCTGACATAAAAAAATGGAATGGTAGCAGATATACCATATCAAAGTAGGAAAATTATCTTTTCTCACTCTCATACAAAATAGATAAATGGAAAATTTATCACTCAATGATTACCAAATTTACAGACATCTGCATTAACACCTAACATATATTCCATCTCTTTTTGCACATAGTACTGAATTCGTGCTATTTTCTGCTTTGGGGTTGCAGTACTTATGGAAACATCATCCAGATTTACTTATTTTCCTTTAAGTCTTAGAAGTCCCCTTTCATGTAAATACTTACACTACTTACATTTTATATATGAAGAGTCCTTTTCCAACTGTATTAAAATGTTTCTATAAGAACCTTTATCAGAGGAAAGAAGAACATACAGTACAAGTAATAACAAGTAATCATATTGTAATCAATATGATGGAACGATCTCTTCCATCATATTGATTACAATGAAAACATCACTGAGTTCTTAGAACAGGTATCTTCCGCAGTGAAGTGTACCTTTCTTCTGTGGTAGGAACATGACATCACAACCACGCTACTGACCTGTGAATTGGCAGCTTCCTCAGGAATAAGCAGCACAGCAGACTTTGCTACTCCTAATATTTTAGGCACATCCTTGGCACTTCCCCTAACCAGGCTTACATTAGTAAGTTCCAGAGTAAAATTCAAGCCCAGTAAAATAAATGCCTATGAGAGAGAGAATTTCATTAAAAAGGTAGAAATTTAATTCCACTAAAAATATTATCCAACAGTGCAAATAATTAACAAAGCAACCTGCAGATTCTTGTTTGTTTACATACAAAGCAGCATTTTCAAGACAAGTGTTTCATTGATTATGTTTCTCAAAGAATTACAGTTAAGCCATCAATATTGTGAAAGTAGTCTGCCAGCAGCTTGCTGGAATAGAAGTTTGTAAAGCAATTATTGCCATTTTTAAAAGTTGCATTTGACACACCAGCCTTTGGTTTGATTTTAATCCTTAGGATTAAAAATATTTAAGATGGTTGTAAGAGAATGTAAGAGTGGATGTAAGACTGTGATAAAAATGACAAACAACAAGAAAACACAGAAGACTGCAGGTATATTTATCTTTTTCTTCACTGGTCACAAATGACAGATCACTATTTACAATACAAAGAAACTTAAGAAAATATTTGCATTCATATAATAATAAGATATTGAACTCATAGTAACACAAAACAACAATGTAAGGAAACATAAAATATTTGAAAACATGCATAACAGTGATTTTGCAATTACTGTCAGAAAATTTGATTTTCAAATCCAGTTCTACTCCATAAAGAGGAAATTTGTAACACCAAGACTCTCTTCTCTGCTTCTTCACAGTCAATATTAGTGAGAGTTTTTTATCTTATTTGTAATGTGATGAAACAAATGGAAACAACAGATATCATGGGAGCTAAACAAGTAATACACACCTGGTTGCTTATTGGCACTCTTTTTACTCCAAAACTGGCGCCATCTTTTATTGTGAGGAATCCCACCTCATTCTCGGGTTCAATTAGTGCTTCGTCATGAAGGGATATGACACGGTACTCAACCATCACTTCTCCAAATGCCCCAGCATGCCGAGTCACATTAATCTGAACATATCGATCCAGGGCTTTTTCTACCAATACTGACTGCTGATCAGAGTACAGGGCAAACACTCCATAAGGATCATCATTTGCAAACACTGTGATCTTTGAAACGCCTTTCTCATGGTCTAAATCTGCTCCACCTTCCACTGAAATCAGCTGTACCACATAGCTTTCATCCAGTTCTGGAACATCATCAGGTAACAGGTAGATAATTATCTCAGCTGTACTCTGCTGGTCAGCAATGACAACAGATCCCTCTGTCTCAAGAAAGTCACCTGTGATGTCAGATTCACTACATATTTCCCAGTAAACCTGAAATTAGTATAGAAAATGCAAAACATAAAAGAAAGAAAAATAATCTCCAAAGTCAGAAACTTGTAAATTCAGGATTCAGTATAGACAGGATATGGAACAGGCCACTTTTAAATGGGTAAAATAACAATTGTTTTGGGTATGCATAGGAAGAATTTCCTATCACACAGACTATCTTTCAAAAAAGTGTGTTATTTCATTAACAACGTTAAGAATATGAATATTTCCTTTGTCTAGTTTCAGAAGATTTATGTACAACTATGTGGAATTTATAAACATTTTTCAAAAAGTATTTCTCTTTTCTCACCAAAACACCATTGCTGTTTTTTCTGTTTCCAGTATTCCTCACATAAGAAAGGAATGAACTCTCATTAAACACAGCAGATATTTCTATTAATTGCTCAATTTACTTTAAATTAAATGAGTTCCTGTTAAAACGCTGACTTCTAAACTAGGTAAAAACCAGTGTTTTGACATTGGTGGTTCAGAAAAGTCTGAGGAAGTCTGATTCTGTCTAAAAAAATAAAGTGTGATGATATCAAAGACCACTCAGTATGAAAGTATTGTCTCTTATTCTTCCATCAAAAGCAAACTGGGAGAGAAAGAAAGCAAGAGCAGTACAGCAGTATTGTTTTTCTTTTATTTCCCCTGACCAGGGAAGACTGAATTTTACTCTCCAAACCACAAGTACTTGGGCTAAGCCCTTCCTAAATTCAGTCTAAAAGGCAACATTAAAAAAAAAATAATAATTTGAGAAACAAGCAATTGAAAGGCACAGAATGAGATATTTTTCCATACAACAGCATCAAGGATGATTTCAGATTACATTGTTTATGAGGAAAAGAGTGAGAATACCGTTATGTTCCCCAGAATGCCTTGAATTCGTTTGACAAACAGTGTAATATTTTGCGGCCCTTCTTCTCCTGAGGGTTCTGCAAAACTACTCTCTGTTAATGATTCAGGAGCAAACTGTACAATTCCATTTGGATCACCAAACTTCTCTATCTGTAAAAAGGTAAAGAAACATTTAAAAAACTAGAAATACAGTGTGAGTTGTATTCTTGTTGAAACTACTGATATTTTCATTGCTAGATGCTACAAGGGCACATATCTGTTAGTTCCAAAAACAGCAGAAAAAATTTTGAATGTCCCTTTTTCAGTTTTCAGTTCCCCTGTAAGGAAAAGGAAAAGAACAGAGTTTTATTTCAAATGCTACATCTAAGTATTTTGATTCTAAAGCAGGAAATGCTCAGGCACCATGAATTAGTATACAGAAACTCTTCTAATACTAACAGTTTGCAAACTCAGAATTATGGGAGAGAGAGCTCATCCACATCCATCTCCGTGAACCATGAGCTGCAAAAAGAATTTGGGGAACATGACTTCCTGAAGGGGACTGTGGAAGTAAGAGCTAATTCCATCAACATCTTTCAGACCAGATAATAAAATAAAAATACCATTTCCAGGAGAGATTATTTTGAGGGCTTTTTACAGCAGCTTTATAAATATTTCCTTACTTGCAGTATCCCTAGAGCACTGATTTGTCTGTGATAACTCTCAAAAACATCTGCATTTCTCTTGTACTGTGAGAAGTCAGACTTTCTCCATTCCTCTGAAGAGATGTCAAGAGTGAGCCTAGTGCTGTGTGAGCATGTCCAGATCGCTATTACCTACCACACACACATGATGGTCGGTGCAGGCCAAGTGGTCTAGCCTGAAGAGTTTGTCCATCATTGATTTTTGCTATCTCAGCATTGGAGGCCAAGTGTGTGTGGATTATTGGTTCATCATAGTTTTTTTGTTTGCTCAAGGGAAAAAGACATTGAGCACCTTTTTGTGCATAAATCATCCTCTCTATTGTATACCTTTGTCATTAATGTTGTTGCTGTTACTGTTTGTTTCTCATCTCTTTGGTGTTTTCAAGTAAATTTCTCTTATCTTGACTCAGAAGCTGCTTTTTGTCTTCCTCTCACAAGAGAGGGTAGGGGGAGGGAAGCAGTTGAGTGGGGTTTAATTTCCAGCTGGGTTTAAACCACAACAGATGATAAACATATTGACACATAGAAATGTGGGTTCAATCCATGCTCTCTCCAAAGAGAACTATAGAAAACTGCAAATAGGAGAGCCAGCTCACCGCTTTTATTCCAATTTTTTCTGATAGATTCTCTGCCCTTTTTCTTTCAGAACTGAACATAATATATCAAAATAGTACAAAGGTCAAAAAAGCCAATGACTAAGTAATCATTGGGATTGATTTTTAAAAGCTTTGCATTTATAAATACCAATATCAACAGAAATCTCTGATGAAAGCAAAGTGATAATAACTTACTATTAATGTAATGCTGTTTGCCTTAGAATCTATTTCTGTTTCACCTTTCATAAGGCTCAGTCGAATAATGAAGGTTTTCTGAATTTCAACTTCTTCATGAGGATAGATTTGCAGATTAATTGTTCTCAGACCTCCTTCCCCTTCTTCAAAATAGAACGTTCCATTTACAGGGTCACCAATGTCATTATTCAGAGGAGACAAAATCTCTTCTGAATTGGGTCCCAAAATGTCCCAGTTAATCTGTGGAAGAGATCAGTTTCAGATTCACAGGGGTGATATATTATAATAGCATCCCAAGGGGAGAAGTGACAGAGTACCAAAAGTACTTAGCTATGTTTAAATATTTGCTATTAATACAGGATACAAAATAGTCATAATTAATTATATGGAACAAAATATAGAAGCCTTTGAAAAAGTAAATATGTCAATTCACAAATGGTAATTTTAAAGTGTTAGTCACAATGCCAGTTTATTAAATTCTAGATGTTAGTAATAGAAAAGAAACTAAGATTTCTTTAGCATATAGCAAGAATCACAAAGGCCAGTGTCTATGTCTCTTTCATTAGTTGTTTTGCAAAACTTCCCACATCAGTACTCATGATCAAAACCATTTTCCTTTGAAGTGTGATGTCAAGTCTAAAAATGACAAATATTTTCTATCATAAAAGCTTTTAATCCTTCAGATTACGAAGAAAATTATGAATCCTTCATATTTCTTCAGCCTGATTAAAAGCCACAGCATTTCCAGCGATTCCCACAAATTAGATTGCTTTTAAGGAGATTATATTCAGGACTTTACAATTATTATTTTGTTAATTTAACTGTTTTCTGCTTTTCTCGAGTGACTTCTAGAAAAAGTCAAAGATTGAGGCAATTTTTATATATGGAGAAGAAGAGTTCATGGTTTATAATGCAAATTTTCCAATTATTTGACAAGGCCCGCCATGTTTTATATTTGTATCTTCACTTTATAAGTGGCCTATATAAAGTAAAGAAATACTCTAGAAAACTCATAGTAAGCAATTTCCTGAATTAAATTAAACTAGTAGTAGTACATGAAGTTAACTATAATTTTTGTGGGATTAGGAACTAGTTCAAAACAATGTACACTATACCATAATAAAAAAAAGGAAGCAGGAGAAGAAAGAGGATTTTAAAAGGGTAACAACACTTTCTGTTATATTGAAGCTATATACAAATCATGTTTAATAAAAAGCTGTAATTATACTATTAGAAATCAGTCGCTAAGAAAGCTCTCAAAGCACAATGAAGGAGCTTTTTGACATAGTCATTGGAAAACTTTTAGTCTTTTGCAGGCAAGACCCACTTGCGCCTCCACCAACCGCCCAGTCCTTTCCACCACAAGGGACACCGTTGTGGTTGCATCAGGGTTGGGAAGAATAATTTGGCTTTGGTTGAGAAATCGGACCATGCCCTGGGGAGAGTCACTTTTCGCAATGGTGACCTGGGTCACCAGGTGGAGCCCCAGGACGGCTCCACCAGTAGCTCCTGTCAGTTGGATTTCAAATTGCTCTGCAAATTCACTGCACAGAAAAAAAAATAGAAAAGACATTCTGAGATATCTGAGAGAAAAGAAAAAAAAATCAAAACTGTACTTAGTAATTCAATCCTGCATCCAACTGAATGTGTTTAAAGGAATAAAGAAATAATCTCCATAGGTGCAGTGTAGAAGATTACTTCTAGTTGCATAGATAAATAAAAATATTACAGATATCGCAATTCTGAAATTCTATCATTATTATTCTATTTTCTACTAGCATTAAGTTAAAGAAAAATATGGAAAAATATTTTATTCTTCAGAGCAGTACTGTTGATGCCAACATTTCTTATAATATAATTAAAAATCATATTTGATTGCATGCATGATTGTATACTATTTAACAGGAGCTATGACACTGTAATACAACATCTTCTTTTTTTCCCTTTAGGTGATTTTCTCCCTAAGGTGATATTTTAGCTCCGCAGAAATGTGTTTTCCAATTCAAGCTCTATACACACATATGGGTAGATTTTTTAGGGCATGCTAAAAAAGACTTAATCTAAAGTAAATTGGTGAATAAATATCTGAAAAGGTAATTACCTTTCTTCATCATTTATAATAGAGATGTAAATAAAAGACTGGTTCTGTTCATGATAAAAAATTACAGTATTATTATGAATGACATAGTCAACATCATGAAGTGCAGAAATACTTCGAGAAATAAAATCAGCTGTGACATTGCCATAAGTTCCACGCTTTCGCAAAACAGGAATCATGATTAATCCAGCATCCTCTTCCACTATAAAAATAATTGAGAAAAATTTATGTAATTTCAAAATTCATGCCAAAGCCTTATCTTCCAAAATATAGTGAGAACTTATGGTAGACTTACCCTGTAGAAGGACATGCTGCGGATCAAATTCTATGATACCTTCAGCATTGTCATTTTTTGCAATAATGACCCATACTGTGGAGATATTTCCTATTATTGGAGGTTGATCCACCTGTAGACCATTCTCTCTTACAGTAAAATCAAATCCACTTGCAAGAACATAAAAAAAAAACCATAAAAATATAATTTAAACTTCTTGTGAAAGTATAAAGATATGTGTGTGACAATTTTTTAATTACTGCAAATAATTTTATTTTCTGACAGTTACTACTGAAGATTTTTTTGTCACATTTCTTCATATTATTATGTTTGCAAGAATTATTACTAGAAATGTGTATATTTTATTTGTTCTTTCTCATTTCATCTTTTTAATGAAATTTCTTGCAACTTGGCAATTTGTATCTAATGTATGGATTTAAAGTTTTATTAAATCTTAACCAGCAATACCTTTACACTAATATTAAAATAAATGGGTTTACCATACATCCATTTTCTATTATGATTACAATTATAGCTGTCTTACAAAATTTTACAGTAAAACAGATGAAACGTCTAGCAGTGATTTTATTCAGGTAGATCAGAATCCAAATGTATTTTGTTTTTCTAGTTTGTTTTTCTGCTTGCAACATATGAACTGGAAATTTTAACTTTACCTTCCTTGGAGTTCCACTTCAGTAATCACCAATGAAAAGTTTTCAGGACCTTCAGGAAGGTCATCATCATGAATTTCAATCCAAATAATTTTACTTTTCTCCTCTGGTTCAAACACAATTTCCCTTACTGTGGGAGTAAAATCCATTCCTTCCTCTGCCGTCCCACTTATTATCTGAAAGCAAAGATGCACTCTCCCATAGCATCCCTTGGAACGCACGAAAGAGAATATTTTCTTTTTAAAATGGCTTTGTTTTCTGTTACAGATGCCTTTACAAGGTGTTCTAAAGTCATATTTTCAATGGTTCTGTCACATAACAACAATATGATTTATCAAGTACAGAGTACATGTAATTTAACAGATAGCCACAGTCACTTTAAAGACTGATTTCTTTTCTTTCTAAAGTTGAACATAATTCTAGCAACAATGTTGGTATTTATCAGTAATTTTATATAAGAAAGAATTTTAATCTAATACCCATTTTTCATCTTCTGTTGTTTGGAATAGTTCACGGGAGAATGTAAACTCTCCATATGGATAATCACTGGCAGCCATGGTAATATTCGCTTGGCTGCTAGATTCATTTATGAGTCCTCCATCACTGATTCTGGTTAGTTGAAACTGGTAGTAATGCTTCTCCTCAGGACGGTCGTCATCTACAGCCTACAGGAAAGAATCAACAACAGCTGGAAGGATTTAAACCATTTCCAGAGAGAGAGAAATAAATAATTTTTAGCCAAGATCCTAAGAAAATAAAAGAAAGTACTTGAAATAGATATTGGGATCAGATTTCTCATATACCTGTATTAGAACAACTGCTGCAGACTGCCTATCCCTCATGGTCAAGGTCCCCGATACTTCAATAAATTCTGTGTGATGAGGAGGCGTTATATTCCAATATATTATGATCTCCCCAAAAATCCCTGGGCCACGTACCAGGCTGCAGGTAAGGACACAAACACAGATTTTATTTTACCTTTATTATTCAATATCCAATACAGAGATAGTATATCATACTGTTGTACATGGAAGAAATGTTATCAGCACTATGAAAGCTTGAGTTTTAATCACTATTAAGAATATAAGAATTCCCTTTTCAGCCGTTTTCAGAACATATCTGAAGCTCTCTTTTATTTTTCTGAGTTTGGAGGCATCTCCAGCCGTATTTTTACCAAGACGTCTCTCAAGTTTCTTTCCACATGTAGCCCAAAGATAGGGCCGAAAAACTGATTTCTCTTCATTCTGTTCTGCTTTTCCAGAGATAGATATGCAAAAGAGAAGGGCAATTGGATGTCAGGGTAATGCCAGGGGCAATTTGATGTATAAGGCAGATGTAGGATACTAGAATACTTCTTTGATATTTTCTCTGATATGTTCTGTCTGCTACTTGTCTAAAATCCTATAATAGCACAATGCTTGGATAAGTCACAGTAAAGATTTGTCTGCACATTCTGCACATAACACAATCTCAAACTACTTCTTGCACAAAGCATTGTTTTGTCTTTTGGACTTCTTGGGCCAGTACCAGAAGATGTTCTGCTGCTTTGTATTTGCTGGAAGTGTCATAATCTTTTCTTCCAATGCTCTTAGAAGATTATTCTAAGAATCTAAAACTCTTTGTTCTGTTTTCAGTTGATTGAATAAAACAATTGCGTCTTGTTTCCACCAAAACCCCCATTCCCACACTGTTTATGCTAGAATATAACAATTTGCTGAAATACTATTCAGGCACAAGTCCTGAATCAAATTCTAGAAAGCACAAAGCACCTTCAAATGTCACATTTTCTTACCCCTTTCCTTTGATCAAGATCTTCTTTCCTTTGGCGCATCGATGTTGTAAATAACTTGAAGACAGAGAGGAATATTTGGACCTCCCCATTAATACTGAAAGGATACACACATGGTATATTCTACCCTTCTTTAAAACCAATCACCTGGTTTTTAAAATAGTACTGATTATAGAAATTATGATAAAATGTAGTACTCAATAAATTGCCAAATGTGGGGTCTCATAGCTTTTGAATCTGGGCTGTTGCTCTTTCTTTGAAAAAATTAGAGATGTACCCACCTAATAAGAGCAGTTCCATTATAACTTCCTGAAGGTTCTCCAATCAAAACATGCTTGGATGAATGGGCTATCCCAACCACCCCAGAAGCTCCTTCATCTCCCATAATAGTGATGGTTGCAACACCTATGAAGAGAAAAATTATTCTCATGGTAAGTGAAAACTAAGCAATTTACCTTTGATAAATTTTGTGACATGAATGGTTAAACATTAGCTTCATAGAGGGCTGTGGAACGCTCTGACATCTTCAGGTAAGGAACTTCGGGAAAAAGACTGACTTTCACAATTGCGACCAAGTAGATGCCCACAAAGTACTTAAGCACTGCAGACTAAAATAATATGAACAGACTTAGAATAGTTCTCATATAGAATATCTAAAACCAGAAGATACTGAATTAACTCTTTACCATTTACAGGAGATATCTCTGCATCACCAGTAGAGACTAGCTGAATGGTAAATGTTTCATTCCCCTCCAGCAGACCATCTTGTATTGCATGTAAAATAATCTGTTTTTGGGACTCAGTCTGCATCATGTAAAGACCAGAAAGACATGGATATATATTAAATGAAATTAAACAAAATACAGTGTTGAAACAATTCTTTTTTTAACATATCAAATGTTAAGAATGCTTGACATATTCTTTAGTATTTTAAAACATGAGATTATCTGATCAGGCTGAAATTTCTTCTCAGATTAATAGCCAGTAAAAATTATCTCTCAAACATTGCAGGCCATCCTAAAAATACCCTCAATATTTTCAACTAAATAAAGATTGAAATTCCTTTGAAATTGTACTCACATAGGTGTTTTTTAACTTAGAGGAAACTTTCTATGGAGAAACTGCCTATTCAATAGTACACACATATTCTAAGGATTAACACATTAAGATTAGATATATTATTCAAATTTCTGTCTAATCCACGTTTTTGTCAGCGGAAGTGGCAAACATATATAAATTTAGTGTATCATGTTTATGCTTATACTCAAGCATGTATAAATCAAGCAAGACAAAATGTCAAAGCCTATCAGTAGAGAAATGACAGCAAAACTTTGCCAAATACAGATCGTTTTACTAGAAAAAAAAAAAATCTATTTTTCAGCTGACTCAAAGTAAAACAACCAGCATGCCTATTGATTTAATGAAAAAAAAAATATACTGAGAGAAAAAAGATTATGCTCTGCTAAAATACTTTTCTTCATTAAATATTTTGAGTAGACTGTAAAATATAAATATTAACATAGTATCAGTATCCAATATTTACCTCTGAGTTCAGAGCTGCAACCTGCCATGAAATACAAATTAAATAACACTGTCTAGTTTGAAAGTCATGAAGGTGCTTTTTGGGTTTTTTTTAATCTGCAGATTTTGAGCATTCATTTTTCTTTCTGACCCTTTCAATACAAGTTTTCTTTTTAAGATGTTTGATACTTTAGTGGAATAAGTGTTTCTCCAATCATTATTTTCATTTAGTAGGTTTCAATTTCTCTTTCTTAATAGTGAAAACAGTGGAGATTTGAAGAACTACCTTCTTGATGATTACATTATGCTGCATTAAAAGAGCATGTCAGCTTTCCATTGCATCTTGAAAGCCTGAATATTTCTAACCCCACCAGTTCAAACTGACCTTTTTCTAGCGTATAATACTTAGTAACCTCACACTTCTATCAACAAGTAACAACAACCATACAAATACACACCAGTAGAAGGAAGTATTTATAAATCTAATAATCAATAAGTTATTGCAATACCTCACTGAAATGAAGGGTACCATTTAGAGGGGTCAGATCATATCTGGCTGCTTCCTCAAGAATCCATAACACTGTAACTGCTCCTCTTCCTCCCTGACTTCGACTTACATTGAGCAAAACAACTGCAGCAGAGTCATCAGGTGTCTCAGGTTCCTTCACAATTACCTGACGGAGAAAGAGAAGGAAAATATGGGAAAGACTGTATTGAAAAAAGTCAAAAGCTGCATTGATAATGTCAAATTACCTGGATACGTGCTAAAGATAAACAGTGGAGAACATTATCAATGACAATTCTAAACAATAGGAGTGAAAATGGACAGGGACATAACAGGTGTAAGGAGAGTGTTGAATTCTGGAAGCAAGGACTAGTCATTCAAGTGATTTCTGTATGCACTATAATGCAAAACAATTACAGACAATGTCACCAGCAGGCTCAGTACCAGCAAAAGGGAGAGCAGAAGCACTGCAAGAACTAAGATGAGATATGCTTTGTAATTTCTTTCCAAATTTTACTTTCAGTAATGCAGATTATTATACAGACCATCAAAAATCCTACCTAGAATGTCCTGAATTGTTATTATAGTGAATTAAATTGATTCAGTCATGCAGAAATCTACATTTATGGAGCAGTACTTTCACTGTTACTACCATCCTACACAGCTAGATGAAGACAAGCACTAATATAATTTCAATGAAATCACATCTTCCACTGCAGTGAAGGCTTACAAAAACCAGCTATATGCTAGTGACACAAACCCACTCCAACTTTAGCAGAAAGGAGTGCAGCCTAAATCAAACTCACATTCTTTTCTTCAAACCTGAATACCCCAACAGGAGAATCATTTGGTGGAATAGCGACAGTTACCAGGGTGTCATTCCCAAGTCTTGCACCACCTGTTACCCTCACCAGGGCAATTTTGAATATCTCAAGGAATTCAACTTCACTGTCATCTATGATTGTAATTTCTATTTCTCCTGTAGCCTGTAGAAATGTTAAAAAAAGAACAAAACAACAAAGCTTCATTTATAATATTCTGTGAATTGCTTGAAAAAAGAATTAAAATAGGCAAATTTTATCTAGTAACAGACAATGCTCACCTGTTAATTTTTCTTCTTATGTTTGTATATTTATTATACGAAGATATAATTTCAGTAGTTGTTTTTCAGTCCATCAATGTAAATCTTTTTTGTTAAAACCAGCAGAATGTTCTGCTTTGGTACTCAGTAATGTTGACAATAATGTTGACAATGTTGACAATATTCTGCACACTATGTATATCCTTTGCTTTGCCAAAGACCACTTATATTCAGTTAAAATCAAAATCCCTTGTGTACAATAAGTATTCTAAGGTGCAGCATGAAATTTAAAACTTTGTGTAGAACACAGATAAGAAAACATATATGTTTATTCTGAGAATTTATAGCGAAGATGGATTTCGCTACAAATTTTCCTTGTAACAGGGTTTATTATTAGAAGTTATGCCCTCACTTGCCAAAGTATCAAAGACACACAAGCCTATTTGGTCAATGGTTTTGAATATTCTGGTTTTCCATGTTAAAAAACTGAAGCTGGGAGCATCATTCATATACATAAGGCCATAAATAATATGTTTACAGTGAAAATTCTGATAGAGGAAAACATACAAAAAATCTTAAGCTGGTAACCCAAAGTCAGGTAAACTTTCAGCAAGTGAATACCTGCCCATCTGCAAATGTAAGGTTTCCAGATGATGGTGCGAAATCTTCAAAACTGGCAGTTGAAAGAATGGCTTCCCAGTACAGAGTTGCTGACCCAAACTTCCCAGCCTGTCGAACAACTGGGAGTTTTAGTACATTGTGTGGTGGTGGTACCTCATAAGCAGAAACAGCTCCAGTGATACCCTGAACATTCAAAAAGAAATTGCAGTGTCTCAACAAACTTTTTTTTTTTTGCATTTACTGGCAGTTAAAAATAAGTGAAGAAATACTTGTAAAATGGTCTGGCCTTAGCATTGACTTTGCTATGAGCAAAAATCTGGATTAAATGACCTCCTGACATCCCTTTTTATTACATTGGTTTCAGAAATGCCAGCTCCATAATAATTTTTTGGTGTATTATTTGTGACAAACCTCTTAAGAAAGAATTGTTTGTCCGGTATCTGGCCATTTTACCCAGAACATCTTAGTATCATAAAGCCAATCAGAACACTTTCTTAAGTCATCTAAGAAATCAGACCGTCTTGCTCAAAAGCCACTTTATATGTTTTTCATTCAGACTTATTTACCTTTGTAACATTAAAATTAAATATTCCTCGGGCATCGTCATTTTCTTCAATTGTTATTTCAGCTATTTCTAATCCAAGCCTCTTCACACTTGGCTGTCCTTCAGACAAAGTGATTAGCTGCACATCAGTAATATTGATTATAAATCCTTCCTGTAATTCTGGAATATCATCCTGAAAAAAAGTTTTAAATGTCTTTTTTTTTTTTAATGATACATTGCAATATAGTACAGTTGACTACTTGTAGGTTGTTTACTGTTCAAAACTTCTCCGTATTTGGGACTATATAACCAATCTCTGGCTTCATACCATATAGAAGATGAGAAGATACTTTTGCTGAGATTTTGAAATCAAAGCTGACAAGTCAGATTCCAGACCTGCAAGAACAGTGGAAAGCAGTGCTGGCTGTCACCTGTTACTGCTACCTATGAGAAAGTCAGCTAGATCTCAGAAACTAAGCCATGACTTGAAAATCAGTACCTCTATTCTAAATATACAAAGAATATACATAATCTTTTTCATTATTATAAGTAAATTTTGGGATTATAATCAAACAAGAATTTGGCTCATTCCCAGTGATTAGTATGCAAGGTTTTTTGAAAGAGATGGCTGCAAGAGTCCCAGCACAGCCATTTCTAGAATGTTAAGTCATACTACTAGTATAAAATCAGTACCATTTCCATTTCCTTAAAAGACATTAATAGCTTAAGAAATCGTTAGTCTACTCACAGGCAAAATAGTGACTATGACAGAAGTTGTTGTTGCATTCTCTGCCATAATTACTGTTTTCTTTTCCAGTATATAATCCTCATTTTCTGTTGCTCGGTTGGAGGGGGGGAGTTCAAAGTTTGGCGCAGTGCTCAACTGGACTGCAAGATCCCCAAAAAATCCCTGTTCTCGAACAATTTGTAGAGTAACAGTAGTTGAATTCTGCTGCCCTATAGTAAGGAGATAGAAAAAATTCAAGATATGACTGTTTTACAATCATAGAATATGCTGAGTTGGCAGGACCCACCAGGATCATCAGAGTCCAACACCAGAATCACACCATGGGCCTGAGAGAATTGTTCAAATGCTTCTTGAACTCTGTCAGGCTTGGTGATGTGACCACTTACCTGAGCACCCTGAGTGGTGCTCAGACACACTCTTGGTAAAAAACCTTTTCCTGCTATCCAACCTAAATCTGCCTGAACTCAGCTTCATGCAATTTATTTAAGTCCTGTCATGGGGCACCAGAGAGTGCAGCAATCAGTGTCTGCCCCTCCTCTTCCCCTCCTCTTCCCCTCATGAGGAAGTTGTAACTGCAATGAGGTCTCCCCTCAGTCTCCTCCTGTCCAGGCTGAACAGAACAAATAACCTCAGCCACTCCTCATACAACTTCCCCTCAAGGCCTTCACCATCCTCATGGACCTCCTCTGCCCTCCTCTGCACGCTGTCTAAAAGTTTAATGTCTTTCTTATACTGAAGTGACATAAACTGCCCCCAGCACTCAAGGCGAGGCTGCCCCAGTGCAGAGCAGAGCAGAGCAGGACAATCCCCTCCCTTGCCTGGTTGGCAATGCTGGGCCTGATGCCCCCCAGGACACGCTTGGCCCTCCTGGCTGCCAGGGCACTGCTGGCTCATGTTCAACTTGCCACTGACCAGGACCCCCAGGTCGCTTTCCATGGCGCTGCTTTCCAGCATTTCATTCCCCAGACTTTCCATCCATCAAGAGTTGCCCCAGGCACAGAATCTGTTACTTTCCCTTGTATACTTCATATAGTTGGTGATTGCCCAGTGCTGTAATTTGTCAAGGTCTTTCTAATTTGTTGAGGTCTCTCTTCAGGGCCTCTCTGCCTTCAAGGGAGCGCCTCCCAATTTAATGTTGTCAGCAAAGTTAGTATTCCCAAGAGTCCTGGATCCAACACAGTATATCACAGTACAAGCTGGCTTGTACTGGGCAATTAATTTGGATATAAATAAGAAAACCAGCTGGTTCCATAAACTGGGCCCTGAGTTGACAGAGAGGAATCTCAATCAATTACCTTCCATCCTATGCTGCAGACATCTCACTTGTCTGGGAGCTGAGCAGCTTTAAAAGATCGGACTAATGAGCTATCTAGAGCTATCAGACCAATGAGCATTTCAAAGCCCCTTTATAAAGAGGGGTTCAAACAATAAACTCTCTCGGTTGCCACATGGACTTTGGGTGTGTGTGTCATCTCTGTCTCTGACCCACGCCCCTTCATGCTACAGTTGTTCATGAAGATGTTGAAGAGAACTGAGACTAGAATGAGCCCTATGGAAGCCATATTTTAGCCCTTGGCCTGCTTGATTCTCAGCTCAGCCAACTACTGGAGCTGCTTGTTAGAAGCGCTTCAATTCTGCTCAGTGACACAACAGTCCTTGGAGAATTCTAGGGCTTAAGCAGATGAGCACACACAAGTGATGAGAACACACAAAACAGTACCTATATTTGAAGATACTGTGCATTGAAAAACTGGATCTAGAAGAAGAATAAGATATTAAATATCTACAGTTTTATATGTGTGTTACACAAATTATTACTTCAATACTTCTACTTTTATTCAGTTATCCTTCAAAACTTCTATCTCAGTAATTTGCCTGACCTTTCATGCCTAGGCCATCACTATTGCTTCTAACACAGAAAGTGCTATTGAAGGCAGTCATTCTGGCTGTAAACGTCACATTTCCTTAACTCAAATATTGAAGAAGTTAAATAGACTTGTATCAGTCAGGCTCAGCATCCTTTTGGGAAAGCAGATTTGTAATTTTATCCAATCAATAATGAAACACATAATCTGGCTAAAAGTGCTATATTTATGACTGGAGAAATAGATAAAATGTAAACAAGCTTGCACTTCAAGCCAGTTCTTGTAACCAGGTATTATTTCACAGACAGAACTTGTGAATAATTCATTATAAGTACAACAGTTAAAGATTGGGGAAAAAAAAAAAACCTGTGCAACCAGTGGAAGCTAGGAACTTTCCTTGAATCCTAACTTCAAAGTATAAATGTTTATCATGTGTAAGAAATCAACAGAATCCTATACGTTACTTCTAGGTGCTAATAAAGGGGCAACACCAATTCATCTAAAAATAAAATATGTTAGAATATTTTACCTGTGATAATATACTCTGATGAAAAAAGTAATTTTTTTATATCTAATTTTTTAATATAGACATAATATTAAATTGTTAGAAAATTCTAACTGGGTTGTTGAAGTATGAATAGCTTATCAGGTAACTACGGGAAGAGCCCAAAAAATGCCAGCTAGCTCCCTGAACCAGGAGAGAAGGAAGAAGCCTGCCCATCATGGCAATTCTCTTCTGATCAAGTGCCTAGGAGATCTTTTTCAGCTTGTGCCTGGAAGGAAAACCAATGCAACTACAAGCAGAAAAATACCACCTTTTTCATGAAGTAGAATTGACTCCTGCTCTGCTTCCTTCCTTCCCCTAGCCTCTGAGCAAAAGACTTCCCTTTTAGAGCCACTTCAAGAGGAAAGTCTTTCTATGCAAATTATTTTAAACAATATAGCAATCCCATTAAATGGGCAACTTCTGCTTTTTATATAAATAGAAGTATTTTATGCATTTGTGATTTGCAACTTACCTCTCAAACAAGAACGGCTAAAGAATATGACATATGCAATGTGAAATACAGCATAGTTACATATTTTAAGGAATATTTATGCTATAAATAATTAAATATTGCTGATATATAAAAACTTTATTTAAAAACTGCTGATATATATATATACATATATACATATATGTATATATGTATATATCTATGTGTGTATATATACATTTATGTAAGCTGTGTTATAGCTTCAACAATGCTTTGAAAAAACTTTGAAAATTTTTTCCTAAGAATCAAGAAACAGACTTACCTTCTGGCTCTGTGACTTTAACAAAGAGAGACTCCACGTGCCATTCAATCACACCATGTGGAGAGTCACTGGGTAAAATGCTAAGTACAGCTCTTGCCCTTTTGGGATCAATGACAGCTCCTTTTGTGCTATCTTGAACATCCACAGTGGTAACACGGGTGAGTATGATTTCCACTGCCTCTGAAAGTTCTGCAACACTGTCTGCAAGAATTGTCAGGGTGATTGTGGACAGGGCCTGGCCTTCTGAAAATGTAACCTAAAGTTTTAGAGGGAAGGGGGGAAAATAGTCAAATTTCTTGTCAGTGTTAGTAAACCTAGAGTTTTATTCTGTAAACTCTATCAGTTATAAAATGCATCTACATACACACATACATATCTTATAGAATCATAGAATACAAGGTTGGAAGGGACCACAAGGATTATTTATCTGGCCCAATCTTTCTCGGCAGTACCACAGTCTAACCAAGATGGTCCAGCATCCTCTCCAGCTCAATCTTAGAAGTGTCTGTTTCGGGGAGTCCACAACTTTCCTGGGAGGGTTATTCCAATGGATGATTGTTCTCATGGTGAAAGATTTTCCTCTTATGTCCAGTGAGAATCTCCACAGGAGTAACTTGCATCCATTATCCCTTGTCTTTTCAACATAACACCTTGTAAAAGTATTCTCCTTTGTGCCCACCTTTTAAATACTGACACATGATCTTAACATAAGGTCTCCCCATAACCTTCTCTCAAGATTGAACAGTTCTCTCAGCCTTCCCTCGTATGACAGGCTTCCTTGTCCCCTAAGCACATTTGTGGTCAGCTCTGGACCCCTACCAGCCTGCCCATATCTATTTTCCATTATGGGGACCAAAACTGAACACTGAATTACAGCTGTAGCCCAAAAAGTGCTCAGTAGAGTGGGCTAATGATGGCTTTATCTCTGCTGGGAGTGACCTTGTTAATGCAACCCAGAAATATTCTGGTGGATTGCATCAATGTTCATATTGATGTTTATAATGTTTATATTGAGCTTCTTGACCAGCAGAATCCCCAGGTCTCTTCCCTTGG